>NC_053497.1:152684674-153047006 GCF_905171775.1 Rana temporaria
TGTCCGAATAATGAAAAATTCGTCCGAATTTTGATTCGGAACGAAACGAAATGCACATGCCTAGGGGAGAAAGCTCTGCGCATCTCCATCGTGGCAGGTGAAACAACTTGACGTTCGCGTACGGGGGCTGGCAAGGGTTTAGATGCTCTGGCAGCAGAATCACAGGCGTTAAGGCAAGGAAGCAGAGTTGAGATGAGTTGTTGAAAGTATAGGGAAAAATAGAGCAATGGTGGGACTGTAACGGTGCCAACAATAAATGAAGAAATATAACAATGGCATAGATTTTAATAATTTATTAAAAAGAGAACAGTAGTGCATCAAGCTATACAGCACACTAAAGACCCAAAAGGGCCTAGCGGGTACATAGATAACCTGATTAGTACCACAATTTCATAAAATTTCCCGTGACAGAGAGTAGGTAATGTAACAGAGATCACAACCAGGTTGATGAGACCCAATATATTTCGCCCGGTTGGGCTTCTTCAGGGGTATGGTTGAGATCGGGGTTTCAACTCTAGTAATAAGATACAAAAAATGCAAGTTTATAAACATATTTATATATACATAGAAAAATTATTGTCATTCTGCCAATGCATACCACATAATGCCAACCTGCTGATCCGGGATGGAGAAAAAGAAGAAGGGGTGACAAAGCACCCTGGTCACTTCACAAGCCAGAAGGATAAGGCCGGGTGACAAACGCTGACAGCCAACAGGGGGGATTTGTGCAGGGATGGTGGTGACCCAGCGCTGGACAATGCCGCAGGTGGAGGTCACAGAGTCCCCGACCACAGGAGGGGGGGGGGCGCAAACAAGGGTGTTATTTCAAGTATGGTGTTATTTCATTCGGTTTGACCGACTCTGGGATGCCTCTGAAGTTAATGTTGTTTCTCCTAAAGCGTTCCTCTAAATCCGCTAACTTCATTTTAATGTGATGGATTTCTTCCGAATGATGCTCATGTGCATCTAACAACTCATTATGGGCCTTGGAGTGATCTTGTAAGTTATCCTCCAGAGCATCTGTGCGTTCCTCTAAGCAATCAACTCTGTCATGTATCTGGGATATGGATATCTGAAGCTCCCTATGCAAATCATGCTGCAGTGTGAGGAGCATAGATTTTAGCATTGCCTCAGAAACAGTGTTATCGGTGACAGGAATAGCTGCCAGGGGTGGAGCATTTTGGGATCCCTGTGTCCCTGCCACAACAGAGGACCAAAGCAGTTTCTTTGCATGAGGTTCCTTATTAGGAGAGGTTACAGGGGAGGTAGCCAGCCTCTTACTTCTGTCAGCATGCTGTCCTCCTGGGGAGACATCTGGAGGAGGGAGGGTGTTCATAGAGTCCCTCATGGGAGCAAAGGCTGTGTCGCCTGGTTTATGCAGCGATGGAGAGCTGGCAGGCAGATTCAACAGAGCTGGCAGATTCGACGGAGCTGGCAGATTCGACGGAGTCGGCAGATTCGACGGAGCAGGCAGATTCAACGGAGCCAGCAGATTCGCTGGAGCAACGTGGGTAGTAGTGCTGGCAGCTGTGCCATCTTGGGCCTTCTGCATGGTGACAGCCGGTGGATAGTAATCGGTCGAACGGCGTGGGATCGGCGGGTTATCTCGCCGCCTGAAGTGTCCCTGTATCTTCCCTGATCTGGAAGTGCAGGTTGCAGGGAGAATAGTTGCAGCGGGGTGGCCGTAATCCAGGCTGTGGGACGTAGCTTGGATTCTAGGCAGCCATCCCGGTCCGCAGCAGGCCATGCCCCCACCGCTACCACTTTTTTAAGACCGAGTTCAAGTCTTACTCAGTGCTTGTCTGCTACGCTGACGATGCCTGTCCCGATACAACAGGTATCAGATCAAGCATCGGAGCATATGCACTGTTACAGTAATAATACCATTGGCAGGGAAGGGGTTAAGTTATTTATTATTGTAATTGCTTGCACATGCACTTAAATTAACTGTTATTAAAACAAATTATTTGTTACAAATATTTTTTTCCTCCTTGTGTATGTTTAGGTGACCAGGGGGAGAGGGGTGAAGATGGGGGGGGGGGGGGGCACAGGATTAGCTCGCACAGGGCGCCTGAACACCTAAGGCCGGTACCAATACTCGTGCAAATGCTTGGTACCAGCACCGATACCGATACTATTATACCCTCGTCCCTTCAACCTGAGTGTGTGAATGTGTGAATCTGGGATTTTTTTTTTTGTTCAACCCGCTGGTTGAAAAAAAAAAAAAAGATAGAATCATCTATGGGCTGCCTTTTTTTGAATGGACTCATGTTAGATCTAGGGGCAGGTGGATGAAAATTGACGTGTGCCAATTTACGTCCTTTTACCTCTGATCTGGTATGTATAGGTCCACAAAAACTGAAAAGGATTTAAATATTTCTTTGGACCTAGACTAGTGGTTGTTAACTTTAAAGCTAAGGAGGGCCTCAAATGTGAACCCTGACATTACCAAAGAGCTGTACAAAATGTTCAATATATGTATGCTTGAGAGGACTGTGAAACTGCAGCCGTAATAGAGGAAATGAGGGCCCCAGATGGAAACCCCCCCTTTTTTTTATTTTTTTTTAAATAAAAAAAAAATTATATATTTTTATTAAAGGGACAATTTTTTAATATATTTTTATTTTATTTTTTATTAAAGGGCCAATTTTTTTTTAGAGGTCTGGGGGTCCCCAGGGGCCCATAGTTCCCCAGGGCCCCGGATGACAGCCCCCCTTTTTTTATAAAAAAATAAATAAATATATATATATATAAAAATGTTTATTATTTTTATTATTATTATTATAGGACCCAGAGGTCCCCAGGGTCCCGGATGGCAACCCCCCTTTTTATTTATATATATATATATATATATATATATATTATTTATTTTTTTATTAAAGGGCTCAGAGGTCCCCATGTGGCAAACACCCTTTATCTTTTTTATAAATGTTTATTTTTTTATTTTTGTTTATATATTTTTTTTATTTATTTTTTATTTAAGGGCCCAGAGGTCCCCATGGCCCTGGATGGCATACCCCCCTTTTTTTTTTATAAATGTTTCTTTATATATATATTTTTTATTAAAGGGCCCAGAGGTCCCGGATGGCAACCCCCTTTTTTTTGTAATTTATTTTTAATAAAATAAAAATATTAAAGGGCCCTGAGGTCCCCAGGGCCCCAGATGGCAACCCCCTTTTTAAAATATATTTTTATATATATTTTTTATTTCTTTTTTTCTTTTTATTAAAGGGCCCAGAGGTCCCCAGGGCCCCGGATGGCTACACCCCTTTTTTATATATATTTTTCTTTATTTCTTTCTTTTTCCCACAAATCAGGCTGAAAATCATCAGCGGCACGCAGCCAGTGACAGTACTGCTTCCCTTCCCAGTGTTTTAAAATGTACAGCACCCCTGGCTTCCCTTTAGACGCACACTTCTCCCTTCCTGCCACTGGGTGCTGCTTGTATATAAAAGTGAATTAGAATGTGATTTTATAACATCCCCAGTTTGCTCTTCCTGAGGCTGACTTCTTCATGTCCTGCTCCTCAAGGTATGTCACTGTTTGCTAATCTATATTGTAAATTGAAGTTTTCTGTAGAGTGTGCCCAAAGTCTTTATAATATTTGATGATTCACTGCAGGTCTGGTCAGTGTTTTAAAAAGTTCCTCTATTTTACACATGGCATGGCATGGGGGTCACAGCACCGTCTGTCCATTCTGCTTTAGCACCATGGGACCCCATGCCATGCCATGTGTAAAATAGAGGAACTCTTTAAATCACAGACCAGACCTGCAGTCCAGGCTGAGTAAAGCCTCAGAGTACATGACATTACTGTCTGTATTTAACTGCTTGATGGGCTTATTTTGGGCCTGGCTGGTTCACATGTATGTGTTTTGGCGGCCCACATTTGCGCAGGCACAGCAGCCCATTCATTTGAATGGGCCGCCATGCCTGCGTTTCCTGATTAGCACGTCTATGCCCATCAAGCACTGAAATACAGCACTGTCTGTCCATTCTGCTGTCTGCTGTGACTTATCTGCAGTTAACGCACTGTCAAACTTGCTGCATTTTTAGATGTTTAGGTCACGCTTTTAAAAACACAGTGCGTTTGTGTGTGCAAGAACTGCAGGTAAGTAGCATGGTGCAAAAGCAGAATGGATTTCAAGGCAACTGTATTTTTAAAATGCTGAATGCACCTTTTTTCTGCAGGAAACAAAGGCATGGCAGCCCATTCAAATCAATGGGCTGCTGTACCTGCACAAATGAGGACCGCCAAAACATACATGTGAACCAGCCAGGCCCAAAATAAGCTGGAGGGGGGCCCAAAAAAAATGTTTGCCCTGGGCCCAAACCATATTAAAGACGGCCCTGCATATACCAAGGGGCCTCAGGTTGGGTACCAGGGACCTAGACAGACAGGTAATCAGATGTCAATGAAGGCATTTACATCTGCCTGCCTATAGACTGAAATTGAACTTTCATTTAGATCTGTTTCGAAGAAACTAACAGGAGAACGTAACGGAGCAGGTTCCCCAAGTAGAAAGCCTAAGACATTTTTACTGTATTGCTTCACCAACAGATTTATGCAGGGGTGTAGGGAATTTCAGATCAGAACTTGCAGCATTGCAATACATATTACAGGGCTGCTGTCATTGTTGGCACAGTTGGTGCTGCTCACTGGTTCACAGGTAAAGGAGGTGGTGAATTCAAAATGAATTTGCCTGATGATCAGCTATATCTTTTAAAACTGACCTTGTTTAAAATACAACTAATTGGATTATGGTTCTATAAACTGTAAGGAACTACAATAATACGCTAATCACATTCCTTTTTTTCTAGAGTGGATTGGTATTGGCTTCACATCTCACAATTGCATTCCTTTCCTCTGAGATTTATACTTAAAGGGGTTGTAAAGGATTTTTTTTCCCCCTAAATAGCTTTCTTTACCTTAGTGCAGTTCTCCTTCACTTACCTCATCCTTCCATTTTGCTTTTAAATGTCCTTATTTCTTCTGAGAAATGCTCACTTCCTGTTCTTCTGTCTGCAACTACACACCGTAATGCAAGGCTTTCTACCTGGTGTGGAGAAAGCCTCTTGAGGGGGGAGGGGGCGAGCAGGCAAGTCAGGACACTCTCTACTTTGCAGATAGAGAAAGTAGCTGTGTGTTAGTGGGCGTCCTGACACTCCTGCTCGCCCCCTCCCCCTCAAGAGGCTTTCTCCACACCAGGGAGAAAGCCTTGCATTACGGTGTGTAGTTACAGACAGAAAAACAGGAAGTGAGGATTTCTCAGAAGAAATAAGGACATTTAAAAGCAAAATCGAAGGATGAGGTAAGTGAAGGAGGACTGCATTAAGGTAAAGGAAGCTATTTAGGGAAAAAAAAAATCCTTTACAACCCCTTTAATGTCCGACTCAAGGCTTGTGTGCCTTCCTCTAGCCACCACACCAGCAACAGCTTTCCCATTCACATGGAGTAAACTGACAACGATAAAAAAAAGTGTAAACTGGCTCCAGCTCTTGCCCCAGGCTTTTCCAAATGCTTCCCAGACAAAAATATAACTGCAGGTGAATGCAGAGATAATGATATAAACCCGAGGGTACAATGACTTGTAAAATTTATATATACTCACATATAAAAAGCAGTTTTAAGCATATCAAACATAACGTGAGCTGCGTTTCCCCTCATGGCTTTTGTAGGGGACAATCTGCCGCTATCTCTTGCAATTTTTATAATAATCTATCACAATGTACAGTATATAATTAATCATATTTAAAAAAATCTTTTGCAATAGCTCTTAAACATCAGTATCAGCTGCTTGAGAAAGATGAGGCACACATCTAGACTATTAAACTACATGTGGAATTTGATAGATGAAACATGCACTTACAGTATATGCACACTTTGACCTCCACATAGCAGACTTTATAGTAAAAGTATTCAGAAAGCCCTTATGGAACATATCATAAATGCATTCTGACCTCTTTTCTCTTTAGTGATCAACTGAAATGGTAGGTTGCAAGCTGAATTGTGGTGGTGGTCACAATGTGGAACATAAAAATGGATATAATTGTATAAGGTGTTGCATGAAGTTGAGAGTCTAAGGTTAGGCAACTTAAAAAAAAAAAAAAACAGGACAAAGGATTATACATACATTTAAAGTATAGCCAAAGCTATTTTGGCTATGCTTCTCCTATGGATTGAGGGAGTGCAGTTCGTTTTGCACTTCTGTGACCAGTTTTCAGCCTACAGCGTGCTAAAACCAGCTGTTGGCCGACGTCACTCAGCCGGTCCAGGCTCCAGAAAGATCCCGACTTTACAGTCAAGATCCACCCAGATGCCTGAACCAATTCTCAGGGAGTTGTTGGAAGACGAAGCCAGCCTCTCCCGCCCCCTCCAAAGCCCAGCACTCCAGTGAGCTGACAGTCACCAGCTCTCTGCAGGCTGAAGACCAACTGAGTGATCAGGGGCCCTTGATTACTCAGTTCTCTGTCTTAGAGGTGGTGGGGGACAAATTTAGCTGGGATCATTGGTCAGCTTCTCCTCCACCAGTGTTGCCAACCATCCGTATTTTTACGGACAGTTCGTAAAAACGGGCACTTTTTTCCCCCGTTCGTAAATGTCCGTGGTTGCGGGATTGTGCCAGTAAAAATAGCCGAGATCGGTTCGGCTTGGAACTGCGCATGGAGATTGGAGGAAGGGGGTGATTGGAGGCAGGGGGTGATGGTGGCTGCGGTGGCACCGCAGAGGGGGGTGGAGGCAAGTGGCAATGGAGGCAGGGGGAGATTGGAGGCAAGGGGTGTTAGTGGCAGGGGGTGATTGGAGGCACCGCAGAGGGGGATGGTGGCACCGCAGAGGGTGGGGGATGGAGACAGGGGTTGTTGGTGGCACCGCAGAAGGGGATGGAGGCAGGGGACGATGGAGGCAGGGGGTGATTGTGGCACCGCAGAGGGGGGTGAAGGCAGGGGGTGTTGGTGGCAGAGGGGGATGGAGGCAGGGGGTGATGTGACTAAATAATTTGCCCTTATTATATCGAAAATAACAAAAATATGTTTTTTTACCTTAATATCTACCTTAAATCACATTGCTATTTGCCTAGAGCACTTGTTTGTAGCCTAAATACTGAAATTTGCACCTAAAAATGTAATTTAGTAACTTTTGTGAAATGCCAGTAAAAACGTGGCTGCACCAGTAAATTTTGTGTGTCCTGCCAGTAAATTTCAATCTGGTAGGTTGGCAACACTGTCCTCCACTATGTAAGGACGTTACTACTTCACCTCCATCATTGCTGGAGCCCACTTTGCAGCAAGATTCAGTGGCTGGAACACCGTTGCCTCTTGCTGCTCTCTGTCTGAGGTCCCGTTACCACTGTGTGGCTGAACCCTCCTCTCCCTTTTTGGGGGATGAGGAATGCTTTTGCATGACTAAGACCATCCTGCTGCAGCAAATCAGTGAATGTGTGATCAAACAATTCCACCAAATAAATATAATTATATAAATTCTATAATATATATATATATATATATATATATATATATATATATATATATATATATATATATATATATATATATATATATATATATTCATATATATACATGCACACACAAACAGTTCTAAGAATACATTAGTACACCACAACAGAAAACCTGTACTTTCCTTTCAGAATCAACATTTTCTATGGGACACTTGAATACAAAACACTCCCACAAATGCAGACCATTGATTGCAACCAAGATTTGCTAGTTTGCACACACAGAGGCGATTCAGTTCGCATGTGTTGCACTATATACAGTAAGTTTCTCACTCACTCACTCAGGTGAGTCTAATTATCCGCGCTTCCTGATGACGACATATTGAAACGTACGTCGAGGCGGTACGTGGATCACGCACAGAAAACTTCCTGTCCAGCTGGTTTCCTACGATTGTGAGGTGGAGCGCACGCCACAGCCTCCCCAGCGCGGACACCGCTCCGATTCCACCGACCCTCAAGCCTTAAAGCCTCAGTGCCGGGACGTGGGCACTATTCAAGTAAGCCTCCATTCGGCACTGTGTATGTTTTAAAAAATTTGTATTAAACGTTATTATGCCATGGCGGTATCTCTCTGCTTCTTTCTTATACCTCACATGATGCTCCTAAGCAGCTGACCCACAGGAAATCCAGGTGTCCTTAACTTTGTCCGTGGTGACAACAAGCCTTATTTGACCTTTTTTTAGCGAATTAGGTCAATATCTTGCGGTAAGGGGCCATCCTTTATTTGCACTTTTGGGTGACGTAGTTCGGTGAAGGTGGAAACGTGCTTGTTCCTTTGTCACTTGCACAGTGATCTACAAAGATTATATGAACACTTACTACTCTGTTTATGGACATTTTGTGTTTTATTTTTGAGTTTTTTATGGATTCAGCAGATGGATCAGAGTATATCACCACTGCACTTTAGAGCTTTCTTTTGGTGGTATTTGATCACCTCTGCGGTTTTTATTTTTTGCGCTATAAACAAAAATAGAGTGACAATTTAAAAAAAATGCAATATTTTTTACTGTTTGCTATAATAAATATCCCCCAAAAATATATAAAAAACGTTTTTTTCCTCAGTTTAGGCCGATACGTATTCTTCTACGTATTTTTGGTAAAAAAATTGCAATAAGCATTTTTTGATTGGTTTGCACAAAAGTTATAGCGTTTACAAAATAGGGGATAGTTTTATGGTATTTTAATAAATATTTTTTTTTTACTAGTAATGTCGGTGATCAGTGTTTTTTTTCCGTGCCTGCAACATTATGGCGGACACATCAGACACCTTTTACACATGTTTGGGACCATTGTAATTTTCACAGCAAAAAGTGCTATAAAAATGCACTGATTACTGTGAAAATGACAATGGCAGTGAAGGGGTTAACCACTAGGGGGAGCTAAAGGAGTTAGGTGTGTCCTATTGTGTGTTTCTTACTGTAGGGGGGCGTGGCTGGACGTGTGACGTCACTGATCGTCGTTCCCTATGACAGGGAATAGACGATCAGTGACAAGCCACAGAGAAGAACGGGGAAGGTTTGTTTACACTCACCTCTCCCCGTTCTTCAGCTCCTGTGACCCGATCGCGGGACACCGGCGGTGATCGGTCACAAAGCTCAGGACTAGGTTGCAAGCGCATTGTCGGCGGCGCGCTTGAAACCCACGGCTGGGCTCTTAAAGGCGACGTACCTGTACGTTCTTTTGCCCAGCCGTGCCCTTCTGCCGACGTATATCGGCGTGAGGGGGTCCTTAAGTGGTAAAACATGAAAACCCCCTTCCTATTTCATGCTGTCAGCAATGACACCAGACGGAAGAGAAATGTCATAAGGCCCGAGAAAGAAAATACATTATTTACATAGGATAGGTAAGATCTACAAGAAGATCAGCAAAGATTTTCTCATCAAACAATGGGGGTTATTTACGAAAGGCAAATCCACTTTGCACTACAAGTGCACTGCCAGTACACTTGAAAGTGCACTTGGAAATGCAGTCACTCTAAATCTGAGGGGTAGATCTGAAATGAGGGGGAGCTCTGCTGATTTTATGTCCCCCTCAGAGCAAAAATGAATAAAAAGTGATTCAGCGCTGGAAAATAAGTACAAATTAAACTAAATTGCAAGCCAGCACTGCAGATATAACTAAAAAATATCTCAAAGTGAATATGTAAAAAATTTAGTGCAGCGCAAATAAAATATTTCAATAAAGCAATAAATCAATAAATCAATTAAGTAGAGTCCATAAAGTGCAAAGTGATAAAGTGCTCCAAAGAAACAATGGTGATAAATAGTGCAGCAATCTTCAACAGATCCGTGACCCACAGGACAGGATTATCCTCCACCAAGGCTAAAGGGTGGCCTCTCACCTCAATACTTCGACCTGTGGCTAGGTCAAAAGGCAAGAAGCAAATCCTCCAAAGAAAAGTAATCAGCTTTACATGGGCTCAACTCCAAAGAATCCACCAGATGGAACCAGCGGGCAATAAGCAAGGCAACACTCTCCCATAAAGCATTTAAATGGACCGAAAAGGGAGTAAGAAAAACAATTCTAAGTGCTCACTGCTTAAACGCTGATGAAGTCCCGCCCACTTTTGGGACGTAACGCGTACGAGGGGGAGGAGCTACGTCGACGTCACCCGCGTTTGCCTCACAGAGACCTCACAAACTGTTTACATTGATCCGGACGCTCCGCTCCGGAATCTGCTGTTATACCTGCACTCGGTTCATGAGTGCAGGACAATGTGAGTTTTATATCTTATGTTTTACCAATATTAAACGTTTTTAAGCAGTGAGCACTTAGAATTGTTTTTCTTACTCCCTTTTCGGTCCATTTAAATGCTTTATGGGAGAGTGTTGCCTTGCTTATTGCCCGCTGGTTCCATCTGGTGGATTCTTTGGAGTTGAGCCCATGTAAAGCTGATTACTTTTCTTTGGAGGATTTGCTTCTTGCCTTTTGACCTAGCCACAGGTCGAAGTATTGAGGTGAGAGGCCACCCTTTAGCCTTGGTGGAGGATAATCCTGTCCTGTGGGTCACGGATCTGTTGAAGATTGCTGCACTATTTATCACCATTGTTTCTTTGGAGCACTTTATCACTTTGCACTTTATGGACTCTACTTAATTGATTTATTGATTTATTGCTTTATTTAAATATTTTATTTGCGCTCCCCTCAGAGCAAACCAGGCACATCTTGTCCCTCCCAGCCAGATTCAGCCCAATGAGTATACGGCATGAATGTGCAGGGAAAATGCGAGCAGACTGAGTATGTGGCTGATAACGTTGGCGTTGTGCTGCTCCTGTAACAAGCCAGCTTCATGAGTGTGTCCTCCCCCCATGGAGAACCTAAAGTTTCAGCACATGCTTTCTAGAACATGGTAGTGGAGGTTCTCTGTGAATACCGTTGGTTGTCCAGAGGCTTGGTGTCAACATTCTGGTTTGATCTTTTTTTAAAGGGTGCAAGTTCTAATTTAACCACTTAAAGACCGCCCACCGCATTTATATATACTGGGGCAGGGCGGCTCTATTGCGCAAAACAACGTACCTGCACCTGGCCAAGCCATATCACAGCGCAGACAATTATCACCTGTAACATACACCATTTTTGTCTTCAAAGGACAGACTCCTCATTTGTTTGCTGCAGTGTTCACTATCATTGCACTTATCCCTTTGGCTCACTCCCCTTCTCCCCCCCTCCCTCTCCCCTCATCCTACACAGCGCAGGAGCTTTACTTATTTTACTTATTTTATATAGTACCTGTGCATTGCTTCATGCAATAGACTCTGTGGGCGCACCCAATGCACTGAGAGGGACCCGCAATCGCTCCACAGAGAGGAAGAACAGGGATCTGCCTATGTAAACAAGGCAGATTCCCATTCTGACAGGGAAGTATACAGAGATCTTCTATTCCTAGTAATCTGAAACAGCAATCTCTGTGTTATTCCTATCAGTACTTCCCTCACACAGTTACAAAACACACTGAGGGAACACACTTAACCCTTTGATCGCTCCTGATGTTAACCCCTTCCCTGCCAATGTCATTTATACAGTTATAACAGCGAGTAGAAATGATATCATGGGGAAAACGCTGCTCCATCCCTAATAAGCTATTGGAAAGATATCTCCCATGGGACTTTGTTGCAGCAGTAGAGTCCTATGGGAGTCAATGCAGTTAGTCCATGCTGGACGGCTTTCCAGGAGGGTGTTTCCTCCTTGTTGCAGTATACTATCCAGCTTATACTTTTTGTGGTCTCTCACTTTTTAAACAGTGAATGCGAGCAAGCCGACTCTGTTGCCCCTTTTTTGGTGACCATTGATCCTCTGTGGGGCTTGGAGCATGGTTTGGGCTGACATTCGTACGGTCTGCACCACTGAGCCATTTCCTGCTGGTCTCGACACCCGGTCATGTCCATATCTTTGATTGCTTCCACTTCTTTATACCCAGATGAAGACTTTGCATAAGTTGAAGCGTGTTTGTTGATTTGGTGGATATGCAATTTATTTCAATTTTATGTATCCCTGTTTCTCACATGCTGAATAGGAATGTCCTCAAGATTAGGATGTAAATTGTCTAGATCAGCTAATTTTTAACCTGCTGTTTAATAAAGATTGTCTATTTCTGTATATAACTTAAATTGTGTGATTTCTATTGCTGCAACCAAGTCCCATGGAAGATATCTTTCCAATAGTTTATACAGTGATCAGTTTTTTTTAGCACTGATCACTGTATTGGTGTCACTGGTCCCCAAAAAGTGTCAGATTTTAGGGTCAGATTTGTCCGCCGCAATGTCGTAGACCCGCTAAAAATCACTGATCACCACCATTCCCAGTAAAAACATAAAAAAAACTCCATAAATATATACCATAGTTTATAGGTGATATAACTTTTGTGCAGAGCAAATAATATACACTTATTGGGATTTTTTCTACCAAAAATATGAAGAAGAGTGTATATTTGCCTAAATTGATGAATAAATTGTATTTATTTATTTACTTATTTTTGGATATGTATTATAGCAGAAAGTAAAACATATTGTTGTTTTTTCTTTCAAAATTGTTGCCATTTTTTTGTTTATAGCGAGAAGAAATAAAACAGCAGAGGTGATCAAATATCACTAAAAGAAAGCTATATTTGTGGGAAAAAAGGACCTCAATTTTATTTGGGTACAGCATTTCACGCCCACGCAAGTGTCAGTTAAAATAACGCAGTGCCGTATTGAAAAAAATGGCCGGTTCATTAAAGGTCTGAAGTGTTTTTAAAGGGGAACTTTATCAACAAATTGTTTGATGAGAAAATATTTGTTAATGAGCATGAGCATAACTACATTTATCAACATTAAACCTCATTTGCCACATTGTTGCCCAATTAAACAGTGCATTGAGGTTGGCTTGTAAGTTGGAGACATTCTACCAGGGCAATATTCCATCGTATAGTTTGTTGTCATCTGCAAATATTGAAATTTTAATCTCACACTCTATATATTTGAAAAATAGGTAAAAAAGTAAGGGTCCCAACTCTGAACCTTGGCGTACACCACTAAAAACCCATAAACCATTCATAGTAAGAATCACCATTACTCTTTGAATACGGTATTTTAGCCAATTTTCTATCCATTTACAAACTGGATTTTTTAAGGCTGTAGACTTTAACTTACACATTTACACATTAGCCATGTGTGTGGAACTGTGTCAAAATCCCAGTAAACTATGTCCACAGCCACTCCTTTGTATAAGATTTTGCTTACCTCGTCATAAAAGATCTCAGATTTGTTTGACAACCTCTCACTTTTGTGAATACATGCTGTCTATTGCTTAAAACATTTTTTCCAGCAAAAACTCATCTATGTGGTATTTATATTTTATTAAACTCTCTAGTATCTTCCCAGTTCTAGTTAAACTAACCGGTCTATAGTTACTGTATTTATTGGAGTATAACACTCACTTTTTTACCCTGAAAATAGAGGGTAAACTGTGCCTGCGTGTTATACGCAGGGGGCTGTGGAAAGTTTTTTTCCTGAAACTTCCCTCTTAAAGTTAGGATGCGTGTTATACGCCTGTGCGTGGTTTAGGCCGATAAATATGGTACTTGGTAAAGACTTTAATCCCTTTTTAAATATTATCACCACATTGGCCTTAGTATACCAGTCATTAAAAAGTTCCTAAACATTGGCTTTGAAATAACAAAATAACAGAGCTCAACTCTTTTGTGTATGCATTGGGTCTGGGTACTTTTTTCTTCTTTATTCTGTCTATAATTTCTGGATTTTTTTTAAGGTAAATTGAAGGTAAATTGTGTATTATAATAAAGGGTTAATAGCTGGTGCTGTTGTGGCTTGATGTTTTATGCTGTGCTGTATCTTCCCCTGCTTCTGAAGTGATTTATGTAGTTATAAATAAGATTTATGAATGTGATAATGTACAGTCATAAAAGAAAATACACTAAAAAGTCAAAGCAGCAGCTAGCACATCAATTGACAAAACTGACATATTGTAGTATAAAATTAGTGGAGCCCTAAGCCCCAGATGATGTCTGCGATGAAATGCATCGGTCAGAGCCTTGCTCGTGATGTCATTGCGCTCTATTAACCAGGAAGTAGATTGTTTGCTATCCCGGGATGTTTTAAACTTACAAGCGCTTTGTCTTCTGCATTATGTGAGTGTTACTCTTTGGTTTTAATAAATTTAGCCCTAAAGTATTACACTATGTATGATTGTTTCCTCTTGCATGAGTTTGGTTGTTGCTGTTTAGGGATGAGCTGAACATCCCTGTTTTGGAAGTCATCTCATTGTTGCCCATCTAGTGCACCTGTTGTTAATTTCAATTAATAACAAAGCAGCTGAAAATGAATAACAACCCCCTCTGTGTATACCTCTGCTACGTAACTGACCAGATCAATATCCCAAGAGTTCTTTCTGATTCAAAAGTGTTCCTTTCATTTTTATATATTGTAACGGTCACCACCGTTTACGACCTTCCATCCCATCCAAGACAGCTTATAGACACTCCACAATCAGGCAAACGAACACGACCCATAAGAATTCCCCCAGAAACGAGACACACAGCTCTGTTTGAGGTTTAAAACAGGGAATGAATCTTTATTATATGCACATGGTAACACATTTCTCTTCAAAATACATCCCTCCCACCCTTGGGAAACAGGGTGGGTTAAATTGTCCAATGACAATGGTGATACAGGTCAGGTGTGTTCAAACTTCTCCTTCAGTAAACAGTCTTAGCAGTGGGGGGGGGGGGGTTGCTGGAGTGATTCCCCCCCTTTCCTCACAGCAAGACACTTAAACATCCCATAATAGGTATCCAGACTGTCTACCAAGCTCTAATCCACATAGCAGACTTAATTACCACAATAGACAATGGAATGCAATCACACCCCACCCCTTTCATCACAGCAAGCTTACTAGTATACATCAGCCAACACACAATATATATATACAATATATACAATATCTGACCACATTAAATGTGACTAGCACAGACCATAGTGGGGTTCTCATTCACCCTGTGCCCCTAAAGTGACTCCCGTTACATATATATATATATATATATATATATATATATATATATATATATATATATATTGTGGCAGAGCGAGGCTCTGTCCCTATGGAAATGGGGTTAAAGTGGACACAGAGTCTGCATATAGGCAGACTGCAGAGATACAGAGCGGAGATTTGAAACAGAGAAAACTGCTCTGGCAGCTTTCTCCGGATCTCGCTATTTCTGGATGGGGCTCTGTAGTTTGAAGATCCCTCAGAGTCATGTGGACAGCCAGCAGGATGTGTGCCCAGGTGCACACAGCCCATATAACAAGGGGCTGGTGAGAACAGAAGGGGGAGGAAGGTGGACTTGAGCAGTGGCTGCTAGTGAGTGTCTCTCTTTGAAGATAGATGCTGTGTGCATTAAGAAGCTCAAAGCTGTGTGCATTGAAGGACTTCAAGAAGCTTTAAAAAGCCCAAAGTTGTGTGCATCCAAGACTGTGGGCCTGGAAGACCTGGTGGTTTTAGGGACCAGTACCTATAGCAGCAGTGCTTTTGAAGAGTAGCCAGGTGGGTTTGCATTTTCAGTTATTTCAGTTATGTCTGAATGACGTTTAAACCCCTGCGTGGGAAGAGTATTCTTTATTCTAATTTCAACACAGTGGTGTCCTTACTTTGGACTATATAATATTTATTTATTTGTTTATATACATTTTTTAATTTACCTATATCACATGTATGAATAGGAGTTTGGGACCTTAGATTGTAAGCTCCTTGAGGGCAGGGACTGATGCAAATCTATACTATATGTAAAGCTCTGCATAAATTGACAGCACTAAGTACCTGAAATAAAAAATAAAAAAATACAAAGAGGAGGAGATCTTGTGACTGTCTGTGTATGAGAAGGGGACAGTGAGGACAATCTATGTTGCTATGTGAGCTTGTGTGATAGTGGAGTATCCCTTTAGCTAGACCCAAATACGGGTTCCCACTACAGTACTGAATCATTACCACCACTTTTATGGAAATGGACTTAATCTATTCTAGATGGTATGGACAGCACAATTTAATGCATCATAGCACAACTAACAGCCTAGTAATATGCACTGTTAAAGGAGACTGAGAATGGCCAGTGTCGTTATAGCGTTATACAAGAAGGGGGAGCAGCCAGTTTGGGAGATGGAGAAGTGGTGGACAGTAACTGAGGTTCCGTAGGTGAGGGTAATCTGATACTTGCTGCCGCTCACTGGGCAGTAGGGTCCCTGACTTTAGCGCCCCATTCAGAATGTAAGTAAGCACAGCGGCTCCCTTCTTTGCCTTCAAGGCTGAACATGGTCAAGTGTTAGCTGTGTTGTGAAATACTGGTGGAGGTTAATCGGTGCTCAGTGCTATTTCCTCAAAATATTTATGTAGTCAGTGCCATTACAGGTATCACTGGCAGGTGGTAAGATGTGATCATTCTGTGTGCATGGGGCATGGTTTGGCCTCCGGCCATGGCATGGCGCTAACCCACTTGAGTGATAATCTAGATGTGACAGCACTCCATGCTTTTACATGCCCACAAGATTATTTTCATAACACAGATGACATTCATTTACACAGGGCTCAAAATTTCAAGTCCTGAGCTACTAGCCAGGCCTTAAGAGTTACTCGCCACCAGTTGCCACAACCAACCTCTACCCTGTCCCACCCCTAAACACACTCTTGTAAATTATCTCATGAAATTACCCTGTTAAATGTTTTATGCAGCATTAAGTTACAAAAATAAATATTAATGTAGGGTCCCCTTACTTTCAGTATGGGCACTACGCTAAAGTTAGTGGGGAATGGGAGAGTTATTTTGCTCCTATTCACAATTTATTTAAATTGGGACTTCTGTCATTCCAGAAATGTCCACTGGGTCAGTCTGTGTTCCAGGGATGTGGTACAATCCCTGGCCAGCAGTTGGCACCAGAGGTGTTCTGGCAGAGCAAGCTTTCCCCAGCAGCCAATTAGAGAAGTTTCTTCCTCGCAAGGCATGCTGGGGAAGGGTATATCTGTGACAGGTGTCATGTGTTCTAAAATCTTCGCGGGGTCCCGGTTCCAGGTGCGGCATCCACCTTCAGGGTGGGCGCATCCATGGACCCCGCCAGAGTGGCCCACCTGGCCAGAATTGCAGGCTACACAAACCCTCATCCGGAGGTAAAAGGGGACCCCAGTTACTTACTGGGTTCCCGGTTCTATTGAGAGGATCCCAGGCTGGGTACCGTTCGATTGGGGGGTTGGCTTGAGGAGAACCCGGAGGCAGGTTGTCCAACAGGGCTTGAACGAACCAATCGGGGATCTGGTGACCGGAATGCTGACAGGTACATTTGCTGTCACCCGGTAACCTATGCTAAAAATACACTGGGAGCATTCTCTTTGTTCGTCCATTTAGCTCACTTAAAGTAATTAGCCTGTGGCAGAGGCCCTAGAGCCAGGTCTGTGTGAGAGACCTGTTCCTCCCAGCAAATCCTAAGTGACACTTCGGCTGCCAGGCTTATTATAGGGGTCTGTCCGGGGGCACTTCACCCACTCCAGCTAAGAGTGGCGACGAGTTAAAATTTGACACGCAAGGAATGCTCAATTAATACTCAGGCCTGATACTGCAAGGTTCTTTTTTTCCTTCATTAACCTGTTCTTCCCACTTAATGTTGATGTTGGCCGTGTTGGCCTGGAAATAAAGCATTGGAAAAACCTTTATTCACTGTCTGGACATTCGCTCACTGTTTTGGCTCACTGCTATTACCCCTAGACACATTGCCGGGTAACTTAATACGCCGATCCCAAAACAATCAGCGGCTCCTTTGGGGGTAGCGCTACATTAACCACTAGCCGACCGCCCACCGCCGTTCTACGTCGGCAAGTTGGCTCAGCTGGGCGAAAGCACGTAGTATAACGTCCTCTCTCCCAGCCGCCACTAGGGGCGGCGGCGCGCGTGCGTGCCCCCCGCTCGCCCCCGACTCCCGTGCATGTGCCCGGCGGGCGCGATCGCCGCCGGGCACACGTGATCACTCGGTACAGAGCGGGGACCGGGAGTGTAAACACACAGCTCCCGGTCCTGTCAGCAGGGGAAATGCTGATCTTCGGTTCATACAATGTATGAACCGAGGATCAGTGTTTCCCCTAGTGAGGCCCCCCCCCCCCACAGTAAGAACACACCCAGGCATACTTAACCCCTTCCCCGCCCCCTAGTGTTAACCCCTTCACTGCCAGTGGCATTTTTATAGTAATCCAATGCATTTTTATAGCACTGATCGCTAGAAAAATGCCAATGGTCCCAAAAATGTGTCAAAAGTGTCCGAAGTGTCCGCCATAATGTCGCAATACCGAAAAAAAAATCGCTGATCGCCACCATTACTAGTAAAAAAATATATAATAAACATGACATAAAAATACCCCCTATTTTGTAAACGCTATAACTTTTGCGCAAACCAATCAATAAACGCTTATTGCGATTTTGTTTTACGAAAAATATGTAGAAGAAAACGTATCGGCCTAAACTGAGGAAAAAAAATGTTTTTTTATATATTTTTGGGGGATATTTATTATAGCAAAATGTAAAAAATATTCATTTTTTTCAAAATTGTCTCTCTATTTTTGTTTATAGCGCAAAAACTAAAAACCGCAGAGGTGATCAAATACCACCAAAATAAAGCTCTATTTGTGGGAAAAAAAGGACGCCAATTTTGTTTGGGAGCCACGTCGCACGAGCGCGCAATTGTCTGTTAAAGCGACGCAGTCCCGAATCGCAAAAAGTACTCTGGTCTTTGGGCAGCAATATGGTCCGGGGGTTAAGTGGTTAACAACCACAACTTTAACAATATAAAGAGGACGTAGACTCTGCCAAATTTTTTGTTGTTAACTATCCCTGCAAAGTAAAGGCATCCCCGATGCAGGCCACATCCATCTTCACCCGCCTTCCTTCTGGGGCCGTGGACTGGCCAGAGCTGTGTGACATCACTCTCGCACATGCGCATGGGAGCCGCCGGTCATGGCACACGCTCCTGAAGATTCGGCACAGGCGGTATACAGTATAGTATACAGTACAGTATACAGTATATATCTCCTAAATGGTGCATGTTTAGGAGATATTTACAATACCTATAGGTAATCCTTATTCTAGGCTTACCTGTAAGTACAAAGTATATAGGAGGGTATACAGGTGAAACTCAAAAAATTTGAATATCGTGCAAAAGTTCATTTATTTCACTAATGCAACTTAAAAGGTGATATATGAGATAGACTCATTACATGCAAAGCAAGATAGTTCAAGCCGTGATTTGTCATAATTGTGATGATTATGGCTTACAGCTCATGAAAACCCAAAATCCACAATCTCAGAAAACTTGAATATTACATGCAATCAATAAAACAAGGATTGTACATACAGTAGAACAATATCGGACCTCTGAAAAGTAGAAGCATGCATATGTACTCAGTAGTTGGTTTGGGCCCCTTTTTCAGAAATTACTGAATGCTGAGGTGTTATGGAAGACCAGGATGCTTCAATAGCAGCCTTTAGCTCTTCTGCATTGTTCGGTCTCATGTCTCTTATCTTTCTCTTGGCAATCCCCCATAGATTCTCTATGGGGTTCAGGTCAGGCGAGTTTGCTGGCCAATCAAGCACAGTAATCCCACGGTCATTGAACCAGGTTTTGGTGCTTTCGGCAGCATGGGCAGGTGCCAAGTCCTGCTGAAAAATGAAGTCAGCATCCCCATAGAACTTGTCTGCGGAAGGAAGCATGAAGTGCTCCAAATCTCCTGGTAGACTGCTGCTTCATTGAGTCCAGAACTCAATGAAGCACAGTGGACCACAGATGACATGGCTCCCCAAATCAACACAGACTGTGGAAACTTCGCACTGGACTTTAAGTATCTTGCAGTGTGTGCCTCTCCATTCTTCCTCCATACTCCGGGTCCTTGGTTTCCAAATGAGATGCAAAATTTGCTCTCATCAGAAAAGAGGACTTTGGACCACTGAGCAACAGACCAGGTTTTTCTTTAGCCCAGGTAGGACGCTTCTGACGTTGTTTGTTGTTCAGGAGTGGCTTGACAAGAGGAATACGACATTTGAAGCCCATGTCCAGGATCCGTCTGTGTGTGGGGGCTCTTGATTAGGGATGAGCCGAACATCCCCCTGTTCGGTTCGCACCAGAACCTGCAAACACACCAAACATTCGTGTGAACTTTAGAACCCTGTTAAAGTCTATGGGACTCGAACGTTTGAAATCTAAAGTGCTAATTTTAAAGGCTATTATGCAAGTTATTGTCCTAAAAAGAGTTTGGGGACCTGGGTCCTGCCCCAGGGGACATGTATCAATGCAAAAAAAAGTTTTAAAAACTGAAGTTTTTTGGGAGTAGTGAATTTAATAATGCATTAAGTGAAACAATTAAAGTGAAATATTCCTTTAAATTTTGTACCTGGGGGGGGGGGGGGTGTAAAGTAAGCATGTGAAATAGTGCATGTTTCCCGTACTTAGAACTGTCTCTGCACAAAGTCTAATTTCTGAAAGAAAGAAAAGTCATTTAAAACTGACTCACGGCTATAATGAATTGTCGGCTCCCGGCAATTCAGAGAGAATTCATTCATAAAAAAAAAAAAAAGTGGGGGTCCCCCCAAATTCAATTACCAGGCCCTTCAGGTCTGGTATGGATATTAAGGGGAACCCCGCCGTCAATTAAAAAAAAATGACATGGGGTTCCCCCCAAATATTCATTCCAGACCCTTCAGGTCTGGTGTGGATTTTAGGGGAACTCCACCCCAAATTTAAAAAAAAAATGGCGTGGAGTTCCCCCAAAAATCCACACCAGACCTCTTATCCAAGCATGTTACCTGGCCGGCTGCAGAAAAGAGTGGGGGACAGAGAGCGCCCCCCTCCTGAACCGTACCAGGCCACATGCCCTCAACATGGGGAGGATGTCCCCATGTTGATGGGGACAAGAGCCTCATCCCCACAATACTTGCCCGGTGGTTGTGGGGGTCTGCGGGTGGGGTCTTATCAGAATCTGGAAGACCCCTTTAACAAAGGGGACCCCCAGATCCTGGCCCCCCTATGTGAATTGGTAATGGGGTACATTGTACCCCTACCATTTCACGAAGGATGTGTAAATAGTTGTAAAAAACACACACACACACACCATGGAAAAAAGTCCTTTATTTAAAAAAAAAAATTATCCAGCGGTGGTAATCCTCTCTCGGTCCCGGCTTCCCGCTCCAACGTTGTCGGTATTCAGCGACGGGTGATCTCCTCTCCGGTCCAGCGATGAGAAGATGGTCCGGGATCCAGAGCGCAGCATCGCCGGCTGCCTGTCTCCACCGGAGACAGCCCGGCGAATGACGCTGCTGAAGCTAATGACATTTCTTATATTGGTGAGGCGGGGCCACCCGTCACGTGACCCCGCCCCCTCTGACGCAAGGGGGAAGCCTAGGCTTCCCCAGTGACGTAGCAGAGGGTGCGTCAGAGTGGGACGTGATCATGTGACGGGTGGCTCCACCTCACCTATATAAGAAATGTCACTATCTTCAGCAGCGTCATTTGTCGGGCTGTCTCTGGTGGAGATAGGCGGCCGGCGATTCTGCGCTCTGGATCCCGGATGATCTTCTCATCGCTGGACCGCAGATCACCCGTCGCTGGATACCGACAACGTTGGAGCGGGGAGCTGGGACCGAGAGTGGATTACCACAGCTGGATTTTTTTTTTCTTTTTAATAAAGGACTTTTTTCCACTGGTTGTGTGTGTGTGTGTTTTTTTACAACTATTTACCCCATTACCAATTCACATAGGGGGGGCAGGATCTGGGGGTCCCCTTTGTTAAAGGGGTCTTCCAGATTCTGATAAGCCCCCCGCCCGCAGACCCCCACAACCACCGGGCAAGGGTTGTGGGGATGAGGCCCTTGTCCCCATCAACATGGGGACATCCTCCCCATGTTGAGGGCATGTGGCCTGGTACGATTCAGGAGGGGGGGCGCTCTCTGTCCCCCCTTCTTTTCTGCGGCCAGACAGGTTACATGCTCGGATAAGGGGTCTGGTGTGGATTTTTGGGGGAACTCCACGCCATTGTTTTAAAAAATTTGGGGTGGAGTTCCCCTTAAAATCCACACCAGACCTGAAGGGTCTGGAATGGATATTTGGGGGGAACCCCACGTCATTTTTTTTTAAATTGACGGTGGGGTTCCCCTTAATATCCATACCAGACCTGAAGGGCCTGGTAATTGAATTTGGGGGGACCCCCACTTTTTTTTTTATGAATGAATTCCCTCTGAATTGCCGGTAGCCGACAATTCATTATAGCCGCGAGTCAGTTTTAAATTACTTTTTTTTCTTTCAGAAATTAGACTTTGTGCAGAGACAGTTCTAAGTACAGGAAACATGCACTATTTCACATGCTTACTTTACACCCCCCCCCCCCCCTGGTACGAAATTTAAAAGAATATTTCACTTTTATTGTTTCACTTTAAGCATTATTAAATTCACTGCTCCCAAAAAAAACGTCCGTGCAGGACCCAGGTCCCCAAACACTTTTTAGGACAATAACTTGCATATTAGCCTTTAAAATTAGCACTTTAGATTTCTCCCATAGACTTTAACAGGGTGTTCTGCGGCTTTTCGAATTTGCCGCTAACACCCCAAATTGTTTGTTGTTCGCCAAACAGGCGAACAGGCAATGTTCAAGTCGAACATGAGTTTGACTCGAACCCGAAGCTCATCCCTACTCTTGATGCACTGACTCGAGCCTCAGTCCACTCCTTGTGAAAGTCCCAAACACTTTTGAATGGCCTTTTCCTGACAATCCTCTCCAGGCTCCAGTCATCCCTGCTGATTGTGCACCTTTTTCTTCCACACTTTTTTCCCTTCCACAAAAATTTCTATTAATGTGCTTTGATACAGCACTTTGGAAACATCCAACTTCTTTTGCAATTACCTTTTGAGGCTTTCTCTCCTTATAGAGGGTGTCAATGATGGTTTTCTGCACAACATTCAGGTCAGCAGTCTTTTCCATGATTGTGATTCCTACTGAACCAGACTGAGAGACCACTTAAAGGCTCAGGAACCAGGTATTATGGCTTAAGTGGGGCACTTTGAGCCTAGAATATTGCACCTTTTCACAATATTCTAATTTTCTGAGGTTGTGGATTTGGGGTTTTCATGAGCTGTAAGCCATAATCATCACATTTATGACGAATCAGGGCTTGAACTATCTTGCTTTGCATGTAATGAGTCCATATCATATATTAATTTCACCTTTTAAGTTGCATTAGTGAAAGAAATGAACTGTTGCACGATATTCACATTTTTAGAGTTTCACCTGTACAACCTCTTTAACAAAGCATATTTCATTGATCTGACTGTGATAAATAAAACAACGATAAAATATGACCGGCTAATATAGGTAGTATACACATCATTACTGCATTGTTAAGTACATATTTTAATGCTATAATAAATATAGCATTAAAATTTTATAAAACCAATGAATGACACTTTCACTGATTTAGGATGCAGACAGACTTAGGCCTCGTACACACGACCGAGTTTCTCAGCAAAAAACAGCAAGCAACTTTGCAGAGGAAACCGGTCGTGTGTACATTTTTCGACGGGGAAACTGTCGAGGATCCCGTCGAGCCAAAAATAGAGCATGTCTTCTTTTTCCTCGACGGGAATGGAGAAACTTGCCTTGTCGAGTTCCTCGACAGCCTAACAAGGAACTCGACGAGGAAAACGATGTGTTTCGCCCGTCGAGTTCCTTGGTCGTGTGTACGAGGCTTTACAGTGGAGCACAGCACTGGACAGGGGAGCGGGAGCTGCCAAAGTTAACTTTTCCTATTAACAAGCTAGTGATTGGTTGCTAGGCAGTCCAAGGCCAAGCAACCAATCACCAGCTTGTTAATAGGAAAAGTAAACTTAACATTCAGGTCTTATTGACTTCAATGGGGTTCAAATTTGACACTCAAATTTTAGTCAGGTTTTGTGAACTCAGGTACGTTTGGCTCATCCCTACTCCTCCTCTGTGGAGAGGGTTTGGGACTCACATGTGCAGCTCGGTGTAGATTCTCAGCATGCCTTGATCCTGGGATGATGATAGAGTGACGAAGGAGATTGCGGCATCACAGTACTAGAGGGGTCCCTTTGACAGATAATTCTGCCATAAGGTCTCATTCACATGAGTGCTTACACCAGTAGTTCATTAATGGGCCATGCCTTTAAGCAGCTGTAGCCTCCAGGTGCTGCGTGCAGGCAGACCATTCATGTCTATGGGAACCAAGTGGCTGCATGGACACAGCTGCTTTTACCAATGTGACAGCTGTGTGCAGAGGCGTATCTAGTGAAAATAGCGCCTATGGCAAGCACTGAAACTGCGCCCCTGTCGAAACATTGAAACCCATCTTTCAGATAAACTTAACAAAAAAAAACAGTTAACAAAGTTAGTGATATTTATCATCCCTTGTGATACCTTGGGTAGTGACATATCCTCTTTATGGAGAAATCTGGGGTTTATTAGACCCCTGATCCCTCCTCTACCCTCCAAGGAAATCTTCATCACTTAAGGCCTCCGTTTTCACAGAGGAGAGCGAGAAACTGATGTTCCTCTTTCTTCTTTGTGCGGGACCAGATGGAATAGAAGAGCCTGGGAGAACAGGGGAGGGCTGTGGCTGAATGCAGCAGGGATAGCGCTACCATTGTCCATTAGCAAAGGTGCTGAAAAGGAGATCCTGCCTATGCTCGGGAGGAGGGAAGAAGAGATCCACAGACCCTGGTAAGTGCCTTGCTGCCCAGCCACTCAACAGTGCCCCCCTTCATATGGCGCCCATGGCACTTGCCATAGCTGCCATACCCTAGATACGCCACTGGCTGTGTGAGTGAGCGCATATTTCTGTGTTCTGGGCCTCTCGCTCATACCCGTGTGGCTGTCCATTGGGGACCAGTGGCTGTGTCTGTGAAGCCACTTGGTTTCCTTAGACATAAATGGTCCAGCCACTTAAAGAAACACCCATTGATGGACTATGGGTGTAAGCGCCAATGTGAATGAATGAGGCCTTACGTTTAAAAAAAACTTGTGGATTTAGTCCCACTTTAATTTCACTACAGTAATGCCGCATACACACCATCACTTTATGTGATGAAAAAAAATGAAATTTTCTGTGAAGTAAAAAACAACGTTTTTGAAACTTCAATTTTCAAAGACGAAGTTGCCTACACACCATCGTTTTTTCACAATGCTCTAGCAAAGCGCAGTTACGTTCACCACGTTTTTCCATTGAAGCTTGCTTCATAACTAGCTTCTGGGCATGCGCGGGTGTAAAAACGTAGTTTTAAACTACGTTTTTTGCTACACACGGTCAATTTCTGTGAAGTAAAAGTTGACGTTTTGAAAAACGACACATAAAATTGAAGCATGCTTCAATTTTTTTTTGTCGTTTTTTACAAGACATAAAACGACGTTTTCCCCCACACACGGTCATTTAAAGTGACGTTTTTAAAAACGTTATTTTTTTTCATCACATAAAGTGATGGTGTGTACGCGGCATAAGGTCTCATTCACACAGGCACAGAAAGCTTGGATATGAATTGACAAGAACACACAGTGTGTATTAATTACTACAGGCACCTGTACACAGACACCTGTTACTCCTGGGCTCCTCCCGGCTGTATAAACACTGTATTCACACCGTACAGCCCCCCGCGTCCATCTGAATGAGGCCTAAATCAGATCTGATGTTGCTGTAGGTCAAAGTCCTTTGCAAAGTCATTGCATCACCCATGTACTATTAAAGTGGTTGTAAACCTCAGACATGAAATATGAACAAAGCATATCCCTCTATAGCAGTGATGGTAAACTTTGGCACCCCAGATGTTTTGGAACTACCTTTCTCATGACGCTCATGCACTCTGCAGGCACTCAGGCACTCTGCCTTTTTCAAGACACTGTATCTACATTTTTAGGGTGACAACTGTCTCTAAATTGTGCTTCTGTGCTGCCAAGTTGTCACAATCGCACCTGATGGTGAATCTAAAGCAAGTTATAGATTATACTATTTTCTTTCCTTCAACTACAGGTTGAAGGGAAAAAAAACTGCTTGATTCCTCCATCAACACAAAGTTCATGTGGGAATCCCTCCCGCTACGCTATTGTATTCTGACAGTGGGAGGTTTCCCAGCCAACAGAATACAATGATCACTGCTGGCAGCTATAGCATTTGGCAGTGATCGCACAAGGAACACCCAACAGGCTGGTTGTGCTAAAGCTGATTGATAAATCGACTTCAGTACAACCAACCAGCCCATAGATTGCCATGTTGAGGCACACTGCTCAGGTATGATCCACTGGTGCCTAATGTGTCCCATTTAACTGCAAGTGCAGTTAAATGGGAAGTGGCAGCAAGAGTCTGGAGGAGATCAGCACCACTGAGATACAACGATGGTTAAAAAAAATTCAAATAAATTGTTTTCATTAGAATAAAACAATGGCAACTGTTTATGATACTCAGTATTTTAGCAAACTAATAATCATCCAGTTTGGGTTTAGATCTACTTTAATATGCTACATTGATGATTGAATTGAAAACTGAACTCGGAATTAGGCAAAATGTACCGTTCTATTCCTCTAGCCCCCCCCCCCCCCATGCACTTCAAGCAGCATTACCTACCTAACGCCCAGCTTCGGTAGGCTCCAGCACTGTCCTCTTCTCCCTCTGGCACTCTGAGCAGTCCCTCAGCATCAACACATATAGTACATGGCTAGTAACCCTGTAATGCATGTAAAAAAAGTAGGAGTGCCACTGCAGCCCAGAGCACCTAAGGGCTGGTTCACACCATTTCACCATATTTAAAGCCACGAGTTAGGAAAAATATACCCTATTAGTGACCCCCCCCGACCGCAAGGGTTAACTTCTCTTTAAGGAGGAACATCAGCCCCCTCCTTAGGGCCATTTCACACGGGGTGGATCAGTAATGATCCGCTCCGTGTGTCCTCAAAAGTTCAGCGGGGATCGCTCCGTAAAATCCCCGCTGAGCTGGCAGCTGACAGGGCGGTCCCCGCACACTGTGCAGGGACCACCCTGTCTTTCCTCCACTCTCCCCTATGGGGGATCGGATGAACACGGACCGTATGTCCGTGTTCATCCGATCCGATCCGGCAGACGGAAGAAAAATAGGATTTTCTTCCGTCCGCAAATGCGGATCTTTGCGGAGGCGGACAATTACGGGTGTCAGCGGATGGTCATCCGCTGACACCCGTAATCACATAGGGACCAATGTATGTCCCGTTTTCATCCGCAAACGGACGGATGAAAATGCAGACATACGGTCCGTACGTGTGAAAGGGCCCTTACCTGTAAAGCTGGCGTTTCCTCGTTTCACATATTCACCTACCCAGCGGATCCTGCCTTTCTTGCTCAGGTGACACAGCCTGGGTCTCATGCCACCATCTTGGTTTCCCTTAAACAGCTGCCTCTTCGGGGTTCGGGTAGCCGACCCATGATGATGCACACCTCCTCTGCCCACTGACTGCTGTGTGTCACTTCAAGCAGCATTATCTAAATGAATAAATCAAGTGGATCAACTTGTGAAAAAAAAGAGGTCTGATGAGGTCTGATGAAGTCACGTAACGTGACGCAACGCGTAAGGTAGACGTGACCGGAAGTGACGCGATACCCTGACCGTCCACCGAAAGGTGCCGCTGTTTGGCTTTTTTATTTGTTTCTTTGATGTAAGCACATTTTATCTTCATTAAATTTCATAAAGTGCTTACATACTTCACGATGAGAGTTTTTTATCTCCATTCTTGTTCCTGCTAATATTTGTGGCCGCCTTGGTGAGCTGACTCCACTGTGCCTGGACCTGTACCGCTATTGTACACAGAGAACGCTCCTGTATTCCATTCCAGCACTAGGAGGATTTCGTGGACACGCATCATCCATTGACTGGAGAGAACGTTCCTGGATCCCATCCCAGCATTTGGAGGATTTCGTTGACACGCATTATCCTTTAACTGGAGGTAAGCGCTCTGTGAGCTCAATCATTGTGAAGACTCACCTAGATTGTCTACATTGATGTCCAAGGGCAGAAGTTTTTTTCACAAGTTGATCCACTTGATTTATTCATTTTGGACTTTATTCACATGTTTGATGCATTAGTTGCATTAGCTTTATGTTTTGGACTTTAATTTACGGTTCACAGTATTGCCATTTTTTCAGTTCATCTATAGATGCTATCAGTCTGCTGACTGTCTTTATATTCACTTTTAGATTTTCAGTATGCGCTCATCACTCCCACTTTATTAGTGCATTTAGTTTAGACTATTCCATACCTCCCAACTTTTTGAGATGGGAATGAGGGACACCTATTAGAAAAAGTATGTAGTCATAGGACTCTGCCACGCTCCCTTAAAGGAGAATTATACAAACAAAAATGATTAGTTAAACCCACTGATGCTTTTTTTTAACCATTACTATTCCTTTATATTGGCTTTTGAAATTTAAAAATGCAACCATTTAGAAATTGGATGCAAGGTTAAGCACTGGGAAACACTTTTTGAAAGATAAAAAGTGAAAAATGTATATATAAATATATAGATTAGACCAAAATGGGGGACAAATGAGGAGGAAAGAGGGACAGAGGGACATTGTTCCAAATCAGGGACAATCCCTCAAAATCAGGGACAGTTAGGAGCTATGCTATTCATTTTAAATTGGCTGCCAAATGAGCTGGAACACACAAAAAGCATTGCAGGCAGGGGGGTGTTACCACTAGGCAGCTGCCTAGGTCGCCCAGCCACTGGTGTTCCTACTCTCTTCTCTCTACAGCAAGCAATTAAGTCTCAGCATCAGCAAGCAGCTGCCACTCTATTCCTCCATTCGCACATAGTGTCAGAGGTGGAGCAGTTGTGAATGACTGTGTCTGTGTCTCGACTCCCGAATGAATGGAAGCAAGCAAACATTCATTGACGGGCACTGGTAGGCTGCATTTGATAGGCGCTGGTGAGGCTACATTTTATGGGCACTGGTGAGGCTGCATTTGATGGTCGCTGGTGAGGCTATATTTGATGGGCGCTGGTGAGGCTGCATTTGATGGGCTCTAGTGAGGCTGCATTTGATGAGCGTTGGTGAGGCTGCATTGATGGGCGTTGGTGAGGCTACATTTTATGACCACTGGTGAGGCTGCATTAATGGGCGTTGGTGAGGCTGCATTTGATGGGCGCTTGTGAGGCTACATTTGATGGGTGCTGGTCAGGCTGCATTTGATGGGCGCTGGTGAGGCTGCATTTGATGGGCGCTGGTGAGGCTGCATTTGGTGAGCGCTGGTGAGGCTGTATTTGATGGGCGCTGGTGAGGCTGCATTTGATAGGCACTGGTGAGGCTGCATTTGATGGGCACTGGTGAGGCTGCATTTGATGGGCGCTGGTGAGGCTGCATTTGATAGGCGCTGGTGAGGCTACATTTGATGGACACTGGTGAGGCTGCATTTGATGGGCGCTGGTGAGGCTGCATTTGATGGGCACTGGTGGGCTGCATTTGATGGGCACTGGTGGGCTGCATTTGATGGGCGCTGGTGGGCTGCATTTGATGGGGGCTTCATTAAAAAGGTGGGGTATACATGGGCAGGAAAAAGGAGGTGGGGTCAGGGGTGGCGGCAAAATTAGGTTTCGCCTATGGTGTCAAAAATCCTTGCACCAGCCCTGATTGCAGGCAAAAAAAATTAAATCGCGCCACACCAAATTGCATGTCACTGCGGTACTAGGTGTTTTGGCAGATGTGTGGGGGTGCCTTTAAGATTTAATGTCACCCATGCAGTCTTTTTCATGCGGTGCAGCAAGTAATGTGAACAAGATGGAAGAGAGGGGGCAGAACAGATCATGGGAGCCTGCTGGAGTGAGAAGAACCAGTTCACATCACAATGTGCACATTCTCGTGCGGTCTTGTCCATTTTCGACAACCCATTTAATTCAATGGGCTGCCAAATGAACAGGAACACGCAAAAAATACAGCAGGTGCAACTTTCAAAATCACAGCACACCAAACCAAATGGTTTGGAGGTACTGTGCATTTTGGCTGCAAACACGTGCACACGTGCTAGATGCATTTAGGGTGCCAAAAACAGTTAATTGCACCCGTGCGTGTCTAAAGAGGGCAGTGCACTTCCGTACAGTGCAGGAAATAAGCAAGGTGCATTTGGTGCGAACAGGCCCTTATTCCCGATTCTAGGACCCCTAGACCTAAAGTAGACTTGGCCTTGCTGTGCTCTACTCCGCCCCCCTTACCCCCCTCCCATACTATGAAACCCCAAAACACTGACAATGTTCTCTTTTTTTTTGCATTAATGACTCCCCCCCCCCCCTTTTATTGTCACTATTCTGACTTAGACCCCTTTCACACTAAATCATTTTTACAGAGTTTTAGCGTTAAAAATAGCGCTAATAAAACGCTCTCCATGCATCTCAATGGACCCTTTCACACTGAGGCTCCATTCACACCTGAAGCCCGACGCTATTGCAGCCTAAAATATGCTGGAGGGGTGATTTAACATTGTTCTCTATGGAGATGGTTCACATCTCCACGCCGAACGCCGAAACGCTGTACGCCTGAAGCTCAAAACAAGTCCCTGACCCTTTTTTTTAGGCGGCTTCAGCATTCGGCATAGCCGACAATGTGTAAATCACCCCTCCAGCGAAAACAAGGTTAAAAAACGACGCGTTTTGTCACGGCAAATCGTGGTACAAAACGCCACAATTTGTCGTGGAAAATCGCGGTACAAAACGCCGCTCTAAGGTGTGAATGCAGCCTCGATTCACTCTAATGCATGTTGCTTCTGAGCATTTTTGCAGTGCTTTTTGCGTTGCTTGCTGCATTTTTTATGTGCGTTTTTACGTGCGTTTTTACCGCGATTTGCGTTTTTTTTGCCATCATTTTTACTTTTTTTACATTTCCGTTAACAACCAGCTCTAAACAGGTAAAAAAGTACGCAAATCGCGGGAAAATCGCGGTAAAAACGCTGTAAAATTGCGTTACTTGCGTTTTGGATGCGGGTCCATTGAATTCTATTACATGCAAAACGCTGCTTTTTGCGGGGAAAAAAGTCCCAGACCCTTTCCAAAAACGCAGAGGCACAAAAAAGCATTGATGTGAACATGTTCCATAGGAACCCATGTTAAATGTCCCTGCTTTTCTGCAAAATGCACCAAAAAAACGCAATAGTGTGAATGGAGCCTGAGTCTTAAAAGGAGCATCTTTGGAGCAGCTTTTGGGCGCTGAAAAAAACGCTCCAAAAACGCTCCTCTCCATTGAAATGAATTGAAAGCGCTGTAAAAACGCCTTACCTTTTCACACTGAGGCACTGCAAAAACGCCCTAAAACGTTAGGGTCTTAGCGGTGCTTTACCAGCACATTGGTATTGCAGATGAGGCTTCACTCGAATAACGCTCGTATAACGCTCGTGTGAAAGGGGCCTTAGGAAAGGTTAACGTGTCCTTGTTCCCAAAACCTCCAGTGATCCCAACTTCACATATCCCAGGAGGTTGTAGTAGTAGGACAGACAGCAGTCAGTGGGCAGAGAAGGTATGCATCATCATGGGTCGTCTACCCGACTCAGGGCTGGACTGGGACAAAAATTTGGCCCTGGACTTCATCCAGACCGGCCCACTTTAATTCAATAAAATGCTGCCCCCCCCCCCCCGAAAAATCACGCCCACCAAAAAGGCCCCTACATCCATTATCGTATATCATGAGAGGGTGAGGGAGAGGGGAATGAGAGAGAGGGAGGAGGGAAAGGGGGTGAGATAGGGGGTGAGTGTAAGAAAAAGAGAGTCAGTGTAAAAGAGAGGGGGGGAGTGTAGGACCCCTTTTTACACTGAGGCGTTTTTTAGGCGCTTTTGGGCGCCTGTAAAGCGACTGAAAAACGCTTCCGCTGCAGTCCCAGTGTGAAAGCCTGAGTGCTTTCACACTGGGGCGCTGCCAGGGCGTTAAAAAAAGTTCTCGAAGCAGCATCTCTGTTTTAAAAAACGGCCCACTGAGCCATCGGCCCACCGGGAAACTCCCTGTAGTCCCTATGGCCAGTCCATCCCTGACCCGAATCCCGAAGAGGCAGCTGTTCAAGGGGAACCAAGATGGTGGCATGCAACCCAGGCTGTGCCACCTGAGCAAAAAAGGCAGGATCCGCTGGGTAGGTCAGTATGTGAAACGAGGACACGCCAGCTTTACAGGTAAAGAGGGGGCTGATGTTCCTCTTTAAAGAGAAGTTAACCCTGGCAGTCGGGGGGTCGCTGCTAGGGTATATTTTTCCTAACTCTTGGCTTTAACCACTTGAGACCCGCGCTATTGACAAAAGACGTCAACAGCGCGGCTCTCAAGTGCCAACTGGACGTCTTTGGACGTCATTTGAAAGCATTACCAGCGCGCGCCACTGGGGGGCACGCAGCGGGTAAACACTGTCCCGGCGCATCGCTCGGGAGCCGATGCGTGTACCTGGCGGCTGCGATGTCCGTCGGGTACATGCGATCGTCGGTAACACAGCAGGGACGTGGAGCTCTGTGTGTAAACACAGAGCTCCACGTGCTGTCAGAGGAGAGGAGACCGATCTGTGTCTCTTGTACATAGAGACACAGCATCGGTCACCTCCCCCAGTCACCCCCCCTCCCCCCACACAGTTAGAACACACCCATGCTACACATTTAACCCCTTCCTCACCCCCTAGTGTTAACCCCTTCCCTGCCAGTCACACTTACTTGCATTTTTATAGCACTGATCGCTGTATAAATGTGAATGGCGCCAAATTTGTGCCAAAAGTGTCCGATGTGTCCGCCATAACGTCGCAGTCCCAATAAAAATCGCAGATCGCCGCCATTACTAGTAAAAAAAAAAAATAATAAAAAAAATCATAATTCTGTCTCCTATTTTGTAGGCGCTTTAACTTTCGCGCAAACCAGTCGCTTATTGCGATTTTTTTTTTTTTTTACAAAAACACGTCGAAAAATACATATCGGCCTTAACTGAGAAAAAAAAATAGTTTTTTTTTAAAAAAATTGGGATATTTATTATAGCAACAAGTAAAAAATATATATATTTTTTTTAAATTGTCGCTAGTTTTTTGTTTATAGCGCAAAAAATAAAAACCGCAGAGGTGATCAAATACCACCAAAATAAAGCTCTATTTGTGGGGAAAAAAAGGACGTCAATTTTGTTTGGGAGCCTGGTCGCACGACCGTGCAAATGTCAGTTAAAGCGACGCAGTGTCGTAAGCTGAAATTTCGCCTGGGAACGAAGGGGGTTTATGTGCCCAGTAAGCAAGTGGTTAAATATGGTTGGTGAAAAAGTGAAAAGTGTCTCTTGGAAACAAAGTGATGTCACCCTACTTATACAGCCCCTCTGATTTCCCTCTGGACTTGAACTGCATATAAGAGGGCAGTGTCTTGTAATTAGTCATTATGTAATCCATTGAATGGTGCCCTTTCAGAACCCTTTCCTGACTTTTGCACAATCAAACCCTTTTAGAGGGCGCCCCAAATGAATTTCTTCTTGTCACCAACCAACATTCACCACATGCTAAAAGTGACTTGTCATTTGTATCATGTTCAAACAAGCTTCCATGTAATCAGTTTCACACTAAAAGTGTTCTTTTTATGATATCTCCTGGAATTCCGCCATAGCCTCCCTGATTGATGGGTTAACCGGCTGCATTAGCCAAAGAGACAGAGTCACATTTCAAGAACTCAGACGTCATATCCCCTTCCCCACCGGAGCTGTCCGGCTCAAGTTACTACCCAAGCAAAAAAGAAGCAAAGAAAACATATCAGCAAACATATGTTCTTCAATGGATTGCCTAGACCCAGCGCAGAACATCTTGCTTACTAGGTATTACAAGACGCCTATGTAGATGAGCAAGAAGCTTGCATTCTTTTTCTAACTTTTTTTTTTTTTTTTTTTTTAAAGGAAATTCCTTTAAGCCGGGGTTAGACGCAATACTCGACAACTACAGTTTCTATTCGACTATTGACTGGTGGATTGTGCTGCTGAACTTGAGATTTCTTGGTTTCAAGGAGCGAACCCGGAGCCACTGCTATGCCCGCAGAGTTCAAGCAACATTTGGGGACATCCGTGGGGTCGCTTGGATAAGAGGGGCTTCGTTATCTGGCAGATCTGTAAGACGCAAGTAAGTACGCTTTAAGTTTGTGATCTGAAGTTATCGTCAATAGGTTAACTGTATGTGTATATATAAATCTATCTATCTATCTATCTATCTATCTATCTATCTATCTATCTATCTATCTATCTACATATATATATATATATATATATATATATATATATATATATATATATATATATTTCTATATATATATATTATGATATATACGCATGTGTGTAAATATATATATATATATACTTACCTACATAAATGAATCTTTATCTCATTTAGGGATGTGGGGCCTTTACAACATTCAGACGGGATTGAATATATATGTATAAAATATATATATATATATATATATATATATATATATATATATATTTCTATATATATTATGATATATATGCATGTGTGTATAAATATATATATATATATATATATATATATATATATTTTATACATATATATTCAATCCCGTCTGAATGTTGTAAAGGTCCCAGATCCCTAAATGAGATAAAGATTCATTTATGTAGGTAAGTGGAATTTTAAAGACATTTGGGGCCAGATTCAGATACAATTCCGTTGCTCCACAGCAGCGTAACGTATCTGATTTACGTTACACCGCCGCAGGTTTACAGCGTAAGTGCCTGATTCTCAAAACTCTTACCTGTAAACTTGCGGCGGTGTAACGTAAATGCGCTCGGCGCAAGCCCTCCCAATTCAAATGGGGCGGGCACCATTTAAATTAGGCGCGTTCCCGCGTCGAACGTACTGCGCATGCTCCGTCGGGTAAATTACCCGACGTGCATTGCGCTAAATGACGTCATTTGTTTAGACGTTAACGTAAATGGCGTCCAGCGCCATTCACGGACGACTTACGCAAACAACGTGGTTTTTTTAAATTTCGACGCGGGAACGATGGCCATACTTAACATGGCTTAGAACAACTAGGGCTCAGCCCTAATTTTACGCGGCGTAACTCGACGGAAACGAAACGTAACGTAAAGTTAGATCGACGGGCAGCGCGGACGTTCGGGGATTGCCGTAACTAGTCATTTGCATATTCTACGCCGACCGCAATGGCCTCGCCACCTAGCGGCCGGCATAGAATTGCATCCTAAGATCCGACAGTGTAAGTCAATTACACCTGTCGGATCTTAGGGCTAGCTATGCGTAACTGATTCTATGAATCAGCCGCATAGTTAGGATGGCCGTAACACAGAGATACGACGGCGTATCAGGAGATACGCCGTCGTATCTCTTCTGTGAATTTGGCCCTTGGTGTATACCAAAAAAATCCAGAAAATTGGTTAAAAACATTAATACAATCTATTATTGGATTAATCCTTTAATAAACTTTCTGTTTATTTGGGTATATACAGTATCAAGTGCCTTTAAAATTCCAGTTACCTATATATATATATATAGAGAGAGAGAGAGATTTATTTTATTTTATTTTTTTCTCCTTTCTACATGGTTAGCCACTTTGACATACCGTCATTTCTTTCCCAAGTTGAACATGTAAGGAATTTGTCAGAATGCGCAGCCATGGAAATATGCTTTGATCCTAAGCCCTGCTGTCAAGGCACAGGAATAATATATTTATCTTTTTATATGGCCTTTCGTCTCTTTGCCGAAAGTTCTTAACTTTTTATTACTATGTAGTTAAATGTTACCATCCCCAAGCGAAGCATGTTATGTGTTGAAATTTACATTGAATAAAAAAAAGAAGACAGCTGAAGCCGTGTATTTTTAAAGCCATTCTATACATAGATAGGCTTTAAACATTTTGATAAATGTATGCACAGAGCCCGACGAAGCAGTTACTGTATAGCAAAAGTTCACATCTTTAATAACTCAAACGAAACTTTCTGCAGTGAACGACGGTTAACATGGCATAACGCTTTACTACTACTAATCAAAGTAAGCCGAGCCAAAGTGTTATACAAGTCATCTGATGTCGTTTACATGCAACAAAATATATAAAAGTGTAATAACACATTTTCCATATTTCATTCATACGATCGCAGAGTAAACAGCAGTTGAAAGTCTGTAGTATTTTTTTTTTCTTTTCCTTTGTGTATAAAGTAGCGCTGAAGTGTATATAAATATAAGCGTATTAGGACTTCCGATTTAGGTAAATATTTAGAGAATGTGTATTCTTTGATTTACTACGTAAGATCAGCGTGTGAAGTTAGCTGCATGCTTCGGAGTGCGCTCATTCAGAGTAAACAAGTGATCTGGGTAGAAGGAACTGATACAGGAAAGTGACATGAGCTGCTGGACTGCTTCTCCTGGCAAGCTAGTTGCTCCATTGTAGTGTGAGTGTTGTTTAAAGCTGAACTCATTGGGCCAGATTCACATAGAATCCGCGGCGGCGTAGCGTAAGCCATTTACACTACGCCGCCGCAACTTACTGGAGCAAGTGCCGTATTCTCAAAGCACTTGCTCCGTAATTTGCGGCGGCGTAGTGTAAATGGCCCGGCGTAAGGCCGCGTAATTCAAAGGGGGCGGCTTGTATTTAAATTATGCGCGCCCCCGCCCCGATCGAACTGTGCATGCGCCGGCCGTAAAAATAGCCCAGTGTGCATGCTCCAACTCACGTCGGAAAACGTCAATGAAGCCGACGTGAGCGTCATTTCCGCAAATCCCTATTCGCGAACGACTTAGGAAAACAACATAAAAAATTAAAATTTCGTTGCTGGAACGACGGCCATACTTAACATTGGCTGCGCCTCATAGAAGCAGGGGTATCTATACGCCGGGAAAACCCTTACGTAAACGGCGTAAAGTGACTGCTTGGGGCCCATGTACGTTCGTGAATTGGCGTATCTCGCTGATTTACATATTCTCGCCGAAAATCAACGAGAACGCCCCCAGCGGCCATTTTAAAATTGCAGTTAAGATCCGACGGTGTAACACAGTTACACCTGTCGGATCTTAGGCATATCTATGCGTAACTGATTCTATGAATCAGTCGCATAGATACGACCGGCCTAACTCAGAGATACGACGGTGTATCAGGAGATACACCGTCGTATCTCTATGTGAATCTGGCCCATTGACTGTGCCTGCACTGCAAGGGTTACTTGCTTGTTAATGTCTAGGGCAGGGAAATGCAATTAGCGGACCTCCAGCTGTTGCAAAACTACACATCCCACCATGCCTCTGCCTCTGGGTGTCATGCATATCCCTGGTCTAGTGGGACGGGGTACAGCAGGTTTACTTACTTGATCCTCTGACCTGCTAGAATGGTCCCTGCAGCCACTTCTCCTCTGCACTCCAGCAGTCATACACTATACAATCAGATTGTAAAATCTCTTTACAATCGTCCTTCACTTTATCAAAACGATGTAATATGAAGACAAAACATACACCGTCTTCATAAGTATGAAATAAGGCAGGCCCTTACACATCTAAAGGAGATTGTACAATCAGATGGAAGTATTGAAATGTAAGTAGTTAAAGGGGAGTTCCAGCCAATATTTATGTTTATTAAAAGTCAGCAGCTACAAAAAGTGTAGCTGCTGGCTTTTAATAAACAGACACTTACCTGCTCCAGCGTTCCAGCGACGTGCCGGCCGGGGCTCCGCTCCTCTCCCCCCCTCCCCGGCCGGCATCTTCAATGTCACTGTGGGCACCCGGCTGTGACAGCTTTCGGCTTCACGGCCGGGCACCCACTGCGCATGCGCGAGCGGCACTGCGCATGCGCGCGCGGCAAGGCCCGGCGCTGCGCTGTTTGATTGGATAGGCGATCGCCTAGGACCTGTCACGTGTCCTAGGTGATCGCCTACAGGGAGGGGCTGCCAAAAGGCGATTAAGCTTAATCGCCTTTGCAGCCCCTCGGCGGAAGGAGGAAGTGGGACAGGAAGTCCCCTTCTCCTGAAGCCCCCACTCCCCCCCAAAAAAAATTACATGCCAAATGTGGCATGTAAGGGGGTGAGGAGTGGGATAAGCAGAAGTTCCATTTTTGGGTGGAACTCCGCTTTAACCCTTGTAGTGTGGGCACAGCCCTCCTGCAAATGAGGACTTAGTTCTACCGGAGTTGGGCTTTAAGTCGGAGGTAGACCACTCAAATTCCAGAAGGTTTCTAATGAACCCGCCACAGATCTCACCATGGGTGGTCTTGCCACCACCCTCCCACCCGTTTGAAAATCTGAAGGAACCGAATGAAAAATCCAATCAGATGCAGCCACTGTTTGAGTATTCTGATAGCCGACTGTCAGAATACAATAGTTGCAGTAGGGGATTCATCCAACTGCTGCAGGCTTGTGGGTGGGGCCAACTCGCCCTGCACGTGGGGGTACCTTTCCGCGCAGAGCGCGCTCATCGATTCCTGGGACTTGGCAGGGACTGACAGTCATGTGAAAGTCTAACATTAAGGCAGTTCTCCGACTCGGGCATCAGCCATCACACTGTGTGCAGTAAAAGTGCTCTGAAAAGTGCTGTCCCATTTCACTACACACTGTAACTTATACACACCTCCCAGCTGTCCCGGATTTCCAGGGACTGTCCCGGTTTGGAACAAAGTCCCTCTGTCCCTCATTCCTCCTCATTTGTTCATTTTAATCTGGTCTATATAGTTGTATATAAAATGCACTATTTATCTTTCAAAAAGTGTTCCCCAGTGCTAAACCTTTCATCCAATTTCTAAATTGCTGCATTTGTAAACTTCAAGGAATATTAGTGGTAAAAACAAAGCACTTGTGGATTTAACCGATAATTTTTTTGTATAATTCTCCTTTAAGGGGGCGTGGCAGGGGGTGTGCCCTATGCCTACATACATTTGCTAGTAGGTGTCCCTCGTTCCCATCTCAAAAAGTTGGGAGGTATGCTTATGTGTTGCATTAAGAGGGACGTGCTAAGCCTGCATCCTCTCCAACAGTCCAGCATTATCTCGCTCCCAGTAACAGAATGGAGTCCCACACTGCACCTAGCGCAGACCGCATGCTTGCACTTGTTAACACCTTCATTCCCGTACCCATGTGACCAGGTCATGGATCTCCGTAACACAGGTTGGGTTAGCTGATCGCTAGTGAAAACCAACCACTGGGGAGGGAGCCAGAACATCGACCCTCTCACTACCGGAGGACCTGTCACCTTTACCAAGTACCATGTACCATACCATGCCAAGTACCATGCCTAACGACTGGTTGCTTGGCGTCTTGAACTAGTGCTTGATACCCATACACTGCTTCTCCTGTTTACTTGCCGAGTAGACCTTTTGTAGCAATTGAGCTTACACCACATGTGCTTTACAGACCCAGGTTCTTTTAGATACACCAGAACCAATATGCACCCCTTTGAATAACTTCAGACCAGGCTCAGAACCGTTAATGTAATTTTACTGAAGAATTTATACAGTAGTACAGTCTAACATGAATGCATACACACGATCGGAAATTCCAACAAGAAAAATTTGATGTGAGCTTTCGGTCGGAAATTCCAAACGTGTGTAGACCCTATCGGACTTTTTCTGTCGGAATTTTAGAGCTGGTTCTCAAATTTTTAGACAGGAAAAGTTCTTGTCGGAAATTCCGATCATCTGTATGCAATTCCGACACCCAAAAAAACATGCATGCTTGGGATCAAGTCGACACATGGTCGGAAGCATTGAACTTCATTTTTCTCGGCTCGTCTTAGTGTTGTACGTCACCGAGTTCTTGATGGCCGGAATTTTGTGTGACCGTGTGTATGCAACACTATTTTGAGCCAACATTCCGTCAGAAAAAAATCCACGGTTTTCTTGTTGGAATTTCCAAACGTGTGTACGCAGCAGAACAGTTAAAATCATAATGTCCATACCTACCTCCGAGTGGCTGCCCAGGTGTACCACAGAAAAGTAGTAGTCCATTATGGTGTTCTTCAAGTCTCTGGCTGATTTCCAGAACTCCATTGCCTCTGGCAGACTGCAAGGCGCAGCAGTCCTTCTCCAATACACTCACAACATGTACGGCTAGGAACAAGTCCCCTTTACCTCAGCCTTCCCCCTTTTTATACCGTATCACAGGTGAGCAGGCTGGAACCAAAAAGCCTGAGAACTGAAGTACTCACATTAGCTCTTTCCTCCCTCAGCCTGGGCCAGACACTAACTATCCAATAAACCTGTAGGCAACCTGCGTACAGGCTGAAGGAAAATAAATCTGTGTATTGCAAGCTATAGGAAGATGACCAGCAGTACCAGACTACATATTGAGTACCATTGCTGTCACATATGGCCAGTCCCTCCCTAAACCAACAACAGTGCTCCGTATTGCACAGGGAGGAGTCTATAACTGAAAGACATTAACTTCAAGTATAACTTTTTTTTCCATGTTGGGCAGAATAAGGTAGGGTTATAACCCCTATCAGGTTTTTGTTGCATTATAAGTTCCATTGTGGAGATGTTCCCTCACTTACTATCTCATAACCAAAACAGGAAGTAAGAGGAAATCTCTCCAAAGTGAGGGAATCCTCACTTGTGTCCTCATTGGTAGGGTCTCCATCCATTTCTGTTCCAGGATCCAAACATTGGAACTTTGGTTATTACACAGAGTAAAAGTAAACTAAAGGTGAATCTTGAAGCTTGTGGATCCCAATGCCAAAGTTGACCTGGGCTCCCCCACCTGACAATATATAGAGCCTAAAGAGTTCTTTCAGATCTTTTATTACAAATTGAGAGGGTAATTCTATAGATTTTGGGGAAACTGTCCACATTTTGGCATACCTCTCCAAATCTTTTAAATGCCCTGGAGCAGGGGTAGGAGAGGTGGAAATCTACCCCCCTTGGGGGGGGGGGGGGCAGCGTCCTTTCTTTGTTTCTTTGTTTTAAAGAAATTAAGGACTAACTTAGAAAAATATAATAAAAACAAATGTCACTGTAAAAATATTAACTTAGCCAGCCTACCTTAAAAGTGGACAGTGTCAGTAGGGCAGCGCATGTGTCAGTAGGGCAGTGGATGTGTCAGTAGTGCAGTAGAGCAGTAGACAATGTCAGTTGAGCAGTGGATGTGTCAGTAGAGCAGTGGGAGGTGTCAGTAGGACAATGGACAATCTCAGTTGGTAGAGCAGTGGACTGTGCCAGTCAGTAGGGCAATTTTTTTAGGAAAATAAATATAAAAAATGTGATAAGCGCTCCAGAAAACAATATGCAATAAGTGATCTCAACACAAAAGAAATAGTGAATATAATAAAATAAATATATAAAAAAAAAATGTATATTATATTATTATATTTTATATTATATATATATATATATATATATATATATATATATATATATATATATATATATATATATATATATATATATATATATATATATTCATATATATATTAATTTTTTATATATTTTTTATATATTTATTTTATTATATTCACTATTTCTTTTGTGTTGTGATCACTTATTGCATATTGTTTACTGGAGCGCTTATCACATTTTTTATATTTATTTTGAGTCATGTACGGTGAACACTTTTAGATATAGCTGCCCCAGACCTTACTTATGCTCACTCTATTCGCACATTTTTGTTTACTCACAGTAGCGCATTAGACACTTTTTTTAATTTTTTTAGGAGCCTATCAGGGGTCTGATATTTCATCTGTGATACAGAGAACACAGCCCTCAATCTCCATTTCTATAGCCTCTGTACAGAGCTTCCCATTCATTCACAAACTAAGACAAAGTAAACACAGCTTACTATGCTTTAGTTATGAATGAACATGGTGAGTGATCGGTACAGAAGAGGCCTGTAAATTACATATTCATTCTGAAACCATCCCCAGTAGCAGCCAGCGGGAGAGAGGAGGAGGAAACCAGCAGAGCTGCAGGTGGGACAGAGGAGTACACATGATCCCAGGCTGGGGGGAAGCTGGAAACAAGTAAACTGGATAGGAGGGGTGGCATATAGAGGAACAGATTCCCTCCATTTTCCATGTGGGCAGGATGGAGAGGAGGAGAAGCAGGCTTTCAGTTGCTACAGGAGGAAAATTGAAGGGATCGGTTCCTCTATACGCTGTCCCTTCTATCTATCTATCTATCTATCTATCTATCTATCTATCTATCTATCTATCTATCTATCTATCTATCTATCTATCTATCACAGTGTGACCTCTACAACCCCCTATAGCTATGCTAGTGGTAATAATGGTAAACAGGATAAATAGAGAGCATGAATCTCCCTAATGGGGGCACAGACAGCAATAAAAACCTGACTGGTGCTCTAGATTGCCTTCAAACTATCTCAAAAGGTAAAAACTTCTGCTTTTAGTTATATTGGTTGGTTATACTAAGCCGGTTATACACTAGATTTTCCAAAATAAAAATTGTATGTAAATTTGTACAAAGATTCATCATACAATTCTCAGTACATTTGATGGCTTGACAAATTTCATTTGCTTTTACCATTCGATTTTGGAATGAATATAATTCATAGCTCCCATCTGTCCCTGATTTCGAGGGACTGTCCCTGATTTGGAGCAATGTCCCCCTGTCCCTCGTTCCCCCTCATTTGTCCCTCATTTTGGTCTGATCCATATAGTTGTATATAAAATTCACTTTTTATCTTTTAAAAAGTGTTTCACAGTGCTAAACCTTTCATCCAATTTCTAAATTGCTGCATTTGTACATTTTAAAAGCCAATATAAAGTAATAGTAGTGGTAAAAAAAATTCCTTGTGGATTTAATTAACCTTTCTTTGGTTAATTCTCCTTTAAAGGAGTGTGGCAGGGGGTGTGCCCCATGCCTACATACATTTGTTAGTAGGTGTCCCTTATTCCCATCTGAAAATGTTGGGAGGTATGATAATTTCCCGAACAAAAATCACATAAATGGTTAGGAAGTAGTTCATTCAAGAAAAACTTTCCATTCTGCTTCTTCAAATTTTCTTGTTAATATGGTAGAAAATAAACATCAATTTACCCCACTATAATGATTAGAAAATCGAATGTACAAAAAAATAAAAAATAACATTTTTTTATTTGAAAATCTACTATTGTACACCTAGCTTTAGTCCCCTGATATTTTGATCCCATTCCTCCTCTTCCATGACTCCAGCTTTGAAAATCTTGCAGGTGTGAATATATGTTGAAGGTCTCTAGCTGGTCATTGGGACCAAGTAGACACATAGGGCCAGATTCTCGTCCAGCGGCGTATCTCTGCGGCGGCGTAACGTATCCGATTTACGTTACGCCGCCGCAACTTAGACAGGCAAGTGCTGTATTCTCAAAGCACTTGCTCCGTAAGTTGCGGCGGCGTAGCGAAAAAACGGCCGGCGTAAGCCTGCCTAATTCAAATTTGGATCAGGGGGGCGTGTTTTATGTAAATGTACTGTGACCCGACGTGATTGATGTTTTTCCCAGTGTGCATTGCTCCAAAGTACGCCGCAAGGACGTCATTGGTTTCGACGTGAACGTAAATGACGCCCAGCCCCATTCACGGACGACTTACGCAAACAACGTAACTTTTTCAAATTTCGACACGGGAACGACGGCCATACTTAACATTGGTACGCCTCAGTTTTGCCTCATATAGCAGGGGCAACATTACGCCGGGAAAAGCCTAGCGTAAACGGCGTATCTATTCTGCGTTGGCCGCGCGTACGTTTGGGAATTCGCGTATCTAGCTAATTTACATATTTTGATGCGTAAATCAGCTTACACGCCCCTAGCGCCCAGCGCCAAAATGCAGTTAGGCTCCGACGGCGTAAGAGACTTACGCCAGTCGGATGTAATAGAAATCTATGCGTAACTGGTTCTAAGAATCAGGGGCATAGATACGACGGCTCGGATTCGGACTTACGACGGCGCTACGCCGTTATAAGTCCTCTGAGAATCCGAGCCATACACTGCAAATGAGCTAGCATAGATGTTTCCCCCTACATGCACACAATACTCTGGTATCTAGTACGTTAATGTCTGCGCACATGCGGCTGTATGTAAAATGGCCTCCAGGGATGTGTGACGTGGACATCCCAGGAGGCAGTAGAGGGGGCATTAAATAATTCTCACCTAGGTAAGAAATGAGAAAGGGGTGCAGCACTAGAAAGATTAGAGACCTTTTTAAAAAATAGAAAATATTTTCCAATTGTGGGAGAGTGAGGGGGAGGAACCTGGAGGGAAAAAAGTAAATTTTAAATAGAGTGCTAGCCAGGGTTTTTTTTCTCAGAGAATAGGTGCAGGAACTCTTCCCTTCCAAATCACCCTTTGACTCCGCCCCCTACCCACCTCCAAGCAACAATTTCTTTGTCCCCCCTTTACTCCTTTAAAGAATATAAAGCAAAGTATCATTTTGTGATGTCAAGTATTTTGTACAGAATTTGTTAATGATAACAAGAAAGGCAGTAAAATAAATCTAGCAACAATCAACAATAGATCCACCCTAGCAACAATTGGCTCCCAAAAGCCAGCATCAATAGACCCTCCAACAGCCAGGAATATTAGACCCTAACCTCAACCTCAACAGTAGATCCCTCCCAGCACTGAATGACCCCCTGCAACATAAGACCCACCCCAGCAACAATAGATACCCAACAGCAGCAATTGACCCACTGCAAAATAAGAACCCCTCCAGCAACAATAGATCTCCCAGCAGCCAGCATCAATAGACCCTCAAGAAGTCAGCAACAAAGAATCCTCGCTCAACAGTAGATCTCTCACCGCAACAAATGACCCCCCCTGCAACATAAGACCTTCCCCCAGCCATAATAGATCCCACACAAGCAACAGAAGACCTCCCCAGCAACAATAGATCCCCTTCCTCCCCATAAATAGATCCCCTCCAACAACAATAGATTCTCCAGCATCAATAGACCCTTCAGAACACCACAGCACCCATTGCTTTTACATACATTCAGTGCTGGAGGTGCCGGAACTGCGTTCCCCCGCGTTCCAGCTGAAAAAAAGCCCTGGTGCTAGCTAACTTTAACTTAAGCGGATGTGCCATGGGAAAACAATATTAAAAGCCAGCAGCTACAAATACTGCAGCTGCTGACTTTTAATATTAGGACACTTACCTCTCCTGGAGTCCAGCGCCGATCGCAGCAGAGGACGAACGATCCACGCTGAGGGAACCAGGAAGTGAAGCGCTGCGGCTTTACTGCCCGGTTCCCTACGGCGCATGCGCGAGTCGCGCCGCGCCCGCCGATTGGCTCCCGCTGTGTGCTGGGAGCCGAGTGTTCCCAGCACGCGACGGGATGTGACGGAATGCCCGTCTTTTGCCCGTGAATGCCGGGCCAGAAGTGGGTGCAAATACCTGTCTTTAGACAGGTATCTGCACCCCCCTCCCCCCTGAAAGGTGTCAAATGTGACACCGGAGGGGGGGAGGGTTCCGATCAGCGGGACTCCACTTTAGGGTGGAGAACCGCTTTATGAGGATCACACAGTGGTTACAAATACTAAGACTTTGTGTATAGGCTACCTGGGGCTATAAGTGTCATCCAGAGCTGAAAAAATTCCAAGAGCCAGGTAGCCAATGCTCCACTTAGCACTGGCAGTGGTGATTTAAATGATCAGCTTTTATTTATTAATGTAACCTTTATTAACCACTTGCCAACCAACGCACAAGTTTTTACGTCGAGAGAATGGCATGGCTGTGTCGCAAGCTCTGTGACCGTGCCCGCGGGACCCGCGGACTCGATGTCCGCTGGTGTCCTGCGATCGGGTCACAGAGCTGAAAAAATGGGAGATGTCAGTGTAAACACAACAGAAATTGCTAGGAGCTAGTTAGTGTGTTATTGTAATTATGTTTAATCACATCAATATGATTTTCCTCCAGCAATCTCCTTCCTATTCTCCCCAGTCCATCTCCCAATGAGGTAGATGATTTCTATAAGAACTCATGGTACTGGATCAGCAGATCAAGACTATACTATAAAAAAACAACAACTTTGATCAAGTGGTATCTATAGCCAATAGAGGAAATAATTAAATACCTTGTGAGTTTTTTATTTATTTTTTGAGGGGGGGGGGTTTACGTTGTCTTGTTTGGGAGACATTGCTTCCTGTACCAGATACCCAACAAAAAATAAGACAAAATTTCTCCAAAGCAAGAGGAAATCCCTTTTTAGATTTACAGTATATAATCTAGTGAAAGCTATCAGAATACATTTTGATTTCCCATCACCTTGGTGCAAACAAAGTGTAATAATATCATCTGACCATTTAGGAATATTATTAAATTTAAATTTTAGTGTCCAAAGTTGGGTTTTAACTGTTGATCTTTTTTTTCCCTCTCTTTTTAGTATTGCGGCATTTATTGTTATCAAAGACTCTTCAAAATAGAGCTACATTTATTTTAATTGTTTTCATGTGCATTGGTTACAACGTCTATTGCAAAACAAATCTTGAGTCTGATAGGGAAGACTAGCTAAAATGGACAGCGTTAAAGGGTTGGATGTGTATATGTTACAGTCCTATTCTGTTTTTTGACTAGTGTTGTGCAATATTATAACTTTCTTGAGGAAGTCAAACAATAACTTAATTGGCATTTCAAGGCACCACAATGTCTGAATCAACACGGAAGGGCATTCCATTGATATGGCAGGACAAGTGTGCCAGATCGTGTTAAATGTTAGGTGTTGAGCAGGCAAAAATCTGCTGTTTTATTTGTTTTCTTGTTTTGTGACTATAGAGATAATATATGTATAATAAAGTTTGTATACAAGTTTGAAGCAGTGATTTTAGAAAAAATAGAATTGAATGCGTCCAGGTGCGATCTGCGGCCCCCCCACCACAAAGCACCGTGTTCCTATGTTGATGAGGACAAGGGCCTCTTCCCGACAACCCTGGCCGTTGGTTGTCGGGGTCTGCAGGCGGGGAGCTTATCGGAATCCGGGAGCCCTCTTTAATAAGGGGGCCCCATGATCCCGGCCCCCCCACCCTAGGTGAATGAGTATGGGGTACATCGTACTCCTACCCATTCACCTGGAGGAAAGAAAAAAAACACACTACACAGGTTTATTTATTAGGCAGCTCCCCGCCCGCAGACCCCAACAACCAATGGCCAGGGTTGTCGGGAAGAGGCCCTTGTCCCCATCAACATGGAGTCACGATGCTTTGGGGTGGGGGGGCCGCAGGGCCCCAAAGCACCTACCCCCCATGTTGAGGGCATGCGGTTCAGGGGGGGCGCTCACTCGTCCCCAACCTCTTTCCTGACTGACCGGGCTGCGTGCTCGGATAAGGGTCTGGTACGGGTCTTGGGGGGACCCCCATGCCGTTTTTTCGGTGTACGGGGTTCCCCTTGAAATCCATACCAGACCCAAGGGCCTGGTATGCTCTTGGAGGGGGAACCCATGTTTTTTATTTAAAATTTGCCGTGGAGTTCCCCCTCAAGATTCATACCATACACAGCTCCTGGTATTGGCAGGTATCCCTGTTCAATATCGTGCCGTGGCTATACGCAACCGCAGCTAATCGCACTGTACAAATGCAGCTGATCGCTGTGCCTGGAGTCTTGAATTTCATCAGAAAATAAACATGCTTTTAACTGAGGCAGAACAGCCGTCCGTGTGAAAGGGGCCTTAGAGTCATTAGATCCCCATTGTTGTTTGTGTTAATTAACTCTGCTATCGTGTGAAGGAATTCTGTGTTGATTTGTGATAATGTTGATTGTGTCTTCTAAGTTACAAGACGACAAGTCTGGCCTAAAGGTCATGTCTCTGAGTCATCTAGGCTGTCAAAAGGGATTACTTAATGAGCTCATGTTAATGAGGTTTCTGGTCACAGGTGTATTTCCAGAGTAATATGAGCAGGACCTCCTATTTTGACTGTGTATAAAACTTGTATTGCTTTCAATAAAGGCTCATTCCTGTTTGACCCTCACCACAGAGCTTCGTCTCATATTTGGGGGAGAATTATTCATATGAGTTTCTTGTTCGGCTGGTTGGAGTGTTCGGTAGCTGCCTTTGTTTTTCGGCAATGGAATGTCCTAAACGACTTTAACCACTTTCATACTCGGGGTGACGTTACAAACCCCATCTGGAATAAAGTAGGCCATAGACATGAAAGGATGGTAAGCCAAGAGAGGACTGTAGGCCCTAAAGGATTGTCTCTTAGCTAGTTGTTTTGTAAATGCATATAGCTCAGATGGCTGTTCCTAGTGCTGATTATAGTCTTTATCAAACCTTAACAAAGGACTTCTAGTACATTCCATTGTTATTCTGAGGCCCCGTACACACGACCGAGGAACTCGACGTGCCAAACACATCGAGTTCCTCGGCCAGTTCAGTCCTGGAGCCGCCGAGGACCTCGGCGGGCCGAGTTCTCCCATAGAACAACGAGGAAATAGAGAACATGTTCTCTATTTCCTCGCCGAGGTCCTCGTCGGCTTCCTCGGCCGAAAGTGTACACACGGCCGGGTTTCTCGGCAGAATTCAGCCAGAAACTCGGTCGGAAGCTGAATTCTGCCGAGGAAACTGGTCGTGTGTACGGGGCCTGACAGCATCTACTGCATGTTTGTTTGATGCGCTTAACCAGTAAACATGTTAAAAAGACCTTTAGGTGATATGAACTTTTATGCTAGGCTCCATGGTACCCATACGAGATAAACCTATATAGTCATTTTGGCCATGGGCCACTAGCCATAGATTTTTTTTAATACATATCTGTATTGCAAAGGAGGCAGCTGATAATGAGATAGCAGATCATAGGGCTAAACACCATCGTCCCTCTAATATCTTGCCTGTTGGAATGGATTGCCCAAATGGGTGACACAATTCGCTTAGAAAAGTTGATTTACCAACGCAGGGGGGCGAGAGGTAAATTTGATAGCATGTGGGCCCCATGGTTGAATGTTCCCGGACTAGCCCCAGTGGATCTGGTTTATGACCGATTGTTCTAGGTTCTATTACGGTTATTTTTTCTTTGTTTCTCACTGTGGGTGTGGGGAGGAGTGGGGGGGGGTTCAATCCTTGCAACGGAGAGTGGTTTCCCAATGTTTTTTTTTTTTTTTTTTTTTCGGTCCGTTATATATACTATGTTGCTCTTATGTATGCTGAATCTTGCAGTTTTTGGTCTGTATATTTCCTTTGCTCTGAATCATGTATGTGTGTTTACCTTTTGTGCTCAATAAACATGTTTTGTTTGATTCAAAAAAAATATCTTGCCTGTTGAAGAGAGACAAAAAAGTTATTCTGGACAGGCTTTACAAACCTGTCTTATTGGTCCTTACCCTCCGCTATCAAAAGATTTGTCTATCGGCTTCTGCCATTTGATATTAAACTGTTATCTGACCAGGCTGAAAATACTGGGATCGAGTGACAATCTTCTGAGGTTTATGATTACCATAAACTGGGTTTACATTTCACATGCTGACACATTGGTTGAGCTGGTCATAAAAGCAAAGGTGCCCATTGCTGAGAAAAACTAGAGAAACCAGCAGAAACAATACATGCAGAGGAAAAACTAGCCTACCAACTGAAAACTGGAACAAAGGTTTAGTAGAGCTGCTTACCATTGAAATTCATTATATTCATTCGTATTCATCCTTTAACCTGAAGGGAAAAAATCTGCAAAAAAACAAGCTCGCTTTTTTTCTAGTTTTCATTAATCAGCCCCACTACATAGAAGTGTTGCTATTCAGTAAATAAGGTAACATAATACAGTAACGAAAAAGGATAGGCACTGTTGAATGAATATATGGTTCATGGCGATTGGCTAGTCATATACAAAAGCTATCAGTATTGTTGCAACTTTGTTATTATATTGTTATAGGTTACCCTTCAGTTCAAAGTCAATGTAATGGCAAAGTTGTAATGTATTCTAATGATAACTTGATTTTATTGGTAGATGGCATTGGTGCAGATATACTGGGCCAGATTCAGGTAGAAGTGCGGCGCCGTAACGTATTGTAGATACGTTACACCGCCGCAAGTTTTCATCGCAAGTGCCTGATTCACAGAGCACTTGCAATGAAAACCTACGCCGGTGGCCTCCGGCGTAAGCCCGCGTAATTTAAATGGGCGTGTGCCATTTAAATTAGGCGCGCTCCTGCTCCGAACCTACTGCGCATGCTCCGTTTCGAAATTCCCGCCGTGCTTTGCGCGAAGTGACGTCATTTTTTCGAACGGCGATGTGCGTAGCGTACTTCCATATTCCCGGATGTCTTACGCAAACGACGTGAATTTTTAAATTTCGACGCGGGAACGACGGCCATACTTTATACAGCACATACGTGTGCTATGTAAAGTTAAGGCACCCAAAACGACGACTAACTTTGCGACGGGAAACTAGACTAGCGGCGACGTAGCGAACGCGAAAAACCGTCGTGGATCGCCGTAACTCCTAATTTGCATACCCGACGCTGGTTTACAACGCGAACTCCCCCCAGCGGTGGCCGCGGTACTGCATCCTAAGATCCGACAGTGTAAAACAATTACACCTGTCGGATCTTAGGGATATCTATGCGTAACTGATTCTATGAATCAGTCGCATAGATACTCTGGGAGATACTCCGTCGTATCTCGGCTGTGAATCTGGCCCTCTGTACCTAGCAATGTTTCTACTGAAACTCCAGTAAAGACCGTTTCTACACTAGCCCATTATGTATGTCAGAGTAGTAAAGTGTTTTCTATCTGCCTAGAAATGGAATTGAGGCTACGTGGGAATGAAGTATCATTACAGAATGTTCATACCTTAGCCCTTCCGTAAAATGTATTTGTAGGACGTGTCTAAATAACTTTCTAAAAAAAAGATACAATGATACAGCATGTGTGACATACATTATTTTGTTTGTGGAACAGTGGCATCCACTCCATCAGGGGTGCCACCCCCCTAATCCATGCACCCGGCCCCTAATCTACATGCAGGGGGCCGGGCGCATGGATTTCAATGTTTTTTTTTTTTTTAAGCACATAATTAGATCCTGAGGCTTTAATTGGCTTAAAAAGAGGGTGGTCTCCAGGCTTAATATACACTAATGTCTTCCTGCTTCTCCTCCCAGCCAATTAGGAAACCGTTCCTGAGACCCAATTGGCAAGGGAGTCTTAGGACTTACTTCCTGTTTGGCTGGGAGGAGAAGAAATGCCTGTTTGGTCAAGTGGAGAAGCAATGGCCCCGGCTCTTCACTTGGCAAGCTGGAGAGGAGCCGCCTCCTAAGATATTGTCAGACTGATCGCCGCATCCCCGTCCATATCCCACAGGTGGTGGGGGGGGGGGGTGGCCACGGTTGTGCAAGTGAAGGGGTAGGTTTGTTCCACCCCCCCCCCCAAATACTAAGCACCAGCCACCACTGTTGTGGAGGGTTAGGATAAGGGTCGAGGTTTCGCCGCTACCAAGAGCTCTAAGTGAATCCTGCTGCCCTAACATTCACTGTTCATGGGAATGTATGTGCAGATTGGCCTGGGAGAATTTTTCCAAACCATAACATACTGCATGGCTTTAAACTACGGTCAGAAGGCTTGAAAATTACAATATGGGGCCTATTGGTTCACCTACTGTAGCCTCCTCACTATAAAAGGGAGGTGATAGGAAGGAGAGAGCATATCAGCCATAGGGGTTGATTTACTAAAACTAGGGAGTGGAAAACATGGTAGCCAATTATCTTCAGCTTGTTCAATTAAGTTTTGACGGAAAAAAAACTGGAAGCAGATTATTTTCTATGCAAAACTGCACCAGATTTTCGTTTTAGTAAATCAACGTAATAGTGTCAGTGAATTGCAAGCTGTTGTAACTACATAAGTAGAGATTTGGGTCAATTAAAAAAAATATACTTTAAAATGATACTAAAGGCTTTTATTATAAAATAAAAAAAGAGGGTTATACTAACTTGCTCTGTGCAAGCATGTTGCACAGATCAGCCCTTTACCTTCTCTTCTGGGATCCCTTTCCTTGAGTGTGCCCTCATAGAATTTGCATTGCATTTTGGGTTTTCACTAGCTGTAAGCCATAGTCATAAATTAATGATACTCAATTTTTTTGGAGATGTACCTGTATGTATATGTATATTTCTATATATATATATATATATATATATATATATATATATATACCATATTTGCCGGCGTATAACACGACTCGGCATATAAGACGACCCCCCTAATCATCTGCTTCAAACGGTGGTTTTGTCGTCTACTCACCGTATTAGACGACCCCCCTTGTGCGGTAGCAATGTTTTAGTTAAATGAAGAAGCCGCTCTAACGATATCAGCCGCCGGGTGCCCTGTACGGCTGCATGTATTCTGTATATGTGCCGCTCAGCCAATCCCGATGCACTGTGTTGATGACAGCGCATGCTAAGCCTGCTCGGATTGGAGTAACAACCTCTGCCAATCCGAGCAGGCTACATAATGTAGCCTGCTCCATTCTTCACTTCACCCAGCCGACAACTACCCTCCTGTGGGTTGGACCTGAGTTTATGTAGGAGGCCTGCCCACTGCCAATCCTAGTTGGGGATTGGTCAAGGCCCCTCACATGAACTCCCTGTCACTTCAATTCCCAGCCCTGCCCCTCTTCCAGAACATTCTCCCTGGAAGCACCAAAGAACTGGAAGACAGGTAGTCACACCCACTGCTACACTAACCACAACCTACCCCCCATATTAAAATAATCGGGCCTAGCATGAAGCATAGGCCTGTCTAAATTTACCTGCCTGGCAGCTATCTCCCAAAACACCTTACCTCTAGTACCTACCTATCTGCCTGTTGATATATGATTGAGTTTTTTTTTATAGTTATATATCTAGCACCAATAATTTATGCAGCACTTTAAATATGTATTGTACATTAACACCAGTTCCAGCCCTCAAGGAGCTTACAATCTAATGTCTCTACCTTATTCTCATACATACATATACTAGGGCCAGTTTAGACATGAGCCAAGTAACCTACCAGCATGTCTTTGGAGTGCAGAAGATCGGATTACACCTACAAAAGGTAATGGTTGGGATTCAAACTGATGACCCTAGTGCCATAAGGCAGAAATGCTAACCACTAAGTAGAGGTCAACCGATATATCGGCAGGCCGATATATCGGCCGATATTTGGCCGTTTTGGAGAAATCGGCATCGGCCGATTTTTATCCAAATCAGGCCGATATTTTACAATTCCCGCTAGCGATGCCACGGCTCCGGAGCTAGGCCGGAGCCGCGGCCTTTCCTGATGCTGTGACCGCGGCGGCAATTCGCAATCCGGTCACAGCATCACGAAAGATCGTGGCGTCGGCCTAGCTCCGGAGCCGCGGCCATCTTGGTACACCCAGCGTGGCGTCCCTCCTCTGTTAACGCCCACAGAGGAGGTGGGGCCCGCGCTCGTGGGACACACACCGCTCTGGTGTCTGTACTACGGGGGGCAGGGGGGGTGTCTATACTGGAGGGAGAGGGGTCTGTACTGAGGGGGGGGTGACACCATTTTTTTGCACCAGTGCCACCTGCCAGTGCCACTTGCCATCTGCCAGTAACAATACCAATGCCACCTGCCAGTGCCAATACCAGTGCCACCATCCAGTGCCAATTAGTGTCACCTTCCATCAGTGCCAATGCCACCTGCCAGTGCCAATACCAGTGCCACCATCCAGTGCCAATTAGTGCCACCTTCCATCAGTGCCATCTGCCAATGCCACCTGCCAGTGCCAATACCAGTGGCACCATCCAGTGCCAGTAAGTGCCACCTTCCATCCAGTGCCACCTGCCAGTGTGATCCAGTGCCACCTACCAGTACCAACTAAAGCCATAAGTGCCACCTGCCAATGCCAACCAGTGCTAACTATTGCCACCCAGTGCCCCCTGCCAGTGCCATCAACCAGTGCCATCTGCCAATCCGTGCCACCTGCTAGTACCATCTTTCAGTGCCATCCAGTGCAACCTGCCAGTGCCAATAAGTGCCTTCTGCTAGTGCCATCTTCCTTCCAGTGCCAATTAGTGCCATCCAGTGCCACGAGCCAGTGCCACCAATAAAAAATAAAAATCGGCCTAAAATATCGGCCGCAAAAATCGGCATCATATATCGGCCGCCCAGATTTCTAAATATCGGCATCGGCCAGAGAAAAACCCATATCGGTCTACCTCTACCACTAAGCCACTGTGCTGCCTAGGTAATGCAAGGTTCAGGAAATAAATGTTAATGCAGCTAATGATAATCAGTCTGGACATCTTTTGAGAAAAATTAGCCTAGGGTCCGTGTAAGGGTTACTATTATATGCTGGGAATTCAGTAATATAATACACTGTAAATGTTGTGTGTCTGCTACATGTTTTCAGTTATATTGACTAACTTGGCACTTGAGCCAAAAGGAAAAAAAATATATATTTGTATATTATATATAGTGGCTGTATGAGAAATGTTGGCTTGTAAATTGTTGAGGAATTCAGGCAGGCAGCCCAGAAGAGGCGAGCGTTTCCTGGCTATGCGAGATCCCTGCATTTTCTCATCTCATGGGAGCTGCGAGAAAAGGAGAGCATTTGCACAGAGCATTTAGAGAAAGGGCAATGAGCAGCATTGTTTATCACCAAGTGAGATGGGAACCTGCAAACTGTCACCGTGCAGCCTCTGTAATAAGAGCTACATTATTATGACAGGCCATCATGACTGCAGGCACCAAATCTCCGCTTTATAGTTATTAGCATAATTACCTACCTGGCTGTGTAATTTGAAGAAGTGTGACACCGAAAAGCTCCCTAGTATTAGTTTACCTTTTATTATCCGTTGACTTTTTGTTGGTTTTGTTTGATATATGTATCGTTATATCTCATTAAAGTAAATCTGTCACAAACCTGGGCAATTTTTTCTTTGCTAATGCATTTTTTTTTATTATTATGTGCTGAGGCTTCAGTTAACACCACATGACAAAAATATCATTAGATATAGGCTGCTAAAGTTATACGCAGTCTCAACATTTTCCGTAAAATTTAGTTTTGCCCTGCTTTTGATCTTTCCTACTGGTAAATGAAACTTCCCAACAAATTCAAGCTGAAGTATAGGTAAAAAAATTCCTTACAGCTTCCCTAACTTACATGTAATCAGGGCAAGCCTTTGGGGTGTGCGAGCTGTGCGGGTGCACAGGGCGCCATGGGCAACAGGGGGCGCCCTGCGGCACACACAACTCACAGAATGTGAGTCACATCAGGGCCGATCCTAGATGGGGTGCAGTTCACTCAGGCGCCACAGAGGTGGGGGCGCTCAAGCCCCAGCCTGCCCTATACCACCCCAACCTGCCCTATGCCACCACAACCTGCCCTATACCACCCCAACCTGCCCTATGCTACCGCAACCTGCCCTATACCACCCCAACCTGCCCTATACCACCACAACCTGACCTATACCACCCCAGCCTGTCCTATGCCACTGCAACCTGCCCTATGCCACCGCAACCTGCCCTATGCCACCGCAACCTGCCCTATACCACCCCAACCTGCTCTATGCTACCGCAACTTGACCTATGCCACCACACCCTGCTTTATACCACCCCAACCTGCCCTATTCTACCGCAACCTGACCTATGCCACCACACCCTGCTCTATACCGCCCCATCCTGCCCTATGCCACCCCAACCTGCCCTATATTGCCCCAGCGGTCCCAATACCACCCTATACTTGAATTTACAGTGGCCATTTGGGGGGGTGCCACAGGATTATCTTGCACAGGGCGCCTGAACACCTAAGGCTGGCCCTGCCTGTAATGAAGCACATCCCACATCGTTCATGCTTTTGTATCCTGTGGAAATTCTCTGTGCAGAGTGCCTTGACTTTTTCCTGGCTCTGCAGGAGTTAATTGTTTTGGGACTCAGGGCTGAATTCAATAGAAGAAGCTCCTAACAGAGACCTGCCTCAACTCCATTTCATCCATTAACCTGTTCCCACCAGCCGTACATATATATGTGGCTGCTGGGCTTAACGATAAGTGGGCTCATATTTGTAAATAAACAAGAATGTATTGCCCTGCCACAATAAAACATATCAGTCACACGTGGGGTAAGACGCCATGAGAACCTGATGCAAAATGGAGGAAAAACGTTTTCCGGACAGCTGCACTCCAAAAATTAATTGCTTTTATTATGAAATAAAAAAACACACAAAAAGCATGCCATAGCAGACGGGGTAAAACCTGACGCGTTTCACACCAAACTTTAGTGCTTCTTCATATCTTACAACATAGAAAGTGGATGTTTCGACGTTAACGTAAATTACGTCCGGCCATATTCGCGAACGACTTACGCAAACAACATAAAAAATGCAAAACTCGGCGTGGGTACGACGGACATACTTAACATAGGATATGCCGCACTTACCCCTCCTATAGCAGGGGTAACTTTCCGCCGGAAAAAGTCAAATGCAAACGACGTAAAAAAAAAGCGCCGGGCGGTCGTTCGTTTCTGAATCAGCGTAAATGCTCATTTGCATATCCGACGCGTAAAAGATACAGAAGCGCCACCTAGCGGCCGACCTGGAATTGCAGCCTAAGATCCGACAGTGTAAGTCACTTACACCTGTCGGATCTTAGGCATATCTATGCGTAACTGATTCTATGAATCAGGCGCATAGATACGACGGCCGGTGCATTGCCACGAAATGAGATTTGCCATCGGATGAGATGGTCCGCCTCCATCACATCCTATTGGCTCACTCCTGTCACGTGACATATTTAAACGTCAAGTATCGACGCGAACATCAGTCTCAGCTAGGCTATCATAGGGAGAGGATCTCCTCTCCCTGTGATAGCTGAAGCTGCACGGAGCTGGTGCACGGAGCTCACATGGCCTCTGTGGCCCGATTCCGAGAGCGGAATCGGGCCACAGAAGCTCATACATTTACTAGGCTAATAAATGTTCTCCTTTAATACAATGTCAGGCTAATAAATGTTCTCCTTCATTACAATGTCACTTCGGGATCTACAGCGATATCGGGATCCCTCTGCCCGATAGCGCTGTCATGCCTCCCCGCGAGCGCGATAGATCCACAGCGCTATCGGGATCCCAATGCCCGATAGCGCTGTCAGCGTGCCTCCCGCCAGCGCTAACTACACCCCGCGCCCGCAGCTCTACTTCCCGTCCCCCGTTAAGGCTCAGGGAACGGGGAACAGAAAGTAGAGCATCGGGTGCAGGTAAAGTAGTAGTGCGCAGGCGCAGCACTACGCAAATAGCTCCGTGCACCAGCTCCGTGCAGCTTCAGCTATCACAGGGAGAGAAGATCCTCTCCCTATGATAGCCTAGCTGAGACTGATGTTCGCGTCGATACTTGACGTTTAAATATGTCACGTGACAGGAGTGAGCCAATAGGATGTGATGGAGGCGGACCATCTCATCCGATGGCAAATCTCATTTCGTGGCAATGCACCGGACTCAGAGATACGCCGTCGTATCTTTATGAATCCGGTCCACAATGTATATAATATATATATATATGAATAATACATGTATAAAGGATTACAAATATGAAATCCTTTTAATTGCATAGTATATAGTCATAAATAATAATAAAAAAATGATATTAAACATATGTGAATACAGGACTAGCATGCATAAAAAATAAATACATATATTCAATGGGCATGTGTCCCAATAAATATACTGTATATTTATATGAATTACAATTCTCTGCGTGTATGAAGTGAATAAAAATGATGTGAAGATGAGTAAATTATGAAGTTGATAAATATAAATAAAGATGAAAAGAGTATTAAGACCAAAATGGTCATAAAGTATAAAATATAAATCAACTATGACATGTGTTATATTGGGACTAGATTTCTTTATGGAAACGGAATAGCTTCCATACTGCTTCAGATGTGGATGTGGTTGTGCACGGCCTCAGCCAGTGCTGGTCCAGCCATGACCATGTTTCACCCCACCTACCGGGGTGCTTGATCACTTGAGGCCTTTGAAACTTCTGTGACCAATTCCCGGTAGGCCGGGTGAAATATGTCAGGGAGCATGGCCAGAACAGCGTTGGCTGAGGCCATCCACAGCCATATCCACATCTGAAGCACTGGGTCAGTTCTGAGCAGTGTCGTACCCCACATATGTCCATGCTTCTACCAGTAGGGACTGCTATTACCCTACAGCTTTGAGCGGTGCTCCAAGTCCACTTGTGATCACATATCAGTCACATATTTATGTGCCAAAACAATATAAATAGTCCTAAAATAAAAAGTCCATGTGAAATTAACCACTTGCCGCCTGCCAATGACATATTGACGTCGGCAAAGTGGTTGTAGAATCCTGACTGGATGTCATATGACGTCCTCAGGATTCTGAGCCGCTGCGCGCCCTCGGGGGCGTGCATCGCGGCGATCGTCGTTGCAGGGTGTCACCCCGCAACACCGATCAAGGTAAAGAGTCTCTCACGGAGACTCTTTACCACGTGATCAGCCGTGTCCAATCACGGCTGATCACGATGTAAATAGGAAAAGCCGGTAATCGGCTTTTCCATACTCGCGTCTGTCAGACGCGAGTAGAGGAGAGCCGATCGGCTGCTCCTGTGACAGGGGGGGGGGGTTTGTGCTGATCGATCATCAGCACAGCCCCCCCCCCCCCCCCGAGGATGCCCACTGGACCACCAGGGATGCCCACTGGACCACCAGGGATGGCCATATAGACCACCAGTGAAAAAAAAAAAAAAAAAAAGGATGCCACCCTAGACCACCAGGGATGAGGAGAACACACAAAATGGATGCCAATCAGTGCCGCAATGGATGCCAATCAGTGCCCACAATGGGCATCACTGATTGGCAGGCATTGTTTGGCACTGATTGGCATCCATTAGTACAACACATACAATAGTGCCCATCCGTGCCACCTATCAGTGCCCATCCATGCCGCCTATCAGTGCCCATCCATGCCGCCTATCAGTGCCCATTCATGCCGCCTATCAGTGCCCATCCGTGCCACCTATCCATGCCACCTATCCAGTGGCGGAACTACCGCCATATCGACCCACGCGGGCGCTATGGGGCCCGCAGCTGAGTGAGGATCAGGGGGGCCCGGTGAGCCCCGAGTGCTGAGGAGCAGGGACCGATCTGTAGCCGAGCGCGGCCAGCACCATGCGTTCACGTGGGATGGACCCCCCGCGCGCGCTGAATCCCACCAGCAGCACTCCCCCCCCCGCTCCTGTGAATACAGTGGTGAGTGCCTCATCCTGTTCCCCGCTGCAATGCCCTCTCTCCCGTCAGCAGCAACCCCCTCGCCCCCCGAGTGAGCCCCCCCCCCCCTCTCTCCCTGTAATGTCCCGATCAGGACGCTCTCTCTCACCAGCAGCACGCGGCTCTCCCCATCTTCCCCCCACTCCAGGAGAGCTGATGACTAGTTTGACAGGTAACCTACTGACAATTCCGTTCGGTCTCCCTCGCCCCTGTCAGTTCAGTGCTACTAGCAGGAGCCCAGCAGAAAGAGCATCTCACTGTCATCCCCATCCATCCCATGGTCCTCGCCTCCACCCCACGGTCCCCATGTCCATCCCATGGTCCCCCATCCATCCCACGGTCCCCCCGTCCATCCCACGGTCCCCCCGTCCATCCGGTCCCCCCGTCCATCTCACTGTCCCCCCGTCCATCTCACTGTCCCCCCGTCCATCTCACTGTCCCCCCGTTCATCTCACTGTCCCCCCCCCCCCCGTCCATCTCACTGTCCCCCTGTTCATCTCACTGTCCCCCCCCCCGTCCATCTCACTGTCCCCCCCGTCCATCTCGCTGTCCCCCCCCCCCGTCCATCTCGCTGTCCCCCCCCGTCCATCTCGCTGTCCCCCCCCCCGTCCATCTCGCTGTCCCCCCCGTCCATCTCACTGTCCCCCCCCCGTCCATCTCACTGTCCCCCCGTCCATCTCACTGTCCCCCCCGTCCATCTCACTGTCCCCCCGTCCATCTCACTGTCCCCCCCCCCGTCCATCTCACTGCCCCCCCCCGTCCATCTCACTGTCCCCCCCCGTCCATCTCACTGTCCCCCCCCCGTCCATCTCACTGCCCCCCCCCCGTCCATCTCACGGTCCCCCCGTCCATCTCACAGTCCCACCCCGTCCATCTCACAGTCCCACCCCGTCCATCTCACGGTCCCACCCCGTCCATCTCACGGTCCCACCCGTCCATCTCACGGTCCCACCCGTCCATCTCACGGTCCCCCCGTCCATCTCACGGTCCCCCCCGTCCATCTCACTGTCCCCCCGTCCATCTCACTGTCCCCCCGTCCATCTCACTGTCCCCCCGTCCACCCCACCATCCTCCTGTCCATCTTACTGTCTCCCGTCCATCCCACGGTCCCCCCGTCCATCTCACAGTCCCCCCGTCCATCTCACGGTCCCCCCGTCCATCTCACTGTCCCCCAGTCCATCTCACTGTCCCCCCGTCCATCTCACGGTCCCCCTGTCCATCCCACCATCCTCCTGTCCATCTTACTGTCTCCCGTCCATCCCACGGTCACCCTGTCTATCCCACGGTCCCCCCGTCCATCCCGCGGTCCACCCGTCCATCTCACGGTCCCCCCGTCCATCTCACGGTCCCACCCCGTCCATCTCACGGTCCCACCCCGTCCATCTCACGGTCCCACCCCGTCCATCTCACGGTCCCACCCCGTCCATCTCACGGTCCCACCCCGTCCATCTCACGGTCCCCCCGTCCATCTCACTGTCCCCCCGTCCATCCCACCATCCTCCTGTCCATCTTACTGTCTCCCGTCCATCCCACGGTCACCCTGTCCATCCCACGGCCACCCTGTCCATCCCACGGGCCTTAGATATGATCGGCTGATTTGGAGTGTTGAGATAGAATGGGCCACCTTGGTGTGGTGTTGATAGTGTGGGTTGCTATAGGTAGGATGGCCTACTTTTAACTGGCAGTGGAAGGTTTGGGTGCAGTGGATAGTAAGGGGTTTTGTAGATCGGGTGGGTTTCATTTAGGCCCCTTCCACGGTTAACGCAATGTGGCCACTGATTGGAGTTGGAACTCTGTTTGAGACCATCTTATGGGAACCACTCCAGGAGGTATACAGCCGGAATATCACATCTATAAGGAGGTAAGTGCTCTGTGAGCCCACTGTTTGAAGACTTTTTTAGAAGATTACCAGAAGAACATCAGTTTTATACACGGAGATCACAGTTTCTCACCTATTAAGACATTTTGTGGTATATTTTTTGTTCATTGCACATTGCTGCAGTTATTTTTCTGTTATATATAGCACTTTTTGCACTTATAATTCTTTATTATATTACTATTGCGCTCATCATTTTACATTTCATCTATTTTTGCATACCACGGCTGCCCACTGCGCCACGCCACATCCCTGCTCCCTGCTCGGTGGCTCTCCTCTCCTCCTTGGCTGCTAAGCCTCCTGACATGTCAGTGTACGTAGGACATGTCAGTGTTAGTGTATTTAGGTCAGGTCATGTGTCAGAAACAACCTTGAAAGACATGCTAGTGTCCCTAAGAGCTTCCTTACATGCTAATCTCATGGAATGTGTAACTGACACGTCAGTGTGTGTGTGTGTACTGACATACACATAGACACACACACTGACATGCATACACACACTGACATACATACACGTCAGTGTGTGTGTGTACTGACGCGCACACACACCTAGGTCAGGGTATGTGTTTCAGGTAGGTCACACCGCGCCACTCCACCGTGCCCGCACCCCCCCCCATGCCGGCTTCGGGCTAAAGCCCCTAGTCTTTTTGCCACCTAGCAACGCCCCTGATCGCCGGCATGGTCTCCCAGCCAGGGGAAGAGAGAGGAGAGGAAGAGGCGAGCTGTCCGTATCAGCAGAGAGCGGAATTGCCCGCTGTAATAACTTTCATTAGAACTTCCAGTGTTCCCGGGGCTCATGTCACATAGCTCCACCTCTTGGTCCGGCACCTTTGATTGACAGAACGCCGGTCCAGTGTCGGACATGTGACATCATCAAAGGCGTTGGGCTAAGAGGTGGGGCTATGTGACGATGAGCCCCGGGAAGACGGGAAATTCAAATGAAAGCTATTACAGCGGGAAATCCCGATCTCTGCTGATCCGGCCGGCTTGCCTTATTCCTCTGCACAGGTGAGGCTGTATTGGCACAGGCAGGCCAGGCTGTATTGGGCACAGGCAATGCTGTATTGGGCACAGGTCACGCTGTATGGGGCACAGGCAGTTCAGACTGTATTAGGCACAGGCAGGCCAGGCTGTATTGGGCACAGGCAACGCTGTATTGGACACAGGTCACGCTGTATGGGGCACAGGCAATGCTGTATTGGACACAGGTCACGCTGTATGGGGCACAGGCAGGCCAGGCTGTATTGGGCACAGGCAGGCCAGGCTGTATTGGGCACAGGCAAGCCAGGCTGTATGGGGCACAGGTGACGCTGTATTGGGCACAGGTGATGCTGTATGGGGCACAGGTGACGCTGTATGGGGCACAGGTCACGCTGTATGGGGCACAGGTCACCCTGTATAGGGCACAGGTCACGCTGTATGGGGCACAGGTCACCCTGTATAGGGCACAGGTCACGCTGTATGGGGCACAGGTCACGCTGCATTGACACTAGGGTGGCTCTGGGGGGCACAGGTCACGCTGCATTGACACTAGGGTGGCTCTGGGGGGCCCCATACAACATTTTGCTATGGGGCCCTGTGATTTCTAGTTACGCCCCTGCGCCTATCCGTGCCCGTCTGTGCCGCCTATCTGTGCCCATCTGTGCCACCTATCTGTGCCCATCCGTGCCACCTATCCAAGCCCATCCATGCCGCCTATCCGTGCCCGTCAGTGCAGTACCATCAGTGCCCATCAGTAAAGGAGAAAACTTACTTATTTACAATGTTTTATAACAAAAACATACATTTTTTTTCAAAATTTTCGGTAATTTTTTTGTAGAAAATAAATATCCCAGAGGTGATTAAATACCAGCAAAAGAAAGCTCTATTTGTGGGTACTAAATGATAAAAATTTAGTTTGGGTACAGTGTAGCATGTCCGCACAATTGTCATTCAAAGTGCAACAGCGCTGAAAGCTAAAAATTGGTCTGGGCGGGAAGGTGTATAAGTGCCCTGTATGGAAGTGGTTAAGCTATACTCTTCATACCAATACAGTGCCCCAGCCACCATATACAATATGACTTTAACAGGCATACAAGAGTGGTCAATATTTCCATTAAAATTCTAAGTTTAATCATTTCAAAATGGTGTACAAAAATATAAAAAGGTATGTGATTGTCAACAACACAGTACATTTGATAAAAAAAAATGATGTACATATTACCACACCATGGTTTTTATATATAAACATCTATCTGCTGTCTGTAGAAAATGTTTCATTAACAAATCTGATGTGTTTCGGAGTGACTTGGCTCCTTCCTTGGGAATAGATTTGGTGTAAGTATGGTAGTGTCCTCAAAAGAACATGGCTCAAAATCGGTAACAAGAAGTAAAAGCCAAAGAAGATTCATGCAGGTGACATTTCAGTGATTTCACTCTTAGGCCTCGTACACACAGCCGAGAAACTCGACGGGCAAAACACATCGTTTTGCTCGTCGAATTCCTTGTGAAGCCGCTGAGGATCTCGGCGAGCCAAATTTTCCCATTCCCGTCGGGGAAAAAGAAGACATGCTTTTTTATTGGCCTGACGAGATCCTCGTCGGTTTCCTCGTCGAAAAGTGTACACAAGACTGGTTTCCTCGGCAAAAAAAAAAACCCAGCAAGCTTCTTGCTGGTTTTTGCCGAGAAACTCGGCCGTGTGTACGAGGCCTGATATGCCTTGCAAAGGGGGAAACTCTCTTTTTCCATATATCCTAGGGATGTGGCTGCACAAATAGCAGATATCAGAAGGGAAGGAACCTCCATTTCTTTACAGCTGCCACATAGAACACGCAGCAGCTTACCAAATTCTCGGACCTCAGCGTCTGACAGCGCTTTAGGGACAATTCTAAGAATGAATGGATGATAACCACATTCAATCCCTCTGTCCGAAAAATAGCTTGGCCCCTCAGTTTCCAGAGACTGTATTTGGATCCTTTCTTGATAAAACTCCTTCATACATCACACAATATTATTCAAGAGCAAGGAGAGTGACGATAGTGAAGTACGTTCTAACACTGTTTATTAAAAAGTAACAGTATGTACTTAAAAGCAAACAACAAGCCAAGAGCATACCATCATGAGTACCCAACGGGCATCTGGACAGACGTGATGCCGTCAAAGCTAGGCTTCTCCCTACACATTTTGTCAGATGGGACATCTTCCAAGGGCAGTGGAAGCTTTCAATAACATCTAAATTTGTTGTGGTCACCTGCAACCCGCGCTCTACCCAGCAACCTACTAAAATGTAATATCATGCAGCATATACAGTAAACACCCCTGTGTCAAGCAGGATCAAAAACTTTAAATTGGTGTTTTTTAACCACTTCCATACCAGGCACTTACGCACCTTCCCGCCCAAGCCAATTTTCAGCTTTCACCACTGTCGCACTTTGAATGGCAATTGCGCGGTCATGCTACACTGTACCCAAACAAAATTGCCGTCCTTTTTACCCCACAAATAGAGCTTTCTTTTGTTTGATCACCTCTATGATTTTTTTTTTTTGCGCAACAACTAAAAAAAGACTGAAAATTTTGAAAAAAAAATATGTTTTTATTTTTTTCTGTTAATTTTTTTGTAAATAAGTTTTTCTCTTTCAATTACGGGCACTGATATGGCGGCACTGATGGGCACCGATGAGATGGCACTGATGGACATCGATGAGGTAGTACTGATGGGCACAGATGAGGTGGCACTGATTGGCGGCGCTGGTATGCGGCACTGATGGGCACTCATAGGTGGCACTGATGGGCACACATAGGCGGCACTGATGGGCACACAGGCGGCACTGATGGGCACTGATGGGCACTGGGCACTGGGCACTCATAGGCGGCACAGATGGGCACTCACGGGCGGCACTTATGGGTGGCACTGATGGATACTTATGGGTGGCACAGATGGGCACTGATAGGTGGGCACTGTGGGGTGGCACTGATGGACACTGTGGGGTGGCACTGATGGACACTGTGGGGTGGCACTGATGGACACTGGGGTGGCACTGATGGACACTGTGGGGCAGCACTGATTTTCCCAGGTTGCCAGTCAGTGCCCATTTGTGGGCACTAATTGGCATCTTTTTTTTTTAATGCTTTTTTTTTCAGCCTTTTTTTTTTTTTTGCAGGCTTTTTTTTTGTTTTGCCCACCCTGGTGGTGCCCACCCTGGTGGCCCCCCCTGTCAGGAGAGCCGTCGATCGGCTCTCCTATACTCGCGTCTGTCAGACGCGAGTGAGGAAGAGCCATCGACGGCTCTTCCTGTTTACATCGTGATCAGCCGTGATTGGACACGGCTGATCACGTGGTAAAGAGTCACCGCCGGAGGCTCTTTACCGAGATCGGAGATGCAGGGTGTCAGACTGACACCCCGCATCACCGATCGCCGCGCTGCGTGCCCCCACGGGCGCGCGCGGCATGAAATCCTGCAGGACGTCCAGGAACGTCCTGTCAGGATTTCAGAACCACTTCCCGGACGTAAATCGGCTATAGGCCGGGCGGGAAGTGGTTAAAGTGGAACTTCACTCTATTAATCAACATTGACTATTTTTGAACCTTATGCTGCTAGCATTAGTAAATACAGGCAGTCCACGGGTTACAAACAAGATGGAGTCTGTAGGTTTGTTCTTAAGTTGAATTTGTTTGTCAGAACAGGTAATTTTTTGTTCTGGGCAGGAAGGGGGTTTAAGTGCCCAGTAATGAAGTGGTTAAAGCAACAGCATATAACACACACACCTATAAATGGTCTATTAAAGCTGCAAGCATTTTAATACGGTAGCCCGGCAGACAGAAGAATTCCATTTCCTCTTCTGGAGTAATAGATTATATTGGCCATCCTCGATTTGTTAGGAATACTTGTGGCATTCAGGGACCTGGAAATGCAATGTAATAATTCAGAGGCATGTGCGTCGGATTGTATAGCAGCACATAGACAAGGCTCTCCTTGGAAGACAAATTATCTCTGCCTTAAAAAGCTGACTTGTGCTTATTCCTGCTCTGCAAGATTACCAGGTTATTGAATGTTCTTCTAATCGCCCCGGAATTAGCTTATCTATTCAAAATACTGTCAGAGTTTTTGAAGAATACTCAGCAACTCCATTGTAAGAGATTCCCAAGGGCGTTCTAGCAAGCTTGCCTCGAAATCTGTTTAAGTTTCTCATTCTTATCTACGAAGGAAGGATTTTATTACTCGGCTGAATGTTTCCGACCTTAGAGGAGAACTTCAGGCTGAATTCCAATCATCACCGGTATACTTACATTTGATTTCATCATGTGTGTACTTGGTTGTTGGTTTTATTTATTTTTGAATTGCCAACTTCTGCAACTCCTGAGCTGAAATTTCACACACTGTGGGCCAGATTCTCGTATCCTGGCGTAAAACTATGCGGGCGTAACGTATCTCGTTTACGCTACGGGCAAGTGCTTGATTCACAAAGCACTTGCCTGTAAAGTTGCGGCGGCGTAGCGTAAATCTGCCAGGCGCAAGCCCGCCTAATTCAAATGATCAAGGTAGGGGGTGTGGATCATTTAAATTAGGCGCGTTCCCGCGCCGATCGTACTGCGCATGCGCCGTCCCTAAAATTTCACGACGTGCATTGCGCTAAATGATGTCGCAAGGACGCATTGGTTTCGACGTTAACGTAAATGGCGTCCAGCGCCATTCACGGACGACTTACGCAAACTACGTACATTTTTAAATTTCGACGCGAGAACGACGGCCATACTTAACATTGGTTGCCCCTCATATAGCAGGGGCAACTTTACGCGTCGCAAATGCTACGGAAACGTCGTAAATTCACTGCGTCGACCGCGTATACGTTCGGGAATTTGCGGAAATAGCTAATTTGCATAGACGACGTGGAAAACGACGTAGGCGACACCTAGCAGCGGGAAAAAAAATTGCATCTAAGATCGGACAGCGTAAGAGCCTTACACCTGTCAGATCTAATGGATATCTATGCATAACTGATTCTAAGAATCAGTCGCATAGATACGCCGGGCCAGATTAGGACTTACGACGGCGCAAATGGCGTTGCGCCGTCGTAAGCCCTTTGAGAATCTGGCCCTGTCAGTCTAAAGCTCACCATATACACTATACCATCTGATTGTACAATCTCCTTTAGATCCACCATCTACAACTATGTAATGCAAGGGCCTATTGGATTTACTAAAAATGAAGAGTGTAAAGTCAGCTCCCATTTTTTGTTGTTGTTATCAAAGATTAATTGAACAAGCTGAAGTTAGAAGCCGATTGGCTACCATGCGCAGCTGCACCAGATTTTGCAACCCCACTCAAAAGTGATCTTCTATATGTAGCCTCCTCACCGCCAGGGCCGTCTTTAAGGCAGGGCAAAAAGGGCAGCTGCCCTGGGCCCTGTCATTGTTGTGGGGCCCAAAGCAGCTGCCTCATACTTGCCAACTATCCCAGTTTAAATTCCCTAGTCCCTTGAAGTTTTAGTCCTTTACTGTGTCCTGATATCTCAGTGTGAAGTGCTGCTCCTAATGCTTCCCAGCTCTGCCCTATTGTTGTGTACAGATGACTCACCTGCAGACCCTGTGTTTACATGTAAATAACTGTCATTCGGATGTAAATAATGGGAGCATTCATAGGTAAATAGCTGAGAATGGCAGCATTCATATGAAAAATAAAGGCAGCATTCATATGTATATAATGTCTCTGGAGAGATGATGTGCTGTAACCTCTAGCAACCAGTGGGCAGTAATACTGTACAGTAATCTCAAGCAACCAATCAACAAGAAGAAATCATGTGCTGTAAAGCAAAACCCAGAAGTATCCATCAGTGCCACCCATAAGTACCGCCCATGAGTGCCCATCTGTGCCACCTATGAGTGCCCAGTGTCGCCCATGAGTGCCCATCAGTGCCGCCCATGAGTGCCCATCAGTGCCGCCTATGTGTGCCCATCAGTGCCGCCTATGTGTGCCCATCAGTGCCGCATACCAGCGCCGCCAATCAGTGCCACCTCATCTGTGCCCGTCGGTACTACCTCATCGATGTCCATCAGTGCCATCTCATCTGTGCCCATTAGTGCCGCCATATCAGTGCCCGTAATTGAAAGAGAAAACGTACTTATTTACAAAAAAATTTACAGAAAAAAATAAAAACGTAATTTTTTTTCAACATTTTCTGTCTTTTTTTAGTTGCGCAAAAAAAAAAAAACGCAGAGGTGATCAAATACCACCAAAAGAAAGCTCTATTTGTGGGGAAAAAAGGACGCCAATTTTGTTTGGGAGCCACGTCGCATGACCGAGCAATTACCATTCAAAGTGTGACAGTGCTGAAAGCTGAAAATTGGCTTGGGCGGGAAGGTGCGTAAGTGCCTGGTATGGAAGTGGTTAAAGACGGCCCTGCCTGTCGCAGCTCTGCATCGCATCCGTGTAGTTGTTTTGGGCTAATGTACTAAAAGGAGGAGAGAGGTATATGCAATAAGTGATGTGTACAATGGTGATGATATCAGCACCGAGCTCATAAAGTTCAATTGGAACATCCTGGGTAACTCTCTGCTGGTCTCAAACACTTGAGGCAGTGCCCGAGGTTATCTCAGAGTAAGCCGATAAGGAGAACAGGAGGGCAACATCTGAATTGACATATTTATTGTGGTAAAAGATAATTGTCAACTCACAAGTAGCAGCTAAAAACATAGGCTCATCAAGATCATGAGGCCTCTGGTGGAGAACCTCAGCAGGGTACCACAGTGTGACATGGGTCCACTTCTCCACCTTTTCCAATCAGTGAAGGCTTTGCACTTAATGAGCAAATTAAACTTCTTCTCTAAATTGCTCCAATGCTGAGTAAGCGACCCCCTATGGTCAACATTGTATCCTGGCCTAGGCCAACAAGGCCCAGGTCTAGGGCAGCACTTTGCAGGGGGGGCAGCCTGTAAAGAGTATCCGCCGGATTGCGTGTAAGGCAAGCTGCTTCTAATTTTGACTGTCCTATCATCCTGGACCACAAACCTTCCTCACTGGGCTATATGTTTTCTGCTGCACCATTGACATGGTTATATCTTCTTAGTCCTCTCCATAAAATTATCCAAAATTTGTGCTTAAAGTAGAACTATAGGCAACACTTTTTATTTTCATTTCGGATAGAGTAAGGGAGGGTTATAGCCCCTGTCAGTTTATTTTTTACCATCCCTGTCCCATTGCGGAGTTTTCTCTTCACTTTCTGCCCCATAGCCAAACAGGAATTGAGAGAAAATCTATGCAAATTAAGGAAATACGATGCCCCCCCCCCCCCCCCGGCCCTAAGAACTAGTGGGCCAGATTCACAGCGGAGATACTCCGTCGTATCTCTCAGAGTATCTATGCGACTGATTCATAGAATCAGTTACGCATAGATAGCCCTAAGATCCGACAGGTGTAATTGTTTTACACTGTCGGATCTTAGGATGCAATACCGCGGCCGCCGCTGGGGGGAGTTTGCGTCGTAAACCAGCGTCGGGTATGCAAATTAATAGTTACGGCGATCCACAACGGTTTTTCGCGTTCGCTACGTCGCTGCAAGTCTAGTTTCCCGTCGCAAAGTTAGTCGTCGTTTTAGGTGCCCTAACTTTACACAGCACACGTATGTGCTGTATAAAGTATGGCCGTCGTTCCCGCGTCGAAATTTAAAAATGTTTCCTTCTTGCGTAAGACGTCCAGGAATACGGAAGTACGCTACGCACGTCGCCGTTTGACAAAAATGACGTCACTTCACGCAAAGCACGGCGGGAATTTCGAAACGGAGCATGCGCAGTAGGTCCGGCGCGGGAGCGCGCCTAATTTAAATGGCACACACCCCTTTGAATTACGCGGGCTTATGCCGGAGGCCGCCAGCGTAATTTTTCACGCAAGTGCTTGGTGAATCAGGCACTTGCGATGAAAAATTGAATCTGGCCCAGTGTTCCCACTTAAAAATTTCAGGGCGGGTCTTAAACAGAAAGGGTGTGGTCTTGACAGGAAGGGGTGGGTCATATTTAAATTAGGGGGTGGATGAGTTTAGTCAGGCCTAGGGCAGCACAAAACCTAAATACACCACCGCCTATGGTTACTATGCAGCAGGGCAGCTGTTCAGCACAGAAGCCAAAAAAACATGAGGATCATTGTAGTAGCGTGGACTACTGCAAAAATACCCATACCTCCAATTCAGGTTTAAGACACTATTTTATATGTGGCCTCACTAACATGCCCAATAATGTTGACCTGTGGTGTTATCTATTGTTGGTTCTTCCTTAAGGCAAGTAGAGCTTTTTCACACTGGCAGGCCAGGTGGCAATAAAAACAGGCAGGTGAACTGCGATCTTACGCCCCCCACCCCAGCAGCCTACCGGAACTCTAAGGCCACGTACACACGACCGAGTTTCTCGGCCAAAACCAGCAAGAAGCTTGCTGGGTTTTTTTTTGGGCCGAGGAAACCGGTCATGTGTATACTTTTCGCCGAGGAAACCGACGAGGATCTCGTCGGGCCAAAAAGAGAACATGTTCTCTATTTCCTCGGTGGCAATGGGAAAATTTGGCTCGCCGAGATCCTCGGTGGCTTCACAAGGAACTCGACAAGCAAAACGATGTGTTTTGCCCGTCGAGTTTCTCGGCCGTGTGTACGAGGCCTGACATTACAACCTGACAGAGCATTTTTAACTTGGGCTGCAGAGCTTGACAGCACCGCCTGTCAAACTTGCCAATTGAGATCAATAGGGTCATTCCGCAACCACAAGCCAAGTGGTTAGCAAGCAGTTGACGTCCGTTCCTGCAATGTAAAATTGCCATTTGTCAATTAAAAACAAAAGTAAAAAAAAAAAACTCCTGAAGGCCTGCTGGCTGCTGCTATACCGTCCGCTGAAAGTGTTCCCCCGTGTTGACTTTTCAGAGGACAGTAAGCATTACCGCTTGTTTGAAAGAGCCCTTAGCTCACGTCGGCGCGATTTGACATGTCGGCAACAGCATTTTCCCAATCGGTGCGACGCCGACTTTGCAGCGCCGCACCGATTTCCAAAAGTAGTTCCTGTACTTGGGGACTTTGGGGCGATTTCAATAGATATCTGTACATGAACCCGCACACAGATGTCTTTCTAATCGCCCCTGAAATTGTGCGGGTTCAGCTGAACTTTCCGCGTTCAGTGTAAACGAGGGCTAAATCTAGCTCTTTGTCTGGAAGCAGCATATCTAAATAAGAGTATAGTTCAATGTGGCAGGAGAGAACATTTATCATGCAGAGACATTGATTACACAAGCCATAAATTTCAGTATCTTCCCTTCCTGGCACTTGTCCTAGGTGCACTTAAGTCAGGGGCTTATCACAGTGGATTGGATTCACACTTAGCCACATTAGGGTCAGAGAGGTTGTCAGGCAGTCTGTAGGAGATCCAAGCAGAGAAGACCTACCACGGTCCCTTTTAACCCTTTAATTACAAAGCTTTTTATTGTATGTCTTATGCCGCGTACACACAACCGTTTTTAATGTCATGGAAAAAACACAGTTTTTCTCGACGTGATTCGACAGTATGCATGAAGGTAAAAAACCTTGAAAATGTAGAACCACGTTAATCCAACTGACCACCCCCCCCCCCCCGCGCGATTCGCGGTAATTCCAGCAGTAACTCCCGTGATTCGCGGTAAATCCTGTGGTTGGCTATAAAACCCCCCCCCCGCTCAACAACTTTGTTCCGTGGAACCCCCCCTCTCAACAACTTTGTGCCGTGGACCCCCCCCCCCGCTCAACAACTCTGATCCGCCCCCCCCCCGCTCAACAACTCCGTTGGGAGGTATTTGTCCCTCATTATGAAGTTGAAAAGTTGGGAGGTATGCACACGTAACAGACAAAATCAATCTCCTAGTTCTCAGGATGATGTAGAACAGAACACATACAACAGCAGGGGAAGTTTGATTCCACTGGCATAACCCTGGGGGCTGCTTTTGCTAATCTCATGCGTGTTAAAGCGGTTCTCCACCCTAAAGTGGAGTCCCGCTGATCGGAACCCTCCCCCCTCCGGTGTCACATTTGACACCTTTCAGGGGGGAGGGGGGTGCAGATACCTGTCTAAAGACAGGTATTTGCACCCACTTCCGGCCCGGCATTCACGGGCAAAAGACGGGCATTCCGTCACATCCCGTCTGTCCCCCGTTGTGTGCTGGGAACACTCGGCTCCCAGCACACAGCGGGAGCCAATCGGCGGGCGCGGCGCGACTCGCGCATGCGCCGTAGGGAACCGGGCAGTGAAGCCGCAGCGCTTCACTTCCTGGTTCCCTCAGCGTGGATGGCGGAGGGAGCAGCAGAGAGACGAGCGATCGCTTGTGCTCTGCTGCGATCGGCGCTGGACTCCAGGACAGGTAAGTGTCCTAATATTAAAAGTCAGCAGCTGCAGTATTTATAGCTGCTGGCTTTTAATATTATTTTCCAGTGGCACATCCGCTTTAAGTAAAAGTTTGGTAAGAGACGATTTGCACTTTTCAGTCTGTTACAGCTTGAAAAATGTGTTATCTCCATTACAAATGCTACTTTTACTCCCGTCTCATACTTTATTCTGAGCATGCCCGGGTTTCTTAGCATACACACGCTCGAGTTTCTCGTCAAAAACCAGCCCGAGGAGGAACACGACGAGGTAATTGAGACTCCCGTGGAGGAAAAAGAGAACTTGTTCTCTTTTTTTCTCGTCGAGTTCCTCGACAGTTTCCTCGATGAAAAACTTACACACAACCGTTTTCCTCTGCAAAAAAGCTCTCCCACCAAGTTTCTTAATGGATTCTGTTGAGTTTCTCGGTCGTGTGTACGAGGCCTCAGACAGTAAACTGGCCCTTTGTTTAGAAAGATAGGAGACCCCTGCTATACAGCATAGATGGACTAATCGACAGTGGTGACCATTGTATTCTAATAGCCAATGGCTGTCAGAATGCCCGAATGATGGCTGCATCGGAATGAACGCAGCTGCTGTTTGGCTGATAATTTTCCAACCAGTTCCTTCGATTTTCCAATCAAATTATGTAAGGATAAAGGAAGAGAATGGGGGGCTTGGGGGGGGGGGGGCAACCGGGACACTTACTAAGTGTATTTCAACCAGTTCTTCGGGAAACAGCTGAAATTTGCTCAGTGTATGGACACATTGACTTAAAGGGGTTGTAATGGTTCGTTTTTTTATTTTCTAAATAGGTTACTTTAAGCTAGTCTATTGTTGGTTCACTTACCTTTTCCTTCGATTTCCCTTCTAGATGTTTTTTTTGTTTTGTTTTCTTTGTCTGAATTTCTCACTTCCTGTTCCTCCTCAGTAAGGTGTTCAGTAAGCTGTTCTAAATTACTTTTCACCGCTCAGATGATGGTGGAAAGCTTACTGAGGAGAAACAGGAAGTGAGAAATTCAAACAAAGAAAAATAACATTTAGAAGGGAAATCAAAGGAAAAGGTAGGTGAACCAACAATGCACTAGCTTAAAGGAACCAATTTAGAAAATAAAAGACAAACCTTTACAACACCTTTAAAGTGGAGGTTCACCTGAAAAATGAATTTTTAACATTAGAGCCAGCATACTAAGTACATTTACTTTTGGCAGGTCATTTTTATTTTTTCTCTGCACTTACCTTTATATCCTGATTTTGTCCAGGGCTTCCGCGTTCTGATGACTCCGGGACTGGGCGTTCCTATCCCAGCCTCAGGGTTCCGATGACTGCAGGACTGGGCGTTCCTATCCTTCGGTTCGATGATTGAAGGCTTGTGAAACAGGTCCCCTGTCGCACAACGCACGTCACCAGATTCCCGGAGATAGCCGAGCTGCGAGTCGGCACTATACGGCGCCTGCGCCCGCCGTGTAGAGCTGACTGCGCAGGTGCCGTATAGTGCCGACTCGCAGCTCAGCTATTTCCGGAAATCTGTTGACGCGCGTTGTGCGACAGGGGACCTGTTTCACAACCCGTCAATCATCGAACCGAAGGATAGGAACGCCCAGTCCCGCAGTCATCGGAACCTGGAAGCCCTGGACAAAATCAGGATATAAAGGTATGTACAGAAAAAAAAAAAATGACCTCCCGAAAATAAATGTCCTTAATATCATTAGTATGCTAGATCTAATTTAATTTTTTTTTATTTTTTTGGGTGAACCCCCGCTTTAAGTAGTGAGTGGCAGAAATGCAAAGGATCCGTGAAATCCTGGTTATCTGAAAAAAGCACACAGGTGGGCTTTATACAGTTGCTGTTAATTAAGAAAAATGGAAATTGAAGAGCTACACCACGGCAAAGAGGTCCAGATACAACTCTGTTCCAATAAAAGTCCTGGGGGACAATTCAAAAGGTACCCAACGCATTTTGGGGCTTGATTGAAAACAATGAATAGACTAGAAGTGAACTGGAGCTTTAATGCGATTTTTTCCGGTGTGATTACATAAACAGGCCTTGTCAGCAGCTGGTTGGTCATCCGTTCCTTTCAGACAGTCACAAGTCATGTAGTTGTTCTGCTAAGAGATTTCATAGTTGTGGTAAAGCACGCCTCTTCCCTCAGTCACATCACATGCTTTGTGTGAATGTCCAGCCCGGGCTTCACATACAAAGTGTTTCTTATTTCCAATGTCACATACGGTTTGTGGAATCTGACATTGCATTCCAGCGAGAGTCAGCTTCCCCCGGTGACATCGCTTTTGGCTGAAGGCTTCCGAACTCTCTTCCTCTAGAGTACCAGGAGCAATAAACACCTCGGCTCTTAAATGTTCCTCTACAGAATTTAAATAGCGTTTTGTCTTGTAAAAATTAATCAGCTTATAAAAATGGTGTGATTTAAACAAATAAATACTATGGTTTAACAGCACACAGTGCATGTGATTATACTATGTGAATCTCACCATACACGTTATAATCTGACTTTACAACCCCTTTAGATGTAACAAAATGATGTTATGAGGACCTACCTAAACTATCCAATCAGGCAGACCCTTGCACTATATTGTTGCTGATAGATCTGAACAGGGCCGATCCTAGGGTCACAGACGCCTGGGTGCAGAAATATTTCTGGCGCCCCCACATGGGCGTGGTCATCTTACTAACTTCTCCCCTTTACAAAAGTTTCTATGGCTACGACTCAAACACAGAGATGCTCCTCTAAGAAGTCTTCATTAGTGTCCCTCATCAGAGTCCCCCCCAGCAGGTGTCCCCCATCAGAGCCCCCCACAGCAGGTGTCCCACAGCAGGTGTCCCCCATCAGAGCCCCCCACAGCAGGTGTCCCAGAGCAGGTGTCCCCCATCAGAGCCCCCCAGCAGGTGTCCCCCATCAGAATCCCCCCAGCAGGTGTCCCCCATCAGAGCCCCCCACAGCAGGTGTCCCCCATCAGAGACCCCCAAGCGGGTGTCCCACAGCAGGTGTCCCCCATCAGAGCCCCCCACAGCAGGTGTCCCCCATCAGAGCCCCCCACAGCAGGTGTCCCAGAGAAGGTGTCCCCCATCAGAGTCCCCCCAGCAGGTGTCCCCCATCAGAGATCCCCACAGCAGGTGTCCCCCCATCAGAGCCCCCCAGCAGGTGTCCCCCATCAGAGCCCCCCCACAGCATGTGTCACCATCAGAGCCCCCCACATCAGGTGTCCCCATAGATCAGTACTTGTCCAATAGATCCACGTAGCTTGGGCGCGATGGGAGCAGAAACACAATACAGGGGGGCAGGGCATACGTGGCATCTTTGGTTACTTGGAGGGTGGCACTCGAAGAGCATTTCTGGGAGTGCTCTCACCACACCGCCTATGGGAAAAGAGCTGACACACGTAGAGGGGGCCGGGGCAGACAGGAGACTGCTCCATGCACACGGACAGAATTAATCAGTGGAGCCTAGTCCGGAAACATGTTCCAGTACTAGGCTCTGCTGCGGTACCCAACCCGGATTCCGGGGACATCGGGAGGTATGCGCTCTTGTCAGTTGCCAGCAGAGAGAGCAAGCAGGGTGGGGAACCGCAGCACCCGCTACATGTGCTCCGCCTCTGGACACAGACAAGGAGGAGGGAGGGGAGCACTTTGGAGCTTTGGCGCCCCCAGCTCTGCGGCGCCTGGGTGCGGAGCACCCCGTGCACCCTGCCTAGGATCGGCCCTGGATCTGAAGGAGATTGTATGGATTGTAAAGCCCAATTCACATCTAGAGACACTAGAGAGTTCCCTTTTTCATCCTTTCCTTTTTTTACCGTGTTTTTGGGGCAACGCCATTTAATTGAATTGCCTGCCTCCATTCCAAAAACACGCCAAAGTAGCCCCTGTGAGATTTTGTGCTTTTGGGGTACCATTACAAAGGAATGGGAGCCAAATGTGTGTTATGTATTTTGACACAATTTTAGTGTGATCTGGATTCACGGGCAGAATCCTGCAATTCTGCCTGTGATTCTGATACACTAAAGCCCTGTACACACGATCGGGAATCCCGTCGGGGAAAAAAAAATTAGTTTTTCCCGACGGGATTCTTGGCAGGCTTGCCCTGAAAAGCCGCGTATACACACGGAAACACAAAAACCCGCCGTTCTTTTGAATGGCAAGAACGCGGTGACGTCATCGACTATGACGGGCCGGTGTCTCGTCACATTCGATGCCGTCGCCGCCATCTTGCTACACCCCACACTAACCTTGTATGCTACCGTGCATGCGTCAAAGTGTTATTGAGCATGCGTGGCTTTTTACCCATCTCAGCAGGAAACACTCTGCCGGGAAACCCGACGAGAAAATAGAGAGCAGCGTTCTCTATTTTCCCGTCGGGATTCCCATCTGTTTTCCTGAAAGGAAAAATGCTAGGGAGCATACACATGTCCGGTTTTCCCGGCCAAAAGCTATCCTGGCAGTTTTCCTGCCGGGAAAACCGGTCACGTGTTCGAGGCTTTAGGTGTGAACGGAGCCTCATGTGTGCTGATGAGTATAAGCCAGAAACTCCTAGATGGGAATTTATCAAAACGGGGGGCAGATACGCGCGGCAACCAGTCCTTTTCTAGCTTTCATTGTCAAAGCTTAAAGCGGAAGTAAAGTTCACAATATTTAGGCAATTAGGTTTATTTTATTGCTGAAGATGATCCTGCCTGCCCTCAGTTTTCTAACTGGAGACTTTAGTTCCTCTTTAACTGAACAAGCTGAAGCTAGAAGCTGTTTCCATTAAACAACTGCTCCAGTCTTGATAAATTCCCTAGTTTTTCCTTAGGTTAGTAAATGAAGTGAAACTCTGCTGACTTCAATCATCATGTGCAAGCATACTGTTATTTTTCTTGCATGTACTTCACAAAGTGAATTTTCACTGTATTCACTAAGCTCTGGGGAAATTTCCCTTGCAAAGTGAATGGCCTATTTGCCTTTAGTAAAATTACCCCATGGTGTGTACCAGTGGCCCTAATCCATCCGCCCAGCCCCTAATCTATGTAGATGCAGGGTGCTGGACGAATGGATTGCAATGTTTTTTGTTTTTGAAGCATGTGATTAGAGCTCAAAGCTCTAATTGGCTTAAAAAAAATTGTGGGCTCGGGGGGCAAAGCACTATGCCCCAAGCCCACCCAATTGTGTGACAATAGCGAATTAATATTATCTTCCTGCCTCTCTTCCCAGCCACTCAGGAAGTGGGTGTTAAGACTTGATTGGCCAAGAGGAGAAGTGACCTTATTGAACGGGAGCAGAAGCACGGAGGAAGTCGCCGAAGCTGACCACGACCTGGATGCAGTAAGTGCGGGGTTGGTGGGTCAACGTGTAAGCGGGGCGGGGGAGCAACCGAGCACCTGGGGGAAGGGGAGTTTGATCGACGGACCTGGGGGGGGGTCGAGTGTTTTTTTTTGTTACTATAGACCCAATTTCACTGGGTAAGTTGGGTCCATAAAGGCAAAGGGCTACACCAGGGGTGGCCAACCAGTGGCCCGGGGGCCACATGTGGCCCACGTAGTCCTCTGATGTGGCCCACGACCTCCTGATCTGGAATGGCAGGTTGGCAAGCCCATATCGCAGGTTGCGGAGCAGAGCCCCATAAGGCGATGCTTCCTCCACAGAGCTAGCTTTTGCTACAGGCGGAGTCTATGGCAAAGTTCAGCTAACCCGCAGGATAGGCACAGTGGGTGTGGGTAAACCGTAGAACATCAGTGTGAAAGTAGTCTTAGGCCCTTTTCACGCAATCAGCCCAACCAAATGGGACCCTCAATACACCTCTATAGAGCGACAGATGTCCGTTTACCCCCGCCTACCTCCAATCTGAAAAACAGAAGGGAATTTGTCCCCTTCAATCTGGGTGGATCGGAGGGCCTATAGAGTAGTCGTAACCCTTCATCCGCCCGCTCTGCTCACTGTGGGCCGCGACTGGTTACCAAGTTGCTTAAGTGGCCCTCGTGCTTCAAAAGGTTGGGCACCCCTGGGCTACACCCTCCTTCCCAGTGGAGATAGGCCAACTCCCGGTTAACAGGAGTGCCTCAGTGGAAAATTAAGGTGTTCTCATTGGACAGGGGGTGGAGGTTGGAGCACAGTCCAAGGTCAAGGAACTCTAGAGTAGACTATCGTAATATCAGGATCTGAGGTCATGTGGCTGTGCTCCCCTCCTCCTGACGTTATTTTTCCCTTTATTGAAGTGAATGGGGACTTGCTTGCTTTATAGTGTAAGTGAAGCACTAAACACATTTGTATAGCACAGTGCTGAACAGTTTATAAATTTTTTAAAGCAGCAATATGGCCAAGGGATGGCATACCCCTGTGTTATAAATGCACCCCCAAGTCTTTCTCAGCAACCTTTCCATGCTACTGCTCCTATCACCATCAATATCCACTTGTCAGCTTGTTAGAAAGATTTGCTATAGATCACCTTTTTAAGCGGTTTGATATTCCCTGTGCTCTTTGATCCTGCACCAGACCAGGATGAGACGTCTGTTCCACAAACCTTGATCCCTCCAGTGAGACCGAGGTTATCAGGTACATCCCATTAATCAGATCAGCCACAACCACGGTGAAATGAACATTAATTACAATTGTTTTGTTGTACTGTAGTTCCCAATGGAAAGCCTTGTATGTATCCAAATGCCAATGGCTGCAACGACAACGAAAGCAATAAAGCTGGATATACTGAATGTTATCCAACTTAAAGCGGGAGTTCACCCAAATTTTTTTTTTTTTTAACATTAGATTGATGCTCATTTTGTCAAGAGGAATCAGGTAGTTTTTTTTAAATCGAAGCAGTACTTACCATTTTAAAGAGCGATCTTCTCCGCCGCTTCCGGGTATGGTCTTCGGGACTGGGCATTCCTATTTGATTGACAGGCTTCCGACAGGCTTCCGACGGTCGCATACATCGTGTCACGAGTAGCCGAAAGAAGCCGAACGTCGGTGCGGCTCTATACGGTGCCTGCGCACCGACAGTCGGCTACTTTCGGAAAATTGTGACGCGATGTATGCGACCGTCGGAAGCCTGTCAATCAAATAGGAACGCCCAGTCCCGAAGACCATACCCGGAAGCGGCGGAGAGGATCGCCGTACTGCTTCAAACTACCCGATTCCCCTTGACAAAATGAGCATCAATCTAATGTTAAAAATTAAGTTTTCGGGTGAACCTCCACTTTAAGTAGATGATATTATTGTATATTTCATTTGTTTTTGTTTTTTTGGATAACAATAACTATTTCCCTGAAAACTATTTATACATGTCATTTTTGGATTTGATTTTTAGATTATACTTACAGTGCCTTGCAAAAGTATTCACCCCCCTTGGCTTGTTACCTATTTTGTTACATTACAGCCTTTAGTTCAATGTTTTTCTTAATCTGAATTATATATGATGGATCAGAACACAATAGTCTAAGTTGGTGAAGTAAAATTAGAAAAATATATAGATAAAAATATTTTTCAGAAATAAAAAAAATGATAATTGGCATGTGCGTATGTATTCACCCCCTTTGTTATGAAGCCCATAAAAAGCTCTTGTGCAACCAATTACCTTCAGAAGTCACATAATTAGTGAAATGGTGTCCACCTGTGTGCAATCCAAGTGTCACATGATTACATATACACACCTTTTTGAAAGGCCCCATTGGCTGCAACACCTAAGCAAGAGGCACCACTAGCCAAACACTGTCATGAAGACCAAGGAACTCTCCAAACAAGTAAGGGACAGTGTTGTTGAGAAGTACAAGTCAGGGTTAGGTTATAAAAAAATATCCAAATCTTTGATGATCCCAAATCTATCATAACCAAATGGAAAGAACAAGGCACAACAGCAAACCTGCCAAAACACGGCCGCACACCAAAACTCACAGACCGGGCAAGGAGGGCATTAATCAGAGAGGCAGCACAGAGACCTAAGGTAACCCTGGAGGAGCTGCAGAGTTCCACAGCAGAGACTGGAGTATCTGTACATAGGGCGACAATAAGCAGTATGCTCCATAGAGTTGGGCTTTATGGCAGAGTGGCCAGAAGAAACCCATTACTTTCAGCAAAAAACAAAATGTCATGTTTTGAGTTTGCGAAAAAGGCATGTGGGAGAATCCCAAAATATATGGAGAAAGGTGCTCTGGTCTGATGAGACTAAAATTGAACTTTTTGGCCATCAAAGAAAACGCCATGTCTGGCGCAAACCCAACACATCACATCACCCAAAGAACACCATTCAGCAGTCAGGACTGCAAAACTGGTCAGAGTTAATATATACCCTGCAGCTACAAGAAACCCATTAAAATGCATCCAGATTAATGATGCATTGTAATCCTAGAATGGGCACACGTTTTTCAGCTATATACACAAAATTATGAATCCATAAAGTTGGATGATAGAGATATACAAATCAGGCAGCTTCAATGAATCTCATGTTTTTGAATATGTGCATGCAAAGTTACCTGATCTGCAGAGAATCATTCCATTTATAAATCATGATTGCCCAGATTCATAAGTTGTAAGGACATAAGGTCATAAGGACAAATCTACATGCACATATTTTAGCAAACAGAAAATTAGCATTTTACTTTAAATAAAAAAATCGTATGTGATTTGCCAATATTGCAATATTTGCACATTTATTTGCTCATTTTTAATTTAGAATATATATGATCCTATGCACACTTGTATTTTGTAACATACAATAATATATATTATAAATACACACCTTTATAGTTTGTGCAAAAGTAGAAAGCGATAAATTATTTAAAAACAATGAGAACACTAGTATAAAATAATTCCAGTGATACCTCGGTTCACAAACTTAATTCGTGAAATGGTCGCAAACCCAATTGGTCGCAAACCAAGGCAAATTTTCCCATAGAGTTCAACGTAAATCTAGTTAATCCGTTCTTTACTTTTTTTTTTTTTAACCACAAAAATATGAAACAAAGTACAGTACAAATGGAGGTAGTCTGGGTGACTCTAGAATATCGCGTGCCTCATCCCGATTACTGGAAATATCGAAAAAAGGAGAACCTGGGATTATGACGGTGCTTGAAATAATTGATACATAAATACTTTATATAAAAAGTAAATTATTTTATTGATATACAAAAAAGGTTCAATTAAAACAATTTACAGAATATATATATATATATATATATATATATTTATATATATATATATATATATATATATATATATATATATATTTGGATAAAGTGGGTCGCTGGTGCCTCAATGGACAAAAAGGTGGTCAAAATTGGATGCTATTTTCCAACATGTTTGCCAGTAATGGCTTCCTCATTGGGATTATTTGAGACCACCAAAAAGCATATAGACCAGCTCTCCGAAAGTCCCAAACCAAGAGATGGACAAATTGCTGCCCCCCCCCTCACCATACACACAGAGGTGGACACAGAGAGCCCCAGATATGGATCATGCAACTAAGGCCATGCACAGCCACAGGAGGTAGATAAAGACCCAGTATGCTTGATAGTACAATACGAATAATTCAGGGGCGCCAAGAGGTGATAAAATGTAGAAAAAGGACAAGATTAGAAAATAGAAAGTAGTACAAAACAGTCACAAGATTCCCCTACAATAATTATATCCATTGTGCAGGAAAGTAAGTACATGCGGTCGCCCCTGATATACAGCTGGATATCAGGGGAGACCGCACGTTCTTACTTTCCTGCATATTCGAAAGTAAATTGTTTTAATTGAACCCTTTGTTCATTTTTGTATATCAATAAAAGAATTGACTTTTTATATAAAGTATTTATGTATCAATTATTTCAAGCACCATCACATCCTTCTCTTTTTTTCGATAAAGTACACTACAGTATGAAGAGAGAGAACACTAACCTTTTACTGAGATGACTTTCACTGCTTATTACCGCTCTGCACTTTCTTTTCAACAACATGCTTGCTCTGAACAGTCTGGTCACCTTCATTACTTTTTTCTTACCACCATGCTTGCTCTGAATATTCTTTGGAGCCATACTGGATGTCCGGTACAGTACAGCAAGTGTGCACTGGGATGCACAGTACTGTGCTGTATGTGCAAAAAAGCACACCAAAAAGCTTTTCAAAATAGTGTCAGAGCAGGGAAAATGGCTGTGGCTTGTGATTATGAACCGAAGCGCAATTCACGTACCGGAGCTAATTTTTGTGAACTCTTTGGTTCGCAAAACGAGTTGTTCATGAACAGAAGCGTTCGTGAACCGAGGTGTCACTGTATATTTTCTACAGGGGACGTTAGATTTACTTAACCACTTAAGGACCCCTCACTGTATATACAGTATACGTCATTTTTTTAAAGATGGATATCTAGGTAACGGCAGCAGCCACTGCCAGAGCCGAGATATCCATCTTTTCAGTGAGCAGTCCTCTAAACGATAACGGTGGATTTGCCACAAGATCACCGTTATCGGTGGCAGGAGAGGGCCCCCCCTCACGACGCTCTCCCGCGCCCTCCGCCGCTTATCGGAGCCGTCGGCAGCAGCAGAGGTGATCGGGTCCTTCTCCTGCTCGGCTGGGATACGAGTAAGGCCCCGTACACACGACCGAGAAACTCGACGGGCGAAACACATCGTTTTGCTTGTTGAGTTCCTTGTTCGGCTGTCAGAAAACTCGTCGAGACAAATGTTCCCATTGCCCAACGAGGAAATAAAGAACATGCTCTCTATTTGGCTCGACGAGTTTCCCGACGGGTTTCTTGGCGAAAAGTGTACACACGACCGGTTTTCTCGGCAGAATACGTCTCCCATCGAGTTTCTTGCTGGATTCTGCAGAGAAACTCGGTCGTGTGTACGGGGCCTGAGGGCAAGATGGCCCCCACCCGTCTCCATAGCATAGCAGGGCGGAAGCGACGTCAAAACGTCACTTCCGCCCATGCTTCTTAAAGGGACATTTTCTTGTTTATTTTATTTTTTGCATTTTTTGTCTAAATTTGGGTCTTTTTGACCCCAGATCTCATATTTAAGAGGACCTGTCATGCTTTTTTTCTATTACAAGGGATGTTTACATTTCTTGTAATAGGAATAAAAGTGACCCATTTGTTTTAATTTTTTAGTGTAAAAATGTATAAAATAAATAAAAATAAATAAGAAAACAAAAAAAAGCGCCCTGTCCCGACGAGCTTGCGCGCAGAAGCGAACGCATACGTTAGTAGCGTCTGCATATGAAAACGGTGTTCAAACCACACAAGTGAGGTATCACCGCAATCGTTAGAGCGAGAGCAATAATTATAGCCCTAGATCTCCTCTGTAACTCAAAAGATGCAACCTATAGCATTTTTTAAACGTCGCCTATGGAGATTTTTAAGGGTAAAAATTTGACGCCATTCCATGAGTGGGTACAATTTTGAAGCTTGACATGTCGGGTATCATTTTACTTGGCGTAACATTATCTTTCACAATATAAAAAAAAATTGGGCTAACTTTACTGTTGTCTTATTTTGTTATTCAAAAAAGTGAATTTTTTCCAAAAAAAAGTGCGCTTGTAAGACTGCACAAATACAGTGTGACAAAAAGTATTGCAATGACCGCCATTTTATTCTCTAGGGTGTTAGAAAAAAATATATATAATATTTGGGGGGTTTAAGTAATTTTATAGCAAAAAAAAACCTGTTTTAATCTTGTAAACACCAAATCTGAAAAACAGGCAAGGTCCTTAAGTGGTTAAAGGAAGATTAAGCTAGTTACCGCTTTTGTTACAGTCTTGTGTACATATACCGTAATTTCTCTGTCAATCACTAATACTTTTCTTGGTTGTGTTAATGTTGTGCTGACATTTGCCATATCCGCAGTTTTGAAAAATGAGAAGCAGCCACTTAAGTTCCAAACAAAACAGCCCCTGATACATTGTTGGCAAGTGTTGTTAGTGCATAAGAGGGCTTTCCTCTTTGCCTTCCGACTGTTATCCATTTCCTGCCGAGACTGCAGATTTTGCAAACCTTTTTTTTTTTTTTACACAAAATGTTATCAGGGTTTAAAGCGTGTGTAAACCTTAAATTACAAACATCACCATTGAATTTTGGTCCCTGTTGAAATAATGTAGATTTATTTATGTATACATAATCTACCCCCCCCCCCTCACTAAATACCTGGGGATCCTGCTAGTTCCCTCCTCAATGCAGGACTTCCTTTAATTACTGGACATGCTAGCCACAGAAGCAGACTCCTGTTGGCATGGTCAGTTTGTGTTCATTTTTCTACTCATAGTTATAGGAACTACAGAATTCCATGCCAACACATGGTGTGCTGGATGTCCTGTAGTCAGTCTAAAGCCAGACATCTTCCCTGCCCAGTAGTGCGCCAGAATCACGAGATCACAATGACCAATGAGAATGCTTTTGAGGCTCCTTTATGCCAGAATGGCATGCCATAGCCAAGAAGAGATTCTCATTGGTCAGCATGGTCACATGGGCACTGCTAAACAATAAGAAATATGCTTGTATACAGTCTTCAGTGCTGGAAGATGAAGAGGAGGGCATCAGAAGATGTAGATCATAGATGGTCAGGAGGAGTGAGAAGGATGTTGTGAGATAATTCATCTTTTCTTTTTAAGCTGTAATGGCCTATATCAGGGATATGCATTTAGCGGACCTCCAGATGTTGCAAAACTACAATTCCCATCATGCTTCTGCCTCTGGGTGTTATGCTTGTGGCTGTCAGTCTTGCTATGCCTCATGGGACTTGTAGTTCTGCAACAGCTGGAGGTCCGCTAATTGCATATCCCTGGCCTATATACTTGAAATATTTCTACACACACAGAATGGGTCCTGGAAAACAGGTATACTGTATATCATCACTGTTTGGGTTGTGGTCCCTTTAAGCAGGGATGATAAGAGACAGTTTGGAAGTATTCTCACCCATACAGGGTGAGGGGTAGTTGGGTACTGACTTGCAGTTTTCCCAGAATTGTTAAAGTGGAGTTCCACCCATTTTTTTATGTTTGTCTGTGCTGCATGCCCTAATCTCATAGGGGTGGATTCAGAAAGCAATTGCGTCTGCGTATCCATAGATACGCAGCGTAATTGCTTAGTTGTGCCGGCGTAACGACTTTTCTGTATTCAGAAAGCTCGATACGCTGACTGCAGCCTAAGATATGACTGGCATAAGGCTCTTATGCCGTCGTATCGTAGGCTGCATTCTTACGATGGCCGCTAGGTGGCGTTCCCGTAGTGGTCAGCGTAGAGTATGCAAATTGCATACTCACACGATTCACAACCGTACACGCGCCCGGCGTTCGCATTTTACGTTGTTTGCGTTCGTCGGTTTCTGCGTAAGGCTGCTCCTGCTATTAGCAGGAGCAGCCAATGCTAAGTACACCCGTCGTTCCCGCGTCGCGATTTTTAAAAATTACGTTGTTTGCGTAAGTGAATCGTGAATGGCGCTGGACGCCATTTACGTTCACGTTGAAGCAAATGACGTCCTTGCGATCCCAGGCTCCCCAAATTTTACTGTATATATAGATATATGTATATATATATGTATATATATAGATAAATCTATATATATCTATATAGATCTATAGATATCTATATATATAATCCAGAAAAGGTAGAATTTTTTTTTTTTTTTTTTTTACTGCTACATTTAGTCTGAACATTTATAAGTTGTATATGCAGCCTGACATACCAGTCAGCTTCTCCCCCACACTGTCAAATGTGACACTTTTCAGAGCTATAGAATGGAGACAGCGAGTAGGAACTGTCAAATACCAATCAAGGGCCAGATTCACAGCGGAGATACGACGGAGTATCTCAGATACTCCGTCGTATCTCTCAGAGTATCTATGCGACTGATTCATAGAATCAGTTACGCATAGATATCCCTAAGATCCGACAGGTGTAATTGTTTTACACTGTCGGATCTTAGGATGCAGTACCGCGGCCGCCGCTGGGGGGAGTTTGCATCATAAACCAGCGTCGGGTATGCAAATTAGCAGTTACGGCGATCCACGACGGATTTTCGCGTTCGCTACGTCGCCTCTAGTCTAGTTTCCCGTCGCAAAGTTAGTCATCGTTTTTGGTGCCTTAACTTTACACAGCAAACGTATTGCTGTATAAAGTATGGCCGTCGTTCCCGCGTCGAAATGTAAAAATTCACGTCGTTTGCGTAAGTCGTCCGGGAATACGGAATTACGCTACGCGCGTCGCCGTTCGAAAAAATTACATCACTTCGCGCAAAGCACGGCGGGAGTTACGAAACGGAGCATGCGCAGTAGGTCCGGCGCGGGAGCGCGCCTAATTTAAATGGCACACGCCCATTTAAATTACGCGGGCTTACGCCGGAGGCCGCCGGCGTAGTTTTCATCGCAAGTGCTTTGTGAATCAGGCACTTGCGATGAAAACTTGCGGCGGTGTAACGATACGTTACGCCGTCGCACTTCTACCTGAATCTGGCCCCATGTTCTTTGCCTTCCCTCTGTTTTAGTCAACCGGTGCAGACACTGTTGACCTAATATGGGTGGATGGTGGGAAATGTATTCAAAGTGATTCTAAAGGCTCCAGGTTTTTTACCTTCATGCATTCTATGTATGAAAGTAAAAAACCTTCTCTGTGTAGCAGAAATACACCCCCCCCCCATACTTACATATTAAGACTAATCTCAATCCAGCGATGTGCGCAAGAGCCTCGGCTCTCCGGGGGCTCTCCTCCTCATTAGAGCCAGTGAGCCAATGAGAAAAACGAGGGAGTGGGGCCCAGCTGCGACTCCCTTTGTGAATGGTCCCACAGAGCAGCGGCTCAGGAGCAAGCGTGCTTGGTTGCCCCCACAGCAAGCTGCTTGCTTACAAGGGAGAGGCCAGGAGTGCCGGCAGGGGACCCGGAAAAAAAAAGGAGTGAGGCTGCTGTTTGCAAAACCACTGCACAGAGCAGGAAGGTGTAACATGCTTGTTTTTTATTTTTTTGCTTTTGTAGAAAACAAGCCCTTATTATCACTGTAACCACTTCCCACCCACCATATAGCAGTATGACAGAAGGAACGTGGTTTTATTATCCTGACTGAGTGTCATATGACGTTCAGCAGGATAACCTGCAATTGCGCGCCCACGGGGGGGCGCACAACGATCATTGGTGTGTTGTGTCAGTCTGACACACCGTATCACCGTTCTCGGTAAAGAGCCTGATGTAGGCTCTTTACCATGTGATCAGCTGTGTTCAATCACAGCTGATCACAGTGTAAACAGGAAGAGCTGTCTATCGGCTTTTCCTCAACTCGCACTGACAGACGCGAGTAGAGGAGAGCCGATCGGCTGCTTTTCTAACAGGGGGTGTCTGTGCTGATTGATTATCAGTGCAGCCCCCCCCCCAAGGATAACCACCCGTACCCACCAGGGATGACCACCAGATATACCCACCCGGGACCACCAGGGTTGCCTATCAGTGCCCATTAGAGGTGCCAATCAGTGCCCATTAGCGGTGACATTCTGTAATGCCTGCCAGTGCTGCCTATCAGAGCCATCTATCAGTTCCCATCCGTGCCACCTATAAGTGCCCATCAGTGCTGCCTATAAGTGCCCATGAGTGTGGCCTTTCAGTGTCGCCTATAAGTGCCCATCAGTGCCACCTATCAATGCCCCTTAGTGGTGCATATTAGTGCCTCATTGCCTCATCAGTACCCATCAGTGCCACCTTATCAGTGCCCGTCAGTGTAGCCTCATCAGCACCCATCAGTGAAGGAGAAAATTTACTTATTTACACATTTGTATAACAGAAACTAAGGGCCAGATTCAGATACATTTACGTTGCTCAACGGCAGCGTAACGTATCCCATTTACGTTACACCGCCGCAGGTTTACAGCGTAAGTGCCTGATTCACAAAGCGCTTACCTGTAAACTTGCGGCGGTGTAACGTAAATCCGCTCGGCGCAAGCCCGCCTAATTCAAATGGGGCGGGCACCATTTAAATTAGGCGCGTACCCGCGCCGAACATACTGCGCATGCTCCGTCAGGAAAATTACCCGACGTGCATTGCGCTAAATGACGTTGCACGGACGTCATTTGTTTGTACGTTAACGTAAATGGCGTAAATGACTTACGCAAACGACGTGATGTTTTAAATTTCGACACGGGAACGACGGCCATACTTAACATTGCTTAGAACACCTAGAAGGTAGCCCTAATTTTACGACCCGTATCTCGACGGAAACAACGTAAATTTAAATCGACGGGCATCGCGGACGTTCGTGGATCGCCGTAACTAGTCATTTGCATATTCTACACCGACCCCAATAGCCTCGCCACCTAGCGGCCGGCATAGAATTGCATCCTAAGATCCGACAGTGTAAGTCAATTACACCTGTCGGATCTTAGGGCTAGCTATGCGTAACTGATTCTATGAATCGGCCGCATAGTTAGGACGGGTGGATCACAGAGATAGGACGGCGTATCAGGAGATACGCCGTCGTATCTCTTCTGTGAATCTGGCCCTAAGAAAAGTATATATTATTTCAAAAATGTTGGTCTTTTTTTATTTGTTTAGCAAAGAATAAAAACCCCAGTGGTGATGAATTATCATCAAAATAAGGCTCTATTTGTGGGAACAAAATGATAAAAATTGTTTGGGTACAGTTTTGTTTGACCGCAAAATTGGCATTTGAAAAGTGAGCTGAAAACTGAAAATTGGCCTGGGCAGGAAGAAGGGAGGTACTGAAGTGGTTAATGAAGGTTCTACAGATTTTTCAGTGCATATGTGTATAGTTTTTTTTTTTTAAAGTCAGTTCTGGAAACCAAGTGACCCTATAGAACCAGTTTCCTTCTGATATGGCACATATTTCCTCTTTCTAAGTTTCTGTACAACCCACAGACTTCCTGTTGAAATGAATTACTATATTACTTTATAGCAGTTCTCTAGTTGCAGAAAACAATGAGTAGGAAGACAAAATATCCCTTAACCTTGGCAGTCAGTTTCATACAGGTTAGTGCTGTATCTAAATATATATATCATTTTTTATTAAAAACATTTTTGGTAATGCAATTAAAAGCAGTAGAAGACACTTGAGAATTGAATCTTATTTACTAAGGGCCAGATTCTCGTACGGCAGCGTAATTTTGTGCGGGCGTAACGTATCCGATTTACGTTACGCCTCCGCAACTTAGACGGGCAAGTGCTGTATTCTCAAAGCACTTGCTCCGTAAGTTGCGGCGGCGTAGCGTAAATCATCCGGCGTAAGCCCGCCTAATTCAAATTTGGATCAGGGGGGCGTGTTTTATGTAAATGTACTGTGACCCGACGTGATTGACGTTTTTCCCGAACGGCGCATGCGCCGTCCGTGGAATTTCCCAGTGTGCATTGCTCCAAAGTCATTGGTTTCGACGTGAGCGTAAATGACGTCCAGCCCCATTCACGGATGACTTACGCAAACGACGTAACGTTTTCAAATTTCGACGCGGGAACGACGGCCATACTTAACATTGGTACGCCGCAGTTATGCCTCATATAGCAGGGGCAACATTACGACGGGAAAAGCCTAACGTAAACGGCGTATCTTTTCTGCGTCGGCCGCGCGTACGTTCGGAAATTCGCGTATCTAGCTAATTTACATATTTTGCCGTGTAAATCAGCTTACACGCCCCTAGCGGCCAGTGTAAAAATGCAGTTAGGCTCCGACGGCGTAAGAGACTTACGCCAGTCAGATGTAATAGAAATCTATGCGTAACTGATTCTAAGATTCAGGCGCATAGATACGACGGCTCGGATTCGGACTTACGACGGCGTACATGTCGCTACGCCGTCGTAGGTCCTCTGAGAATCGGGGCCTAAGTGTGTTATTGAGGACAGAGTCCCATTACAAAGATCTTGATAAGGTAAACAATAATGCAAAAAGTCCTTAAAGTGGATGTAAACCCAAATTATTATTTTATTTTTTTGCTGTCACAACGTAGAGTATAAGATTTCCTATCATCCTGTGCCCAGTCTTGCCACAAAGAGTTAATTCAGCTCTGAGCAATCCTCTTTTCTTTTATCAGTGAGATACACAGACAAACAGGAGAAAACCTTTGTCTATTCTCCCCCCCTTGCTGTGAATGACAGGATATTTACATATCTCATGCACTAGCCCAAGACAGGCATTATTTTTTAATTCCCACCCCCACTCCTTTTCTGAAGTCATGTGGTTACTTTTCTGTATTTTGACTGGATGTTAATGATCATAGCAGAATTCAGTGTAAGGGGAGTGTAGAGGTGGGCTGACATCAGGACTCCACCCATCAAGGTCCAGACAACAGATCCACCCACAGAATCTGCAGTTTTTCAGTTCTTATAACAGACAGAGGGGAGACATTTGACAGGTAAGGATACATGCAGGAGGCATATATATCCTTATAGATCAGCAATATGGCAGTAGTTTAGAAAGGATGAGAGTGGGTTTACATCCACTTTAAAGCAAGCACAATAATCAAACAACTTGCTTGCACTCCTCTTAAACTGGCTACTCACTGAACCTGAATGATTGTCAAGTCAATTTTTTTTTTTGCTTTAAAAGGAACAAGCATGTTATACTTACCTGCCCTGTACAGTGGATTTGCACACACCAGCCCAGATCCTCCTCTTCTCGGGTCCCTCTTTGGCGCTCCACGCCCCTCACCCTTGTTTTCCCGATTGGCTGAATGATTTTGATTGACAGCATCAGGAGCCAATGGCGCCACGCTGTTGTCTCAGCCAATGAGGAGAGTCCCTAATGGCCTAGACACTAGTAATGGGCTCAGGAGTGTTCGGGATCATAGTCCCAACACACCTGAGCAATTCCGCCAGGAAGCCAACACTGCACACCGCTAATCATAGGCAGTGAAGCATTTCCTGGACCGCAGCTGCACAGATCAGGAAATTCCTCACTACCTATGATTGGCAGTGCAGTGTCGGCTTCCTGGTGGGATCGCTCAGGTGGGTTGGGACTATGATCTCGAACACGCCTGAGCCCATCACTAATAGACACTCCTGCAACATCACTGGATAGAAATAGGGCTCAGGTAAGTATTAGGGGGGCTGAGGGGGGCTTCTACACACAGAAAGCTTTTTATTCTATTGCATAGAATGCTGCAAGATAAAAAAAACTTCTGCCTTTACAACCACTTTAATCCACCTCACTTGACATGAGCACACTTTTAATCCTGTGTTGTGGTACCCCCATAGGGGCTGCTGTTTGTTGTGGTCTGTCTCTCACCCCGCACAGTCCAGCACACAATCTTCAGACACTCACCAGTCAAGAAGCAGTCCTTGTACTTTGTTTTTATGTTTTATTGGGGGGAAAAATCTTGGATGAGGATAAGGGAGATACGGGATGCCCACTTGATTGAGGAAAAAGATAAAGATTTGGGACTGCAAACAGTGCCGATCCTGACCTCCCTGGGGCCCTAAGCAAAGTGACATGGCACATTAAAAATAAGAAGAGGGGGGCGCTGACGACAGTGACATGTCACATTAAAGAAAGTTGAGAAGCGGGGGTAGGGGGTGTTCTGCTGTCAGAAATTACATCTTACATTAAATTGAGAAGCAGGGGGTGCTGACTTCTTACCTCTTCTCCCATGCAGCCAGCGAGTTGAGAAGCGGGGTCAGGGGGCGAAAATGACTTCTCACCAGGCGGGGCCTCTAGTAATTTGGGGGGCCCTTCGCAGCTTTGCGGGGCCCTAAGCGGCTTGCATAGTGAGCCTATAGGGCGGATCGGCCCTGACTGCAACTATATAAAGTCTCTATATATACAACTTCTCATTTCCAGGTCCAGCACATCACTTGCTTACTGATTTCACTCTTCAGCAGCTCACTTAATTGCTGATCTCACTCCCAGGACCAGCTAGCACTATGTTTGAAGCCTGACACTGACTCAGCCTGGCCTTAGTAAATGCCTTTGCAGGCAGGGACCGTGGCCCCCTTTGGTGTAGCGCAAAAATGTAGGTAGTTCTAGTGCTGGGTTTACACATTTATACTGATCCCAGCACCACATTGTAAGGCCCTGCCATCCCTTCTAGCTGCAGCTGCCTCTCTCCACTGCCTGCGCCACCACAGTCCACTCCACTAGCGCTGCACCCATCCCAGACTGCACTCTTCCAGTCCTCTCAGGCGTGCCTCCCCAGTCCCCCTGACTGTATGAACACTCACCATCCCTCTTGGCTGCCTCTGTGGAACTCCTGGAGACTTGCCCGGCAGTGTTCTCCCACTGTCCTCTCTTGCTCCTCCTGTGCCTCCTGGTCAGGACACCTCTGTGGGTTGTAAGAGGGTCCCGTTCCAGGCCCAAGGTCACCCCCCCAGACTAGGGTGCTCCTCAAAGAACCTCCTTCCCAGCTCAGCTGACCCTAAATATTTGAGGGGGCCTGCCCCCCCCCTGCCAATCCTAGTTGGAGATTGGACAGGACCCTCAGAATACTCCAGACAGCTCCATCTCTCCTCTCCTCCTTCCTTTCCAGAAGATTCTAGCACATTTTGGAAAGAGAGGGGAGGTTTTAGTGATGCTCCCTGAGAGTCACCCAGCTCTTCCTGACTTCCTGGCAACCCAAACACACAGGCTTGGCTGCCTTCCAAAGCTGCTTACATTTTCCTACACTACAAATACTATCTGCACACATCTTAGTACCACTAGAGGGTGCTACACCTGCAACAATAGTAATTCCTGGACCTCAGTAATTAGGGAGGAGCTTGTGATCAGTCTGAACACTGACCTTAGCTGTCATTGCTGGGCCAATGAACAGCAGACAGAAAATTCCCCACTACACAGCTTTGACCTAATATTACCACACAGCCATATTAGGTCATTGAGATTGACCTAATATATGGCCATTTTCTCATATTAGGTCAATGATGACATGGGCATTACGGCCCCTTTGTATACATGTAGCTGTGGAGTGGGGAATTTTCCATCTGCAGTTCATTAGCCCAGCAAGGACAGCTAAGGTCCAGGTTTAGATGAACTCAAGCCCAGGCTCCATCTCATCAATATTAAAGATTGTACAGGGCTGATTAAACAGGGCTGTAAACAATCTTTACGTAATGGTTGTTTAGTTACCAGCCTCTAATCTCATTTTATAACCCGTTGTGACATTGTAGCTAATAGCACAACCTGACTCTTATTTTATCTGCATCATCATTTCATAATAATAAAAAAATGACACTTAGAACAGAGAGCTCAAACTAGTACATCCCAAACAACATAAAATTCAGGGGTGTCCAAACTTTTTTGAAAAAGGGACAGATTTGATGAAGTGAGCGTGCATGAGGGCCGACCATTTTTCCTGACATTCTTTGAACCATTACAATTTGGTCTAAGTTTGTTTGTCCAAGCACTAATACACTGCCCAACAAGAATTCTCTACCTCAACCTGTCCAGTTATCCCCTACTCTTGCTACCTTCAGGCGATCCCTGAAAACTCATCTCTTCAGGGAAGTCTATCAAGTCGCCAACTAATCTTTTACCACTTCCATCAGCTCATTCCCCACAGTTACAACCTTTTGTACCACCTGCCCCACCCTATTAGATTGTAAACTCTTCTGAGCAGTGCCCTCTTAATTCTCTTGTATTTTATTGTATTATAACTGTATTGTCTCCCTTTTATATTGTAAAGCGCTGCGTAAACTGTTGGCGCTATATAAATCCTGTATAATAATAATAATACTTTTTGCAATATAGAACACTTGTTGGATGAGGACCACCACAAGGTATCTAGAGATACCTGGTATGGCACATTATTCATCTCTGTCACTGGAGATCCATAGCATCCAGTAGACATGTGCACACTGAAATATTTTGTTTCGGAATTTCGTTTTCATCCGAAAAATACATTTATTTAGTTACTCCCGAAATTAGTTTTTATTCATTTTGTTTTGTTATAAAATGCATTCGTCCGAAAATCCGAATTAAGGTCGAAACTGTCAATTGAAGGCTTATGGCAGTGCTTCTCAATTATTTTCTGTCATGCCCCCCCTAGGAAGAAGAAAACATTTCGCGCCCCCCGCGCGACTGTAAATAGTATCATTTGTCTATAAAATTGTTATAAGTACACCTCTGCATAACACTGTATCCACATATCCCCCCACACAGTATTGCCCCATCACATATCCCCCCACACAGAGTATTGCCCTTCTTCACATATCCCCCCACACACAGTATTGCCCTTCTTCACATATCCCCCCACACAGTATTGCCCCATCACATATCCCCCCACACAGTATTGCCCCATCACATATCCCCCCACACAGTATTGCCCCCTTTACATGACCCCATCACATACCCCCCCCCCACAAAGTATTGCCCCCTTTACATGACCCCCATCACATATCCTGCACACAGTTTCCCCCATCACATAACCCCCCTTTTCCCCCCACAGCACAGCCCCCACTCCTCGTCCTTAACATTTCCATATATTTTTCCTCCCTTCCTCCCTCTCCACTCCTACCTGTAACTTTTCAGCGCGGAGAGCAGGAGGCGGGGCATTCGTCAAGTGAAGCCGCAGCAGCACTGGGCGGGGCGGGGAGACTTTTGGGCGAACTGGTGATTGTCTGCTAGGACCGCCTCCTAGCAGCCAATCACCTGCCGTCCAACATGACAGGCTGCTACCTCTCTGGTCCCGTCCCCCAGTTCAAAAATGTCCCGCCTCCCGCCGTCCGCTCCTCTAACTAGCAGAGGAGGTTGGGGACAGGAGTGGATACTAAATGGCGCGATCGCCGCGGTCCGGAACGAGCCCCCCTTTATGGAGCCTCGGGCCCCCCCCTGGGGGGCGCGCCCCACTATTTGAGAAGCACTGGCTTATGGTGTCTGTGGAATGTTCTAAGAAGATTCGACGAAGCAGCTAAACTGTACGACGCTGCAATCATACATTTCCGGTCTAATGTTCCGCCTACAAACTATAGAAGAATTCTAATGTTGTATGACACTAGTAATAATTATATTTATAAATTATTATTACTAGTCAACTAACATTCGAATTCTTCTATAGCCTATGGACTGAGCATTTGACCGGAAATGTACAAATGTGGCGTTGTACAGTTTAGCTGCTTGTCGAATCTTCTTAGAACTTTCGACAGACACCATAAGCCTTCAATGACAGATTTGACGTTTGTATGTTTTTCGATGCTTTGTCGAATCTTCGTCGTTCATGTCGAATGGTCTACCCCAACACTGTCTCTATAATGTTGAATATTTTCTCTCTATCTCAAATCTTTCCTCTCTATGTAAAATAATCTTGGACTAACAGAGTTAAAGGGGTTGTAAAGGTAAAAGTTTTTTCACCTTAATTCATTCTATGCATTAAGGTGAAAAAACATCCGACAATACCGCCCCCCCCCAACCCCCCCGTTTTACTTATATGACCACTCGAAAGTCCTGTGCTTGCCCCTGACATCCTCTTTGACGCTCAGCCTGGCCGTTAATTGGTTACAGTGGATGGATTGAAAGCAGCGCAGCCATTGGCTAGCACTGCTGTCTATCACATCCAATGATGCTCTCAACTGAGTTTTCCCGACGGAAAAACCTCTCGTGTGTATGGGGGAAAAGTTACCCAGCAGGTTCTCGGTCAACCCCCCCCCCCCCCCTGCTGAAACCACTGCATGTGGAAGAGAATTCCACATCCTTACCACTCTTTTGCCGCGTACAGACGATCGGACATTCCGACAACAAAATTGTGGATTTTCTTCAGACGGATGTTGGCATAAACTTGTCTTGTGCACACACAATCGCACAAATGTTGTCAGAAATTCCGATCACCAAGAACATGGTGACGTACAAGACGTACAATGGCACTGTAGAAGGGAAGTTCAATATCAGCGGTGTTAGTAGAAATTTGGTGAGAGACAATTCGCACTTTTCAGCCGCTCACAAATTTTTGTTGTCGGAAATTCGGACAGAAAATGTATGATGGGGCCCACTACACGACAAGAAGCTCCCATCGAACATTTGTTGTTAAAAATTCCAATCATGGGTACAGTAAAGAACCCTCTACGCAGTTTAAGGTTAACCGCTTTTCTTCTTATTTTAGTGAATGGCCGAGTGTCTTATTAAATTCCCTTTCGTGGATTTTTTTTTATCCCTATTGTGTGGTCACCAGTAAGGTATTTGTACATTGAAATCATATCCCCTCTCAAGCGTCTCTTTTCCAGAGTGAATAAGTTCAGTGCTCGTAATCTTTCCCCATAACTAATATCCTCCAGTCCCTTTATTAGCTTTGTTGCCCTTCTCTGGACTCTCTCCAGTTCCAGTACATCCTTCCTGAGGACTGGTGCCCAGAACTGGACGGCATATTCCAGGTGTGGTCGTACCGGAGTCTTGTAGAGTGGGAGAATTATCATTTTATCTCTGGAGTTAATGCCCTTTATAATGCATGCCAATATTCTGTTTGCTTTGTTAGCAGCAGCTTAGCATTGCATGCCATTGCTGAGCCTTTCATCTACTAAGACCCCCAGGTCCTTTTCCATTCTAGATTCCCCCAGAGGTTAAACATTAGACATGTGCACTGCCAAAAAAAATTAGAAATTTGAAAAATCGAAAATGAAAAATTCGAGAAAAAAAAAAATGAAAAATTAGAAATTTCTAAAATTGAAAGATTCGAAAATAAAAAATGAAAAATTGGAAATTTCGAAAATTCGGAATTTCGAAAAAAAAGAAAAAAAGAAAATTCAAAATTGAAAATTCGGAAAAGTAAAAATTCGGAAATACGAAATTGAAAAATTTGAAAATTCGAAAAATTTGAAATTGAAAAATTCGAAATTGAAAAATTCGGAAATTGAAAAAGAAAAATTGAAAAAATCGAAAATAAAAAATGAAAAATTTGAAATTTCTAAAATTTGGGTTTTTTAAAATAAAAAAAAAAAATAAAAATGTTCGTATTTCCGAAAATCCGAATTTCCGAAATTCGGAAATACGAAAATTCGGAATTTAAAAAATTCGGAATTTAAAAAATTCGGAATTTTAAAAATTCGGAAATACGAATATTCGGAAATGAAAAATTCCGAAATTCGGGAATTAAAAAATTCGGAAATTCGAAATTTCGGAAGTCCGAAAATTTGGAAATTGAAAAATTCGGAAATACGAAAATTCGGAAATTAGATTTTTCGGAAATCGGAAAAAACGGAAATTCAAAATTTTCGGAAGTCCGAAAATTCGGAAATAAAAAATTTGTCAAAACGAAAATTCAAAATTAACGAATTTCCGAATTTTCGTTTAAAAACGAATTAGAAACGAGTTAGAAACTAAACGAATTGCACATGTCTATTAAACATTTACAATGTTTAATATCCTGCGAGCAAGGCCTAATCCTATACGTTTGTAGATTTATGGAAGTTGAAAGTGGACCTGTGCTGATATAGGTGCATGTTTTCTTCCAATATCAGTTAAACCAGACCACTATTCTTAATAGAACCTGTAGACCTCCTATGTATAATGTTAAGGTACTATAATGTGTCCGTTGTTATGTATATGCAGTATCTAATGACAGTGCTTGCGTGACCTGATGTTATATAACTGTACCACCACAATAGGTTGCAAGCTAGTATATTGGTGCTATGATTGTATATATGTCTGCAGCTGTTGTCGCAGTCTGAAATGTAAGCAGTTATTGTTAAGTTGTTGGTCTTAATTTCTCTCCTCATATTATGGAAATATATTTGAAAAAGAGGGAACTGATTATTGCTTGTGCTTGTAGAATTTTCCTGAATAACTTATACTATACTTATTTTCACCATAAAATGGATATCTTCGCCAGCAAACCTTTATATAGTGAGAATCTTGTCCATTATTCAAATAAAATAACAAGCTTCACAGGCTGCTGTTTTGGGAGCTCAAAGGATCCCCCTTTTCATGGCAGGTGTACTGTGCCTTAAAAAAGTAATCATAGAAGGTCCTAAAACATTGGCCTGTGATGCCTGTTACATTATTTGCAGGACTAGATTATCACTATACTAAAGAGTGCTGGTGAAGATCTCTATTTGACGATGATTGTATGGTGGCGCCAACCACCAATTCACTACTGCACCCTACACAAACTATGGCCGAGCTTGTAAAAAATGTGACAGATACATACAACTAGGAAGATTCACAGAGAGCGGGCGCACATTACCCCGCCGTAGCGCAAACAGTATACGCTACGCCAACGCAGAGAGGCAAGCATGGAATTCACAAAGCCAGTGCTCCCAAAACGCGCTGGGTTTCGAAGGCGTACGCCGGCGTAGGTGGAAGTGGGCATGAGCAATGCAAATGAGGCGTGACGCCATGCAAATGATGGGCCGAGCGCCAGACAGATACGTATCACGAACTGCACATGCGCCGTGACGTGGACGCATCCCTCTGCGCATGCTCACAACCATGTTGTAACAACTGCCTAAACTACGCCGGATCACTGCCTACGATGCATAGCCTGCATCGGGCGCACGTACGTTCGTGAATCGCTGTATTTTCCTCATTTGCATATTTGAGTGGCTGATCAATGGGAGCGCCACCATGCGTCCAGCCTAAATGTGCGCCCACCCTACGCCGGCGTAGGCAAGTTACGTCGACGGGATGAAGCCTGTTTTTAGGCGCAGCTTAGTTTGTGGGTCCAGCGCGCAGATACGACGGCGCACATTTGCACTTACGTCGGCGTATCTTGTTCTACGTCGGCGTAAGTGCTTTGTGAATCCGGGCCAACATCTATGTTTTATATTTCCACAATATTATATTCATTTTAATTTTTTTTATATTTTTTGAGCAAATGTAAAAATTCTGAAAGATTATCATTTCAACATGCAAGTAGTATTTCTGTTTGTGAATTGAATATTGAGAAAATAGTCATAAAATACAAAAAACAAGTTAAAATAATAAATACATTTACGTTCTGATCTCTATGACTTGCTCTATGACTCAATGACTTGCTAAGTTTGAATGTAACAAACTTACACCTGTGATGAAAACCTAACACTAATTCCCTTTGGAACCATCTAGGAATATTAAATATGGCCAGAGAAAACAGGTGGTGCTCATGAAAAGAGTTCTCAGATTAGACTGGCATGTTGGATAACCATTATTGTAGTAATGTACAATTAAGTCAAGAGGACAGATACACTCAACTAGCACCTTCAAAGGGTTATTGGCAATGTCAGCTCATATTCTAACAAGTTCCTTTTAAAGTTTAACTGCACCTTAGAGCCAGTATCAGTGGGTTCTGGGCAGTGTTAATTAGCTTGCAATATAAGTATGCAATACAGAGAATTCCTACAGTTTAGCTTTAACATGTGCATGCGAGAGCTTTTTTGAACTAAAGTAAACCTCTTTTGTATTCCCATTGACTTGTATCAGAAGAAAACCCAATTGACACAAGCCCTTATAATTAAGCAACTGCCTTCCCCAGCCCTCCCAGTATTATATTCACATTCCCCTGAGAGATACCTCACCTAACCACTTGTCAAATATCTTTCCAGTCTGTACATGTGCTCTGTAGTCCCATTCATTCCTATAGACTTCTGAGTACAAGAAAATATTCTTTGGTGTTTTATATAAAAACGGATAATGAACATCATTTTGGGAGAATTTACTGAAGGAAGTGTGAAACTATAATGGCATTGGGGCAATTTTATTAAATTGTTTTTAAAGCGGATGTGCCATGGGAAAAAAATATTAAAAGCCAGCAGCTACAAATACTGCAGCTGCTGACTTTTAATATTAGGACACTTACCTGTCCTGGAGTCCAGCGCCGATCGCAGCAAAGGATGAGCGATCGCTCGTCTCTCTGCTGCTCCCCCCGCCATCCTCAGTGAGGGAACCAGGAAGTGAAGCGCTCCGGCTTCACTACCCGGTTCCCTACGGTGCACGCTGTGTGCTGGGAGCCGAGTGTTCCCAGCACACAACGGGCGACAGACGGGAAGTCAGAAAAACCTGTCTTTTGCCCGTAGCATGTGGCCGGAAGTGGGTGCAAATACCTGTCTTTAGACAGGTATCTGCACCCCCCTCCCCCCTGAAAGGTGTCAAATGTGACACCGGAGGGGGGGAGGGTTCCGATCAGCAGGACTCCACTTTAGGGTGGAGAACCGCTTTAAGTTGGTTTAATAACTGGTCTATACATTTTTTTTAAATATCGGTATAAAGTATTTACAGATTAACATGCAAGGCAGGGTGCCTTTTATGATATGGTCTTTGTGGGGCCTACTCATGTACCAAATAAGAAATCTCAACAGGTATTGTAGTTTTTGGCTGTTGGTGTCTAAACTGAAACTTTGTACAGAGCATGGTACGTGTTCTGAATAGAAGACCAACATTCCTTTTTAAAACTACTTTTTCAATCTATCAAAATAGTATTGGAGGCCACATACCTATTTCAAGTATTCAATAAAACTTTACTCAGAAGTGCCAGGCTCTTTTCCTTTTCTCTTTCAAGCATTTTTCCCCTGGTGGGGATGTTTAAAGGTAAAGGTTCTATGATTAGGCCATAGAATGGGTAACACAGGTCATAGGAGAGGAGTCTGGTGGGTTTGTTGAGTATTGTGTGGCCTGATACATTAATATGATTGGGCCTATTGGAAAACTCAGAGGTTGAAAGTCATCATCAAAAGGTGGACTTTGGATGAATAGCGAATTAGCAGCAGTAGTAGTAACTGGCTGGACTGTGAAAGGTTATTGTAGTTGTTCAACATAGTGGAATTCTGGGAAATTTCTGCAGTGTCCAAGTATAGTTCTCAGCAGGTAACTTGCTATGAGTCTGTTTATTGACCAATATACAGTATATTGCATAAGAGGAGCAATGCCTGTCATTGTGAGTTTTTGGCTAATTGGCTGAAGTGGAAATTGTGACATCATTTGCCTGCTTCTCCACCTTAGCCAATTATAGGAAGCCTATTCATTGATAAAAATACAAGGTTTCTTCTGAATGGTTGAGAAGTATAGAGACCTACTCGTTTTGGTTTCTGAAACAGACAGGAAGTTGCCCATACTGCTCCCGAAACACAGCGCAGCCTACTGTATGTAGTTGAAGCTACTATTGTATAGCACATGAATGCAAAAATTTGTATGAATCTGCGCCAGTGGGAAAATATGTATAACAATATGCAGCCACTGTGCACTGTGTCCTGATACAGAAACTCTTCAATATATAGTAAACCAATAGTACAGCACTCCAGTGCTCATATAGTACATACACTTATATGTCAATACTCCACAAAGGTGACAGAATTGAATTATGATAAGTGGTCAAAGTCCAAAAAATAAAATAAAAACATAAATTTCAGTGATCCCACAGCCATGATAGAAGTAAGAGTTTTAAGATAGTCAGGTGACACCTCTCACTCTCATGCTCTGCTTACCAGACACAACGTGCCCCCCTAGTTAGAGTGGTCAACATGTGAATCCAAGCCAAACATGAAAACAGAAGCACTCTGATAGTGTGATATTGTTAAACGTTAGTATTCTTTTATTAAAACAACAAGGATGTCAGGTGCACCTGATGACATCAGATGTGACGAAATGCATAGGGTGGAGCTATATATGCACACAACTTTGCATGCATAGTCGCACATCGGCCATCTTTGTTGTAGGAAAGCCCATTCTGCCAGCGTTTGTCACGCCGGATGTATGTGCTATACTACCTACAGACATGTGAGTGCATCTTTGTTGTTTTAATAAAAGAATACTAGTTTTAACGATATCACACTTTGGAGTGCTTCTGTTTTTATGTTTGGCTTGGATTTGCTCTGCAATGGGTGTGTAAGCTTCGACTACCGCTACCTGAGTGCTGGAGCTGTTTTGGCCATCACTCTGAAGGGAATCTTCCCGCCTTCCCGAGATGCTGGATTGGTTTTGCCAAATAGCGCATGTTGACCACTCTAACTAGGGGGTCACTTTGTGTCCAGTAAGCAGAGCATGAGAGTGAGCGGTGTTACCTTTCTTAAAAGACTCTTACTTCTATCACGGCTGTGGGATCACTGAAACTGATGTTCGTTTATGTTTTTTTGGACTTTGACCACTTATCATAATTACATTCTTTCACCTGTAGCACTACCCCCAGAGGAGCTGCTGGTTGTTTTGGGTGGCACATTTACCTCATGGCTCCCCCGAATTCCTAGGGGTGAATGATGCGTATTGCATTTGGTAGAAGTAAAGGAATGTCCACAACATGTGCTCTTTATTATAAAAACAATAAACTTGTGGTGAGGAAAGTAAAGTTGAAGAAGAAAGGAGAACAGCAGATTCAGGCGTGATGATAGGGAAACAGTCCTGCTCCCAAGCGTAATACTTTTTTGCGCCACTCCTATGTGAGTGGGTTTAGCATACCCAGACAGGCCTTCTTCACTGACCTGGCAGCCGGAGTATCACTGGAACATTTGTAGGGTAAAGTCCCTGCCACAGACGCTCCTTGGTGAACTTGAACTTGAGGAAAAGTCTCTGCCACAGACCCTCCTTGGTGAACTTCAGAGAGATACCTCTGCCACAGGCCCTCTCTGATTTGTAGTTACGGAGACAATCCTCCTTAGATGAATTACGCCTGGATCTCCCTCAACTTGTCGCCCAGGTACCGACTGACAGGTGATCAATCGATCAGTGTCCGGCTACCTCGATCCCCGGTGGTTTGTCAAGGCCCTTTTGGATCGCTAGCCTCTCAATGGCGCTCCTCAGACGGACTCCCCACTGAACAGCAATACAGCTTGGGATCCTCAAAGGTGGGAACCCAGTCGCTCACTGGGTCCCCTTCGCTGTTCAGATGCTCCGGGCCAACATGGTCCCGGAACCATGAACACTGCGTGGCACGCACGCCCCGGCCAGTGTAGACCATAACGCCGGGACGTCATGATGTGGTCACCCTAAAGGTGGGTGCCACACTCGAAGAAGAAGACCCTGAACCAATGGTGTCTGCCTCATAAATACCCCTCCCCAGCATGCACAGCGAGGACAAACCCTCCTGATTGGCTGCTGGGAAAGAGCACCCAAACCTTGACTCCACTGCTGCCACCTGCAGCACCGGGGTTGGAAGAACACCCCAGTGCAACAGAATAAGCCTACAGCACAGCCAAGCTGAGACAGAGACCCTGTTTTGCACACAACAATTTGGATCAGAGTTTAACTACACTTTGATCTCCCTCTAAATTTAACTAGCACCAGTACCACAAGTACCCAGGCACTACACACCCTTTGGAGTATTGACGTACAGTTATATGTACTATATGAGCACTGGAGCGCTGCACTATTGGTTTACTAAGTATAGCACATGGCACACAGCAACCACATCAGTTAGTAAGGAAAATTGTTTTTGTGGGCCAGCTCAGACTAAAAAAAACTACTTGAGGTAGGTAAAGTGGATCCAAGGAAAATCGAATTGCCTCTCGGGGGATCAGGAAGGAATTTTATCCCTTGCTTTAGCAAATTGGATCGTGCTTTGCTGAGGTTTTTTGCCTTCCTCTGGATCAACTGTGGGTGAAGGATTTTGTGTATATGGGATTGTATTTATTTATTTATTTTAGATGGATTTGTGTCTTTTTTCAACCTGACTTACTATATAACTATATAAAAGTCAAAGTAGAATTCCAGGTTTACTTTAACCCCTTCCTTACCGAGTCATTGTAAAATGATGTCGGCAGGAACCCTCCCTCCGGGTGGACGTTATATGACGTCCTGGGTTTCCCGGGCGGGTAGGGGGCATGCGCATGCTCGTCGCAAGAACCCGGTGAGTGTGCCTGGCAGCCGCGATGCCCGCAATCACGGCAGGACCATGGATCTGTGTGTGTAAACACACAGATCCATGTCCTGTCAGAGGAAAGGAGACCGATGTGTGTTCCCAGTACAGAAGAACACAGATCGGTCTCCTCGCCTTGTGAGTCCCCTCCCCCTACAGTTAGAATCACTCACTAGGGAACATATTTAACCCCTTGATCACCCCCTAGTGTTAACCCCTTTCCCGCCGGTCACATTTACACAGTTATCAGTGCAGTTTTATAACACTAATCGCTGTATAAAGGTGAATGGTCCCAAAAACGTGTCAAAAGTGTCCGATATGTCCGCCGCAATGTCACGGTCACAATAACAATCGCAGATCGCCGCCATTACTAGTAAAAAAAAAAAAAAATGCCATAAATCTATCCCTTATTTTGTAGATGCTATAACTTGTGCGCAAACCAATTTAAAAAACACGTATTGCAATTTTCTTTACCAAAAATATGTAGAAGAATACGTATCGGTCTAAACCAAGGAAAACATTTTTTATTTTTAATCAAAAAGTAAACAACATTGTGTTTTTTTCAAAATTGGCGCTCTTCTTTTGTTTATAGAAATAAAAATAAAAAACGCAGAGGTGATCAAATACCACCAAACGAAAGCTCTATTTCATTTGGGTACAGTGTTGCATGCAGCGCAATTGTCATTCAAAGTGCTACAGCGCTGATAACTAAAAATTGGTCTGGGCAGGAAGGGGGTGAAAATGCCCAGTATTGAAGCAGTTAAGCATGCCCGTATCAATATGGCCACCCAAATCTCACCAGATTTTGCCATCCAATAGGTGATGACAGCCTCCCCAAGATGATTGTAGAAATGGCACAGCACCACCTTCATTTTAGAGCATAAACTGCAGCCTGCCTACACCTTTCTTTTCATTCTTTTTTTTCTTTACTGTGCATATTTACATAGCAGCAGGTGGAATGTACATTATAGAATGTTTTTTGAATCTTATCTATTTAGATTCATGCCATTTGCACAAAAAGTTAATATTTGGAAAGAGTTCACCCAATGCGTGTCATTTGGATTAGCACAGGATTTTGTTTTTTCCTCATTCTTTGGGGCAAAGTGCACAGTGCCTCATTCTGGTACTTAAACTGTTTGCCAGATTTGTCTATATCCTTTACGCTCAGGATGTCGTTTTGCAGTCCAGAGCCTTTTTCGAATAGCTGAATGGAAGTGTGCTTCCTGAGTGCCTACACAGGCTCGCCAATCTGAAATGCCACACATCTTAAATTGCTAAAGAGAGGAAAGCTGGTGTGCTGACTCACTGTGCAGGCATGTGCTCGGGGGCATTCATACATAACAGAAAACCAAACTTCAGCCACAGCTATTTTTTCTTCAGAGGCGCAGGAAAATACTGTCAGAGAAGCTCTTTCTGGTGCAGAGAAAAAAAAAAAAACATTGTATTAATCTGCTGCAAGTCAGCTTTTTCTGACTAAACAAGAAAAGCAACTTCATCTAAAACAGGATTGACACTGAGGTATGGAAAAGTTGCAAGCTCAGGTGTTTTTTTAATGTTTATTTATGTGGGATTTCCTGTTCTTCAGATTCCATTTTTAAAGGTGAATGATGCTTTGTAGATAAGTTTTTTTTTTTTTGTTTGTGGTTTTCTTAACATGTTCACTGAATTGTTTGTAAAAATGTATTCCATCCTTGTCACCATACAGGCAAAGTGAAATTAGATTTCAAAGTCACAGTGATGGTGATGGCCAGAAAATAATGGACAATGGGGTTTATTTACTGAAGGCAAATCCTCTTTGCACTACAAGTGCACTTGGAAGTGCAGTCGCTGTAGATCTGAGGGGGCATGCAAGGAAAATAAAAAACAGCTTTTTTCTTTGTACATGATGGGTGATAGAAATCAGCAGAGCTTCCCCTCGTTTCAGATCTTCCCCTCGCGACTGCACTTCAAAGTGCACGTGTAGTGCAAAGTGGATTTGCCTTAAAGTGGGGGTTCACTGGGAAATGTTAATTTTTAACATTAGATTCATGCTCATTTTGTCAAGGGGAATCGGGTAGTTTTTTTTTAAAACAAAGCAGTACTTACCGTTTTAGAGAGTGATCTTCTCCGCCGCTTCCGGGTATGGGCTGCCATACCCGGAAGCGGCGGAGTATGGCAGTCTCCGACAGGCTTCCAACGGTCGCATCTATCGCGTCACGATTTTCCGAAAGTAGCCGAACGTCGGTGCGCAGGCGCCGTATAGAGCCGCACCGACGTTCGGCTTCTTTCGGCTACTCGTGACGCGATAGATGCGACCGTCGGAAGCCTGTCAATCAAATAGGAACGCCTAGTCCCGAAGACCATACCTGGAAGCGGCGGAGAAGATCGCTCTCTAAAACGGTAAGTACTGCTTCGTTTTTTAAAAAAATACCCGATTCCCCTTGACAAAATGGGCATCAATCTAATGTTAACAAAAAAAAATTCGGGTGAACTCCCGCTTTAAGTAAATCAACCCTAATGTGTGGGAAATGGAAAGTACAGCGTAACAAGAGCAGGTGTCATAGCAGTCATTTACAAGATTTCAGGTAATCAGTCTGGGATTATGACACATTGAACACTGGAGGTGAATGTAGCCAAAGAACATGGCATGGGTTTTGAGGGCATATGTAATATATTGGGGTTGATTTACTAAAGGCAAATCCACTGTGCACTACAGGTACACTCACTTTAGATCTGAGGGGAAGATCTGAAACGAGGGGAAGCTCTGTTGATTTTATCATCCAAAAATGTACAGGCAAAAATGCTGTTTTTTATTTTCACTGCATGTCCCCCTCAGATCTGTAGCGACTGTACTTCCAAGTTCACTTGTAGTGCAAAGTGGATTTGCCTTTAGTAAATAAACCCCCCCCCCCCGTGTTTTCTCTAGTGTTATTTGGCTGGAAAGTTCCCAGCAATCACCTTCTCTGGCGGGAGAGTTGCCATTGTGATGTGTGGTATAAAGAGAGAGTCAATGTGGATAGTAAGCTCACAACTGTCACGTACCTGGATCGTGAGCCTAACATGTAGAGGAGAGCCTCTCTTGCCGCACCGGCTTGTGGGACCCTGAAGTTGAGACAGTAGCCACAGAAGCACAGTGACACAGGAGTGCCTAGGATCAGTCCAGTATTGGGTATGGCTGGATGTTTGTGGCTGGTGATGCAACAGGCAGCCCGGCAGGGATGGGTAGACCAGAGCTGTGGCAGGCTGGATTGCAGAAGAGACAGGAACTGGTGCGAATTGCAGAGCAGAACTGCAGCAGGCAGAGATGCAGAGTCAGGCAGGCCGGGTCAGTAGCGATCAGGTGGCTCAGGCAGAGCAGCAGGCAGAAGAGAAGTCCAAAACAAGCCAAAGTCAGGGTATTAAGCAGACAAGGTTAGTGAGAGCAAGCCGGGTTCAAGATCAGAATTCAGCACAGGTAACAGGGTTCAGACACACAGAAGCTGCAGACCAAACAGCAAAGAGTCTTTGGTGCACTCACTTTAAATAGCCCCTTTGGCGCCAATGTTGGTGACAGGTGCACGTGTGCGCGCGCTGACGCGCCATGAATGCGCGTGTCTGGCGTGCAATTCCTGCTGGACGTGTATGCCTTTCCTGACAACAACCATGGATGCTGGCATCTTCTCACAAGACCCTGTAAAAAAATTATGTTTGACTCCTTCATGGGCACTGGAGAATATAAACACTGGTTAGTAGACATGTGCGATTTGCTTAGTTACGAAACAAAAATTTGGACAAAATGTTAGTTATCGGAATGTATCCTAATCTTCAAATCACAATAGTAATGAATTTCAACGAATCCAAAATAAATTATAATGAAACAACACATTTTTTCATATTCATTTGGATGACATGAGATAGTTTGGACCTTTTGTTAGGTTCAAAGCATCCATAATAATGTAACATCCAAGTTTATTTGGGTCCATTTCGTTTTTATGTTACATGGTTAGTCAGGTTGAAAAAAGTCCATCTAGTTCATCCAATAAATATTTTTTTTTTTTATACAATCCTATATACCCAAACCTATACCCACAGTTGATCCAGAGGAAGGTGAAAAACCCCAGCAGAGCATGATCCAATTTGCTACAGCAGGTGAAATAATTCCTTCCTGATCCCCCGAGAGGCAGTTAGATTTTGCCTGGATCAGTTATATTATGTACATTTAGGCCTTTCTTAAAGCGGAGGTCCACATAAAAATGGTACCTCCGCTTTTCAGAACCCCCCCCTCTCCGGTGTCACACTCGGCACCTTTCTGGGGGATGGGGGGGTGCAGATAACTTTATAATACAGGTATTTGCACCCACATCTGGGCATAGACCCACGTGGGGGTTACGCCACTTCTAGATCTAGATCAGTGTTTCTCAACTCCAGTCCTCAATGCACCCCAACAGGTCATATTTTCAGGCTCTCCATTATTTTGCTCAGGTGATTTGATCAGTTTCACTGCCTTAGTAATTACGAAGGGGCCCTGCGCGGCTCTGAAATGTTGCACAAATGTGATCTTTCTCAATAAAAGAAACCTTTGGACGGAAGTGTTGATCCATGGTGTGCTGGCGAAATATGTTCACAGGCTCTCAATGGAGCCGGCTCATACAGCTCCAGAGTGGCCATGGTCCGCACTTTAAAAGGGTCCCGTGCATCTTTGGTTCTGATTCAGGTGCAAATTCAGGCAAAAATTTACTTTTTGCTATAATATCCGAATTTTTATTTTTTTTTCCAAATAAAAATTTTTTGCTCAGTTTAGGCAGATATGTATTCTTCTACGTATTTTTGGTTAAAGAAAATTGCAATAAGCGTATATTGATGGGTTTGCGCAAAAGTTATAGCATTTAAAAAAAAAGGGGAAAGATTTATGGCATTTATATGGCATTTTAATTATTATAATTTTTTTACTAGTAATGGCGGTGATCTTCGATTTTTTGCGGTATTGCGTGTTTGCGGCGGACAGGTCGGACACTTTTGACACAATTTTGGGACCATTGACATTTACAGAGCGATCAGTGCTATAAATATGCACTGATTACTATGTAAATGTCACTGGCAGGAAAGATGCTAACACTAGGGGGCGATCAAGAGGTTTACTAAGTTCCCTATTGTGTTTTCTAACTGTGAGGGGATGGGACCAACTAGAAGAGATGACAGATCGTGGTTTCTACTTTGTCTCCTCTGACAGCACAGGGATTTTGTGTGTTTACACATACAAACCCCCGTGTTGCCGCTTGTGCAGTGGGCGCGCTCACACGCCTGCTGGTGGCTCTCCTGGGCAAAGCCGTATATATACAGGATTTCACCTAGGAGAACCATTCTGCCGCAGTAAATCTGCCTGAGCCGATCGGAAACCGGTTAAAGTAAAGTTGAACATACACGGTTCATTTTTTTTGTTCGGTCAGCGAGCTAAACAAAACAAAAAAGAAACATAGTTTCCTCCAGCCACAAAAATGAGTTGGATGGAGGAATCCCTGGGATATAGTATTGTGACAGCGGCACACGCTGCTGTCAGAATACACTGATCAACAGGTGTCCCCTCAGCAGATGTCAAACAAATTATCAACTTCTGACGAGCAGGAAAGGCCACATACTTATGAAAAAAAAAATCCTAATAAAAAAGTTTTAGTCTGGCTGAAACCTTTTAGGCTAAAATAAAAAATAATCTTGCGTAATTAATTTATATACTGTATATACTCGAGTATAATCCGACCCGAGTATAAGCTGAGGACCTAATTTTACCACAAAAAAATTGGGAAAACTTATTGACTCGAGTATAAGCCGAGGGTGAGAATGCAACGGCCACTGTAAGCGGAAAAGAGGGTCAACAATGCCTATTTGCAGCTTCACTGTGCCCATTTGCAGCCTGACCTCACTGTGCCCATTGCAGCCTGACCTCACTGTGCCCATTGCAGCCTGACTCACTGTGCCCATTGCAGCTCTTCAACTCGACCATCCTCTCACCTACATTCTCTCTACTGTAACCGTCAGGTCCCGTTACCTTTGCAGTCTGACCTCACCGTGCCCATTGCAGAATCCCATCTGTGTACCCGAGTCTGTGACATATTCAGACGGCGGCCGTGCAGTTTTAAAAACTCGCGCTCCTCCTTGTGCTGTTCCATGATAGGCGGAACACTCGGTTTCCCAGCAAACACTGTGTTCAGTGTTCCGCCTATGACGATCGCCCTCTCGTCCTCTCGTCTATCACGAACAAGAGGGTGACAGTGATAGGCGGAACACTGAACACAGTGTCACCCTCTCGTTCGTGATAGACGAGAGGACAAGAGGGCGATCGTCATAGGCGGAACACTGAACACAGTGTTCCGCCTATCACGGAACAGCACAAAGAGGAGCGCGAGTTTTTAAAACTGCACGGTCGCTGTCTAAATATGTCACGGACTTGGGTACACAGATCTGATTCTGCAATGGGCACGGTGAGGTCAGGCGGCAATGGACTCACGTACTGACTCGAGTATAAGCCGAGGGGGCATTTTCAGCACGAAAAAAAGGGCTGAAAAACTCGGCTTATACTCGAGTATATACAGTATTTGTTTTTTTAAATGTTGCACATTATGGTCTAGTGCATTTGTGTTTTAGTGTTGGCATTTGTGTTTTAGTGTTGGGATTAAGATAAAGAATAAGGTGAAATTCACATATCAAACAAAAAGTTTGCTATTCTGCAGCTGTGCCATTTCCTATGTAAACATAGTGCAGGTGCGAAGAGCGGTTATCTGCAGTGGGAGTGCTGGTACAATGGGTGATGTTTACTCGGCGAGTAGTGATCATTTGTATGGGCAGGAACAAGAAAATCGGAAATGACAGTGTAACAATAACATTGTATTGTATTAAGACAGGGAAATGCCATCATTCTGTGATTGCAACACATTGAGAACTGGATAAGAATGGGGCTAAAGAAAGGATTTCTAAAGCTCATATAATATGCTGAGAAAGCCAAGATTCCACTGAAGTATGAGCTGCCACGCCAATTTGTGCGAAGGAAGGCTGCCCATGCATTAACTCAGTAAAGACAAGCCTTGAAACCAGTTGAGCATCAAGTCAAGCTTTTTAGTGGCACAGAAGGAAGTACTTCTTACAATCAGCCATTTTTTTGAGCTTAACTCAGCCTCTCTCAACTAGGGTTCCATGGAACCATAGAGTTCCCCCAGAGGTGTCTAGGGGTTCCTTGAGCAATGAGCAATTTTTGCCTCTCAGATAAATAAAAAAGAACATCAGTGTCATAAGTTACTTATCTGTAAGGGGATATTCTGTCCTATGACTACAAATGGAAGGAGCATTGTTCCCAATGTCCACCATGCTAATGTAGCATGAGCTGTAAACATTGTAATTATTATCAGAAGTTCCCTAAGAACAGAAAGTTATTTCAAGAGTTCCTCTATGTTACAAATGTTGAGAAAGACTGGCTTAGCTGTTAGTCTATCATATATTTTATTTAGTTATTGTAAATGAAAGGGAAAAGCTCATAAGCCACGTGCATTTTTTGAACAGGGCTGAATATTGCGGGTATGATGAGGCTTGGGGCTTCGAGGGTAGGCAAGTGTCAGCACCAGTTGTTCTGGGTGCCAAGCTTGGAATACATTTTCCATGGAATTTACTAGGGTTGTCCCGATACCACTTTTTTAGGACCGAGTACAAGTACCGATACTTTTTTTCAAGTAGTCGCCGATACCGAATACCGATACTTTTTTTAAATGTGTCCCCAAATGCAGCCATGTCCCCCCCATATGCAGCCATGTCCCCCACATATGCAGCCATGTCCCTCTAGCCATGTCCCTCACATATGCAGCCATGTCCCTCTAGCCATGTCCCTCACATATGCAGCCATGTCCCTCTAGCCATGTCCCTCACATATGCAGCCATGTCCCTCACATATGCAGCCATGTCCCTCTAGCCATGTCCCTCACATATGCAGCCATGTCCCTCTAGCCATGTCCCTCTAGCCATGTCCCTCACATATGCAGCAATGTCCCTCTAGCCATGTCCCTCACATATGCAGCAATGTCCCTCTAGCCATGTCCCTCACATATGCAGCAATGTCCCTCTAGCCATGTCCCTCACATATGCAGCCATGTCCCTCTAGCCATGTCCCTCACATATGCAGCCATGTCCCTCACATATGCAGCAATGTCCCTCTAGCCATGTCCCTCACATATGCAGCAATGTCCCTCTAGCCATGTCCCTTGATGTGGCGGTGCGATGCGGCGGCAGCGGCGGGGGGGAAAGGGGGGGGGGGAAGTATATTATTTAGGTATCGGGGGTATTTGCGCGAGTACGAGTACTCCCGCAAATACTCGGTATCGGTCCCGATACCGATACTGGTATCGGTATCTGGACAACCCTAGAATTTACTTTGCTTTATAGTTCCAGCAAAGCTCAGACAATTCTCTTGTATATTTGTTGATTTTTATTATAGTTCTTTAAATGCTAAGTTCATCTTTGTTTACTTTTTTTTTTTTTTCAAAATTCCAGCTCTCCCCTATGTACCAATATAACATTAATGTACTTATTTTGCAAAAATATTATTTTGCTCCGTTTGGAAATTTCCCGCCGTGCTTTGCGCAAAATTACGGCGCCCCGACGTGTTTTTTGAACGGCGACGTGCGTTACGTCCTTTCGTATTCCCGGACGTCTTACGCAAAAAAAAAAAATTTGAAATTCGACGCGGGAACGACGGCCATACTTTAACATAGCTGGTCTAAATATAAGCCATGAAATAGCAGCCTTAACTATACGCCGGGAAAAGCCGACTAGCGACGACGTAAGAGAATGCGACGAACGCGCGTACCTTCGTGGATCGCCGTAAACAGCTAATTTGCATACCCGACGCGGAAAATGACGCGAACTCCACCCAGCGTGCGCCGAAGTATTGCATCCTAAGATCCGAAGGCGTACAAAGCCGTACGCCTGTCGGATCTTAGCCAAATGCCGTCGTAACTTGTTTTGAGGATTCAAAACAACGCTACGACGCGGCAAATTTGAAAATACGCCGGAGTATCAGTAGATACGCCGGCGTATTTCAACTGTGAATCTGGCCCAGTGTTCCTAAACATGGCTGGACCTTTCCATGCCTACATTCTCCACCATATGTGCAATCTCAACAAGAAAGAAGATCCACAGTCAGAAGCCACAGGTTTCCCATAAAGTTCAGGTCTCTGCCGGTGGTTTATTTTAAATGTGGTATGCCGAAAAACAGAAAATAAATCCTGCTCATGTAAAACAGAAAATGTATTTAACTTACACTGACAAGCACAGGTAAAAACATTTTAAAAATGGGGCAGACTCAATAGACAATTAGATCTTTTTTGATGTCACTCTCTATTTCTATGCAAAAATATAACTTCTTACAGCTTTATGGCAGATTTGGAGACTCTGTGGACTCCTGTACTCACTCCACCAGCACATATTTTTAGCCAGTCATGCCTCTATGAAGGTGCCAAATCCACATGAAGCACCACAGCTTGAGTGCAATGTAAAATCTGTCCAGGACTACACAATGAGCCATTTGTTACACTATATATTCACACCAATTTTAACATTCTGGTAAAGTGTTTATGATGGTTTTATCTATCTATTATGCTTACATGTTAAGTCAATTAGTTTAATGTTTTATGAAGTATATAGGTTTGAATAGTATAAATTTACAGTGGATTTGCATTTCCTTATAGCTGTAATTAGACTGTAAACTTAGTGTCTGATAAATTCTCATTCCTATTGTAGTTTAAAATGTGTTTTTAGAAAACGTGGTGGTGAGAACCTTGTATTTGATCTTTGAAGAATTTGGGGATTTAGTATTTTATGAAAGCTTTGTCTGCTGCCAGTAGCACAGATGCTTCCTCCAGTGTTTTTCATGGAGCAAAGTCCAGCTTTTTTGTGCCTGTTTGTTCTAGCTCCAGCTAAAGGAGATGATGTTACACACAGTGTGAGCTTTGGGAATGATTTACATTTTAGAAATGCATGTGTCAGTATGAGACCACCAATAAGAGACAGGCAGCCACAGATAGGCACTCTGGATTCTGTGGATAGAACAATGTCTACCAATATGGCTATACACAACTGAGGGATGGTATATACAGATGAAAATGAAGCTTCATGGCTAAAAATGTATGTCAAGACAATTTTTTATTTAAAGGGGTTGTAAAGGTTAATTTTTTATTTTCTAAATAAGTTCCTTTAAGCTAGTGCATTGTTGGTTCACTTACCTTTTCCTTAAATTTCCCTTCTAAATGTTTTTTTTCTTTGTTTTCTTTGTCTGAATTTCTCACTTCCTGTTCAGTAAGCTGTTCTAAATGACTTTCCACCGCTCGGATGATGGTGGAAAGCTTACTGAGGAGAAACAGGAAGTGAGAAATTCAAACAAAGAAAAAAAACATTTAGAAGGGAAATCGGAGGAAAAGGTAAGTGAACCAACAATGCACTAGCTTAAAGGAACCAATTTAGAAAATAAAAGACGAACCTTTACAACCCCTTTAAGTGAGGAAGGGTTTAAACTAGGATTTGCCACCTGTCCAGGATTCACCCAGTCAGTTTAGGTTTGTTTTTCAATTTATTTGTATTGATCCTTTTCTTAAATACAAAAAAATTACATTTAAACTAGATTCTATAACATTATATCTCTATTCCTGTTCAATATACCGAATCTAGTTCGATATCCATTAATCGCATTACCTTTTAAAACAAGATTTCCTACAACATATACCTACATATACTATCTATTATCCATTCTCTTTCATCCTCACATGCATAAAAAAAGGGGTTCTGTTCTTTCCCCTTCCGTGTAATAATTTTATACTACATTTTATATTTGAAATAGTAAAAAAATCAGCGCAATATACAGGTAAAACAGAATCAGCAGCTATGCACTAGGATTCAATTTATAAATTCCTTAAGAGTCAATGTAAAGTAGATAGTGCAGCGCTAGAGGAAAAGTCCAAATAAAGATCATCCAGGTGATTCTCTTATAAGTGACTGACAATATGAGGCATGCAGGTGATATAGCGTGGGTTAGCAGGAGACCTCCACCAATAGTAACAATGGCCGCTCACCTCACTGATAATAAAAAATCGCTTTCCCATAAGGGTCAATCCCAGGCATGTAACAGCATAATCCAAGCAGGAAAGGAATACATCTCAGGTAATATCAGCATGGATGGCAGATCTCAAGTAATATCAGCATGGATAGCAGCGGATGTCATCCGCTGAAGAAGTCCCGCCCTTGGGACGCAACGTTCGGTAGGGAAGTACGTGACGTCACCCGCTGCCATCTATCGGACCATGCTGTGTGCGTTTTTGTTTGCATTTGATTCCTAGCACTGGATATAGTGCTTTTTATGTAAGTGTATTTTCACTATTAAATGTTATATTGGTTATTGCGGAGAAACACTATGTTTTGTTTTTCTTACATCGGATTCCATGGCTGCTATCCATGCTGATATTACTTGAGATCTGCCATCCATGCTGATATTACCTGAGATGTATTCCTTTCCTGCTTGGATTATGCTGTTACATGCCTGGGATTGACCCTTATGGGAAAGCGATTTTTTATTATCAGTGAGGTGAGCGGCCATTGTTACTATTGGTGGAGGTCTCCTGCTAACCCACGCTATATCACCTGCATGCCTCATATTGTCAGTCACTTATAAGAGAATCACCTGGATGATCTTTATTTGGACTTTTCCTCTAGCGCTGCACTATCTACTTTACATTTTATATTTCCCCTTCATAATTTTTTCTTTATTATTTATAGATATTCTTTCATACCTTTTGATAGCCGCAATTCATCCCATTTTTGCCATATTTCTGGCATTTGACTATTTATGTAGTCTTCTTCTCTTATCTGTCTTTCCATATATTGTATTTCGTTTATTTCACATATCCATTCTGCTATGTTTGGACTTTTATTTTTTATATATATATATTGGGGTTTTTATTCTTTATTTTATTCCTATTTTATATCTTGTATTATTCTACTTTATCATACTAGTCTAAAATATTTTAAATTACTCAGTGAGAATTGTTTTTTGGCAAGGAATCTATAATTGTTCAAATGTTAAACTGTAAAATGATCCAATTGTTCATCCGTGCTTAACAATTAATATTATGTTTTATTTCCAGTACAAATTATTTTGAACCGCACATATTTACCATTCTTCCAATATATGTGTAATTTGACACATTCTGTATGATAAGGTCTTGTTTGTACAAATTATCCAGAAAAACAAAAAGAATTATGGGAAAAAAAATTGTCCAAATATGACCATGTGTTTCTATTAGGTCAATGATGTTACCAGCAATCCCCACCCCTGTGTTATGTGCAGAACTCCATGGCTGTAGCTGACTGGGTTGGCAGTCCTTCACATTAAAGTTTCCTTAGAGGTTTATATTGAACTGAGGGGGTTATTTGCTAAAGGCAAATCCATTTTGCACTACAAGTGCAAAGTGCACTTGAAATTGCACTGAAAGTTAGCTGTAGATTCGAGGGGGACATGCAAGGACAATAAAACACAGCATTTTAGCTTGCACATGATTGGATAATAAAATCAGCAGAGCTTCCCCTCATTTCAGATCTACCCCTCAGATTTACAGCGACTGCACTTCCAAGTGCACTTTGAGTGCAATTTCAAGTGCATTTTGCACTTGTAGTTTGCACTTGTAGTGCAAAGTGGATTTGCCTTTCGCAAATAACCCCCTGAGTGTGGCCCAAACCTTAGCTCATCCTTAGTAGTAAGGTTATTTAGGTACCGTACATTGACTTATATTACAACATCTACAGCAGGTAAGAACGATACTCAGCAGGATTTGTTTTGCATGAACAATCTGCTTTCCTATTTTTAGTGAATATACATTTTGAGCCATTATTCTAACATTCATTAAGAAGTCATTTTCTAAGCAGTGTTTTCATTTTTCATTTGTAGCTTCCCTATATTTTGATCATTATATTTAATGCAAACATATGTAGATAGATCTATTGGCCACCCATATATTGTAAATGATGATTTTTTTCTGCCTAATGACTGTTATGAAAAACTCAGTAATCCTAATAAAGAGTCCTGTCAGAAATGACCCTTAGGCTCGCATTGAAAGAAAGGAGCAGTGAAGCACAGCGGTTGCAATGCAGGAAAATTAAATCACACAGAGTCAAATACAGAACTCCCTCTAGTGGGTGATCGAAAAATCTTTGTTTAATACAGTAACAAAAATAAAGACCAGGAAGCATGATAATATAGGAGATGTTGGCAGGAATTATCCATACCCTTTTGGGGTGTGCACATGGATCTCTTAATAAATACATTTTGTTTTTAGATTAGACTAGAAGCTAAAATCTAGCTGATTTGGCAGTGAGGTCACTTGGGTCCTCTTAACTACTCATATTTGTAAATATTGTAACACCCTCAGTGTTACTAGGTGAGAAAAAATTAGTCTGGCCCCTCTGTAGGTAAAGGAGCAGGGGTTAATTTGTTTTGACTGTGGGCTTCAAAGGCTGTGGTCATGTTACCTCCCCCTGTTTTCTAGAACTCTGTGGATAGTTCTAGAATATAGTGGGTGGAGGGGCAGAGACTGAAGGCTGAATATTTATGGAGGTACCACCAATCCTTGAGGAGACAAAGAGCAGTGAGTGGGGGAATAACCCAGAAATACTCAGGAACTGGCTGTCGGGTGAGCAGAGTCCAGGGTCCAGTTGCCTGGAGGTGACGCCTGTGCTGGGGGGCTTTGCTCCTTGGCAGAAGGAAGGCCAGGACCCAGGAGAAAGAAAGTGAGAGGAAGACAGAAGGAGCCGCTGGAAGCCTCACACCCTTACCAGCCTCAGCTAGGCTTAGCTAAAGCCAACCTAAAATCAAGACCCAGCCTGTATAGCAGTGTGCCCATACAGCAGCCCCTTGGATTCCAGAAATCACTTAAAGGGGAGTTCCAGCCTTTTTTTATGTTTATTAAAAGTCAGCAGCTACAAAAAGTGTAGCTTCTGGCTTTTAATAAACAGACACTTACCTGCTCCACGGTTCCAGCGACGCGCCGGCCGGGGCTCCGCTCCTCTCCCCCCCTCTCCATCCGGCGTCTCCATTTCAAGTGTGGGCACCCGGCCGTGACAGATTTCGGGCACTCACTGGGCATGCGCGAGCGGCGCTGCGCCGTCCGATTGGACAGGCGATCGCCTACAGGGAGGGGCTGCAGTAAGGCGATTAAACTTTCGCCTTACCAGCCCCTTGACGGAAGGAGGAAGTGGGACAGGAAGTCACACTAATCCTTAATCCCCCACTCCCCCCAAAAAAATTACATGCCAAATGTGTCATGTAAGGGGGCAAGGAGTGGATTAAGCGGAAGTTCCATTTTTGGGTGGAACTCCGCTTTAAACGGACTGAATGTGTAACTTTCACTTCAACTTAACCCAAAGCATGTACAGAGAGGAAAGTGAGGTGTGATACTTTTTATGTCTGGGACCAGGAGACAGCTTAGAGCCAGTGCAAAGCAGCCAGAAGCACCCCATATCTCTTGCTTGGGACAGTAGTAGCCAGGCACCTCCAGTTTTGGAACCCTTTTTTTTTTGCTATTTTAGCTGCATCATCATTCCCATATGTGGGCAGCATTGTTGAAGTTAATTATTGGCAGTCAGAGACATTAGCAAGTCCTCAAGCATTTATTCAAGTTCTTCAGTTCTGTGCATCCCTATTCCCTATCCAAGTTTATCCCGTAAATAAACAACAACAAAACCAAATTCCCTGGACTGTTTATTAAACCTTTGAGAGTGTGAATATTCCTGTTGCCTGGCTGTCTGGAAGGGAAAGGCCCAAAAATCCAGCAGCCCTTTCGGGGGTAGTGCCACAATATTAAAATAACTCCACATTTGTGGCAAATAAATAAATAAATAGCGAATAAAAAAAAAAGAAATATAGCAAATACAATTGCGACTTAAGTTATATTGTAATTAAATGTTATTAAAAATGACCTTTCCTTTCCAATCTGTAGCCGCTGTTATTTTCTATAAAATGCCCCCCAGAAACATAATTTCCTGCTTCCGTGATTCGCTCACTGATTTTCCCAGAAGATGTAAGCCAGGTTTCAGGCATTCCCTGCATTTTTGGTGAAATGCTTCCAATAGGAAATCACATCTAAAGGGATGCAAATTTCTCCTTAGAGCTCTGCAGGTGCAGCAGCTGATTGATAATTATGAAACCAACCAAAATTCCCTTTCCACGTGGACACAGACAAACACACCTCCATTTTTTTACAGGACAGGGACACCTACAATGCTGTAGGGGGGGCAACACAGTGACATGGGGGGGGGGATCAGAAGCAGGCAGGACAGGGAGGGAATTCAGTGTCAGGGAAGCAATTACAGGAACGATGCCCTGTGTCTGTGTCTCTCCCTGCAGTAGCTGAAATCCGGCAAGAGGGGGAGAAACTGTCTTTCAGCTGCTGCAGATAGCCGCACAGGGCATCCTCCGGTAATTGCCCCTCCGCCCGACTGCACTAATTCCCCCTGCTGTTTGGGCCCCCCTGTGTGCCCAGACCCCTACAGTAGGACTGGTGGTCCCCCCTATCAGCGGCCCTGGGTGGGTGTCTAGTTGTTCACCTCAGCTCCGATCAGCTGCTCCAAACTCTCCGTGAAGATAATTAAGTGTTGCCACTCAGTGAGTATTCAACTCAAAGAAGTTCATTACGTGGTGCAATGTTAAAAAAAGAGTAGAATTTCATAGTGCAGTAAGCAAATGGTGTTTTATTCAAACAAATAAAAAACTCCTAAAGCACAGCAAATGAAAAAAAATTATCTTAAAAACAGCTGCTAGTGTTCAGGTAACCTGCTGATATGTGGTGACGCCTATGGACTATCTCCCAACGACATGTTTCCCTATAACAAGCATCTACTGGGAATGGAGATCCATTCGCAGTAGATGCTTGTTATAGGGAAACATGTCGGTGGGAGATAGCCCATAGGCGTCATGCTTACATCTTTAAGAGCCCTTTCACGCCTATAGCGGAGCGTTAAAATAGCGGTAAAACACTGCTATTTTACAGCGATTTTACCACGTTTTCCCCGCGATTTTACCGCGTTTTTACAGCGTTTTCAATTCATTTCAATGGAGGGGGTGTTTTTGGAGCGTTTTATGAGCGTTTTAATAGCGCTATTTTTACCGCGAAAACACGGCAAAAAAGCAGCAAAAACGCACCAGTGTGAAAGGGCTCTTAGGCCCCTTTCACATTGAGGCGTTTTTCATGGGGTACAGTGCTAAAAATAGCGCTGCTATACCGCATGAAAAAATCATGCCCTGCAAGCTTCAATGTGAAAGCCCAAAGGCTTTCACACTGAAGCGATGCGGTAGCAGGACCGCTCCAAAAGTCCTGCTAGCCGCATCTTTGGAGCGGTATAGAAGCAGGGTGTTTACCGCTCCTATACCGCGCCTTCCTATTGAAATCAATGGGAAACCGCGGTAATACCGCCCGCAACGCGGGCGGTATTAACCCTTTTTCGGCCGCTAGCGGGGGTTAAAACCTCACCGCTAGCGCCCGAATATCGCGGTAAATACGACGGTATAGCGGCGCTAAAAATAGTGCGGCTATACCGTCACCGCACCTCCGCTGCCCAATGTGAAAGCAGCCTTACAGTAAGGTAGGAAGGACACATAGGGCTAGATTCAGGTAGGGGCGCGCATTGTTACGGCGGCGCAGCGTATCGTATTTACGCTATGCCGCCGTAAGTTAGAGAGGCAAGTGCTGTATTCACAAAGCACTTGCCTCCTAAGTTACGGCGGCGTAGCGTAAATGGGGCCGACGTAAGCATGCGTAATTCGGATGAGGGGGCGTGTTTTATGTTAATTCTTGGTGATCCGACGTGATTGATGTTTTTCCTGAACGGCGCATGCGCCATCCGTGGAATTTCCCAGTGTGCATTGCTCCAAAATACGCCGCAAGGACGTCATTGGTTTCGACGTGAACGTAAATTACGTCCAGCCCCATTCACGGCCATACTTAACATTGCGTGCGCCTCCTAATAGCAGGAGTAACCTTACGCCGAAAAAGCCTAATGTAAACGACGTAAAAAAAAGGGCCGGGCGTACGTAAATCTGTGAATTGGCGTATCTAGGTCATTTGCATATTCTACACCGAAAACTACGGAAGCGCCACCTTGCGGCCAGCGTAAATATGCACCCTAGGATACGACGGTGTAAGAGACTTACGCCAGTCGGATCTTAGGCTAATGTCGGCGTATCTTGCTTTCTGAATACAGAAAAAAGATTCGCCGGCGCAGCTTTGAATTTACGCGGCGTAGCTATAGATACGCCGGCGTAATTCAATGCTAAATCTGGCCCCATAGTCTATGTTGGCATACAGTATAATGGAGATATGATTTTCTGATCAGATATATGATCCTTTTTTTTTTGCCTGAGCTTTCATTGTACCTATTATTTCTGTCTTTATTATTTTGCATGTCGCTTAGTATGCTAAAGACTGGGAATAGTCACATCTGAAATGATAGAACATCCTGTAGTTTTCAGCCAAATAGTCATTAGTGTCATATAAAGAGATTTGTATTAGAGTCAAACTGCATTGGTTGTAACATTTACATTGATTCCTTGATTTTTAGACATTACAACATACATCAACATTCCCCATTCCCATGTGGATAATGGAAGTCTTTGTCCATGACGCTCACTTACCTTAGGTCAGGCTTTAAGTCTAATTTTATTTTCATGGTGCTGCAAATTAAAAAGATACCTTTTCACATAAATGCATCTAGCATGATGCGTTTGTTTTTCTATATGGCCATTTTTTTTAGTTATTGTTATACCTGTTCTATGTTTTGGTTGGTATTTTTTCTCTCTGAACAAAGTTCAAAGAGAAAACTATGAAACTAAATATCAGAGTGTGACATTTTCAAGCTTGTTTATCATTGCTTTAAAGAATCTTTCCACCCGGCACCAGACAGAACAATGACTTGGAAATCCACTACATAGAGTCTTTTTTATTTGAAGATGCACTGTAATCAGACATGACAGACCAACATCAGTTTAACCACTTCAATACCAGGCACTTTCCCCCCGTCCTGACCAAGCCGATTTTCAACTTTCAGTGCTGTCACTTTTAAATGACAATTCGCGTTTATGCTCAAACTAAATTTTTATCATTTTGTTCCCACAAATAGAGCTTTCTTTTGGTGGTATTTGATCACCTCTGCTAGTTTTATTTTTTGCTAAACAAATAAAAAAAAAGACAGAAAAATTTGGAAAAAAAAAGGTTCTTTGTTTCTGTTATAAAATTTTGTAAATAAGTACATTTTATCCTTCATTGATGAGCACTGATGAGGCTGCATTGACGGGCACTGATAAGGCAGCACTGATTATTTGGCACCAATGAGGTGGCACCAATGAGGCGGCACTGATGGGCACTGACGATGGGCACTTATAGGCGACACTGATGGGCATCGATAGTCGGCACTATGGGCACTGAAAGGCTGCACTGATGGGTACTTATGGATGGCACTGATAGGCGGCACTGATGGGTGGCACTGATAGGCATCACTGATGGCACTGGAAGGCATTGCTGATGGGCACTGATTGGCATCTTTCTGGGCACTGATTGGCATATCCCTGGTGGTCCAGGGTGGCATACCTGGTGGGCATCCTTTGTGGGCATCCCTGGTGGTCCCGGCGGCATTTATGGTGGTCCCGGGCAGGCATCCGCAGGGGGCTGCACTGATAAACAATCAGCACAGACCCTGTTGTCTGGAGAGCCACTCTCCTCTACTTGCGTCTCTCTGACGCAAGTGAGGAAAAGTCGATAAATGTCTCTTCCTGTTTACACTGTGATCAGCCATGATTGGACACAGCTGATCACATGGTAAAGAGCCTCCGCCAGAGGCTCTTTACTGAGATCGGTGTTGCGATGTGTCAGACTGACACACCACACCATCGATCGCCGATTCGCGAACCACCCCCCCCCCCCAAGCGGGGAATCATGTCGTCATATTATGCCCATTCAGGATAACTGAACCACTGCCCGGTCGTCATTTTGCTATAGTGGTTAAAGCATATCTCTAGCCATTTTTGGATTCTGGAAAAACGGCACTGCCGGGCAAATGACACCACTTTCTTTGTATCCTCACAGGCTATAAGTGGGCAGTGAAGGAGCAGCAGGCCAGCAGCAGACTATCTCTTCTCTAAATAATGCTCAATTTTCACGCTCTCACTGCCACCATGTTTATTACTATTGGATTTTCATGCAGAAAATTCTTCCCCATTCTTCCCCCACATTAGGTATAGTTTTTTTTTTTTTTTGCAAGGTTAAATGTAAATACTGGGCCAGATTCAAGAAGCACTTGCGCCCGCGCAACCATAGTACATTTTATCCTTCATTGATGGGCACTGATGAGGCTGCATTGACGGGCACTGATAAGGCAGCACTGATTATTTGGCACCAATGAGGTGGCACCAATGAGGCGGCACTGATGGGCACTGACGATGGGCACTTATAGGCGACACTGATGGGCATCGATAGTCGGCACTATGGGCACTGAAAGGCTGCACTGATGGGTACTTATGGATGGCACTGATAGGCGGCACTGATGGGTGGCACTGATAGGCATCACTGATGGCACTGGAAGGCATTGCTGATGGGCACTGATTGGCATCTTTCTGGGCACTGATTGGCATATCCCTGGTGGTCCAGGGTGGCATACCTGGTGGGCATCCTTTGTGGGCATCCCTGGTGGTCCCGGCGGCATTTATGGTGGTCCCGGGCAGGCATCCGCAGGGGGCTGCACTGATAAACAATCAGCACAGACCCTGTTGTCTGGAGAGCCACTCTCCTCTACTTGCGTCTCTCTGACGCAAGTGAGGAAAAGTCGATAAATGTCTCTTCCTGTTTACACTGTGATCAGCCATGATTGGACACAGCTGATCACATGGTAAAGAGCCTCCGCCAGAGGCTCTTTACTGAGATCGGTGTTGCGATGTGTCAGACTGACACACCACACCATCGATCGCCGATTCGCGAACCACCCCCCCCCCCAAGCGGGGAATCATGTCGTCATATTATGCCCATTCAGGATAACTGAACCACTGCCCGGTCGTCATTTTGCTATAGTGGTTAAAGCATATCTCTAGCCATTTTTGGATTCTGGAAAAACGGCACTGCCGGGCAAATGACACCACTTTCTTTGTATCCTCACAGGCTATAAGTGGGCAGTGAAGGAGCAGCAGGCCAGCAGCAGACTATCTCTTCTCTAAATAATGCTCAATTTTCACGCTCTCACTGCCACCATGTTTATTACTATTGGATTTTCATGCAGAAAATTCTTCCCCATTCTTCCCCCACATTAGGTATAGTTTTTTTTTTTTTTGCAAGGTTAAATGTAAATACTGGGCCAGATTCAAGAAGCACTTGCGCCCGCGCAACCATAGTACATTTTATCCTTCATTGATGGGCACTGATGAGGCTGCATTGACGGGCACTGATAAGGCAGCACTGATTATTTGGCACCAATGAGGTGGCACCAATGAGGCGGCACTGATGGGCACTGACGATGGGCACTTATAGGCGACACTGATGGGCATCGATAGTCGGCACTATGGGCACTGAAAGGCTGCACTGATGGGTACTTATGGATGGCACTGATAGGCGGCACTGATGGGTGGCACTGATAGGCATCACTGATGGCACTGGAAGGCATTGCTGATGGGCACTGATTGGCATCTTTCTGGGCACTGATTGGCATATCCCTGGTGGTCCAGGGTGGCATACCTGGTGGGCATCCTTTGTGGGCATCCCTGGTGGTCCCGGCGGCATTTATGGTGGTCCCGGGCAGGCATCCGCAGGGGGCTGCACTGATAAACAATCAGCACAGACCCTGTTGTCTGGAGAGCCACTCTCCTCTACTTGCGTCTCTCTGACGCAAGTGAGGAAAAGTCGATAAATGTCTCTTCCTGTTTACACTGTGATCAGCCATGATTGGACACAGCTGATCACATGGTAAAGAGCCTCCGCCAGAGGCTCTTTACTGAGATCGGTGTTGCGATGTGTCAGACTGACACACCACACCATCGATCGCCGATTCGCGAACCACCCCCCCCCCCAAGCGGGGAATCATGTCGTCATATTATGCCCATTCAGGATAACTGAACCACTGCCCGGTCGTCATTTTGCTATAGTGGTTAAAGCATATCTCTAGCCATTTTTGGATTCTGGAAAAACGGCACTGCCGGGCAAATGACACCACTTTCTTTGTATCCTCACAGGCTATAAGTGGGCAGTGAAGGAGCAGCAGGCCAGCAGCAGACTATCTCTTCTCTAAATAATGCTCAATTTTCACGCTCTCACTGCCACCATGTTTATTACTATTGGATTTTCATGCAGAAAATTCTTCCCCATTCTTCCCCCACATTAGGTATAGTTTTTTTTTTTTTTGCAAGGTTAAATGTAAATACTGGGCCAGATTCAAGAAGCACTTGCGCCCGCGCAACCATAGTACATTTTATCCTTCATTGATGGGCACTGATGAGGCTGCATTGACGGGCACTGATAAGGCAGCACTGATTATTTGGCACCAATGAGGTGGCACCAATGAGGCGGCACTGATGGGCACTGACGATGGGCACTGATAGGCGACACTGATGGGCATCGATAGTCAGCACTATGGGCACTGAAAGGCTGCACTGATGGGTACTTATGGATGGCACTGATAGGCGGCACTGATGGGTGGCACTGATAGGCATCACTGATGGCACTGGAAGGCATTGCTGATGGGCACTGATTGGCATCTTTCTGGGCACTGATTGGCATATCCCTGGTGGTCCATGGTGGCATACCTGGTGGGCGTCCTTTGTGGGCATCCCTGGTGGTCCCGGCGGCATTTCTGGTGGTTCCGGGCAGGCATCCGCAGGGGGCTGCACTGATAAACAATCAGCACAGACCCTGTTGTCTGGAGAGCCACTCTCCTCTACTTGCGTCTCTCAGACGCAAGTGAGGAAAAGTCGATAAATGGCTCTTCCTGTTTACACTGTGATCAGCCATGATTGGACACAGCTGATCACATGGTAAAGAGCCTCCGCCAGAGGCTCTTTACTGAGATCGGTGTTGCGATGTGTCAGACTGACACACCACACCATCGATCGCCGATTCGCGAACCACCCCCCCCCCCCCAAGCGGGGAATCATGTCGTCATATTATGCCCATTCAGGATAACTGAACCACTGCCCGGTCGTCATTTTGCTATAGTGGTTAAAGCATATCTCTAGCCATTTTTGGATTCTGGAAAAACGGCACTGCCGGGCAAATGACACCACTTTCTTTGTATCCTCACAGGCTATAAGTGGGCAGTGAAGGAGCAGCAGGCCAGCAGCAGACTATCTCTTCTCTAAATAATGCTCAATTTTCACGCTCTCACTGCCACCATGTTTATTACTATTGGATTTTCATGCAGAAAATTCTTCCCCATTCTTCCCCCACATTAGGTATAGTTTTTTTTTTTTTTGCAAGGTTAAATGTAAATACTGGGCCAGATTCAAGAAGCACTTGCGCCCGCGCAACCATAGTACATTTTATCCTTCATTGATGGGCACTGATGAGGCTGCATTGACGGGCACTGATAAGGCAGCACTGATTATTTGGCACCAATGAGGTGGCACCAATGAGGCGGCACTGATGGGCACTGACGATGGGCACTGATAGGCGACACTGATGGGCATCGATAGTCAGCACTATGGGCACTGAAAGGCTGCACTGATGGGTACTTATGGATGGCACTGATAGGCGGCACTGATGGGTGGCACTGATAGGCATCACTGATGGCACTGGAAGGCATTGCTGATGGGCACTGATTGGCATCTTTCTGGGCACTGATTGGCATATCCCTGGTGGTCCATGGTGGCATACCTGGTGGGCGTCCTTTGTGGGCATCCCTGGTGGTCCCGGCGGCATTTCTGGTGGTTCCGGGCAGGCATCCGCAGGGGGCTGCACTGATAAACAATCAGCACAGACCCTGTTGTCTGGAGAGCCACTCTCCTCTACTTGCGTCTCTCAGACGCAAGTGAGGAAAAGTCGATAAATGGCTCTTCCTGTTTACACTGTGATCAGCCATGATTGGACACAGCTGATCACATGGTAAAGAGCCTCCGCCAGAGGCTCTTTACTGAGATCGGTGTTGCGATGTGTCAGACTGACACACCACACCATCGATCGCCGATTCGCGAACCACCCCCCCCCCCCCAAGCGGGGAATCATGTCGTCATATTATGCCCATTCAGGATAACTGAACCACTGCCCGGTCGTCATTTTGCTATAGTGGTTAAAGCATATCTCTAGCCATTTTTGGATTCTGGAAAAACGGCACTGCCGGGCAAATGACACCACTTTCTTTGTATCCTCACAGGCTATAAGTGGGCAGTGAAGGAGCAGCAGGCCAGCAGCAGACTATCTCTTCTCTAAATAATGCTCAATTTTCACGCTCTCACTGCCACCATGTTTATTACTATTGGATTTTCATGCAGAAAATTCTTCCCCATTCTTCCCCCACATTAGGTATAGTTTTTTTTTTTTTTGCAAGGTTAAATGTAAATACTGGGCCAGATTCAAGAAGCACTTGCGCCCGCGCAACCATAGTACATTTTATCCTTCATTGATGGGCACTGATGAGGCTGCATTGACGGGCACTGATAAGGCAGCACTGATTATTTGGCACCAATGAGGTGGCACCAATGAGGCGGCACTGATGGACACTGATGGGCAATGTGATCCATCCATCCCCTCCTTGTCCTGTTTGTGCTCCCTTTCCCCAGCTGCTGACCTCCCGTTGACGATCCTGGCCTGGCCCTAGGTTGACCATAGGTTGCGCGGCGCAAGGGCTTACTTGCTCCGGTGTAACGAGTGCTCCTGATTCAGGAACCTCGTTACACCGACTGCAGCCTAGGATGTGACAGACATAAGCCTCCTTATGCCTTCACATCCCAGGCTGCATTCTTGCGTTGGCCGCTAGGGGGCGCGGCCATTGTGATCGGCGTATAGTATGCAAATTGCATACTACCACCGATTCACAAAAGTTGCGCGGGCCCTGCGCACGCAAGGTACGGAGTTTCCGTACGGCGACTTTAGCATAAGGCTGCTCCTGCTAATAGCAGGCGCAACCAATGCTAAAGTATAGCTGCGCTTCCCGCTCGCGACGTTCAAATTTTACGTCGTTTACGTAAGTGAACCGTGAATGGCGCTGGACGCCATTCACGTTCACTTAGAAGCAAATGACGTCCTTGCGACGTCATTTGCCGCAATGCACGTCGGGAAAGTTTCCCGACGGAGCATGCGCTGTTCGCTCGGCGCGGGAGCGCGCCTAATTTAAATGATTCCCGCCCCCGGCGGGATCATTTACATTAGGCAGCCTTACGCCCGGCTGTTTAGCATATCGCCCGCGCAATTTACGGAGCAATTGCTCCGTGAATCGCGGGGCAAAGCGCAATATTTGCGTGGGCGCAGAGAAAAATTTTTGCTCTTTGCCCACGCAAATATTGCGCGAATCTACCTGAATCTGGGCCACTGTATGTACAGTTAGGTCCATATATACTTGGACACAGGCACGAGTTTCACACTTTTGTCTCTGTGTTCTGTAAACCGCCGTCCTATTAACTTAGCTGCATTTGGCTGAATCTGGGCTGACAGTATGGGGGTTGTTTATGAAAGGCAAATAGACTTTGCACTACCAGTGCAAACAATGGGCCAGATTCACAAAGAGATACGACAGTGTATCTACAGATACACCATTGTATCTCTGACTTACACTGGTCCTATCTATGCGCCTGATTCATAGAATCAGTTACACATAGATAGGGCTTAGATCCGACAGTGTTACAATGTGTTACACTGTCGGATCTTATTTTCGATTTAAAAATGGCGCTGGGGGCGTTCCCGCTGATTTACCTTGAATAATATGTAAATCAGCGAGATACGCAAATTCACGAACGTACGCGGACCCGACGCAGTCTTCTTACGACGTTTCCGTAGCGGCTTTCCCGTCGTATACTTACCCCTGCTTTTATCAGGCGCAGCCAATGTTAAGTATAGCCGGCGTTCCCGCGTCGAATTTGAATTTTCTAACGTCGTTTGTGTACGCCGATTCACAAACACGCGCGTCGCAAGTCACGCTCACGTCGAAACCACTGACATCCTAGTTAAATCAGTGGGAGCAATGCACGCCGGGAAATTCCCCGGACGGCGCATGCGCATTTAAATCGGCGCGGGAACACGCCTGATTTAAATAGTACACTCCCCCTAGCCGCGGAATTTGAATTCCGCCGGGGGATTTAGGATCCGCCGCCGCAAGTTTGGAGGTAAGTGGTTGTGAATTAGCCACTTGCCTCTCAAACTTGCGGGAGTGGATCTTAAATCACGTAGATCAAGCGGATCTATAGATCCGCTGATCTACGTGAATCTGGCCCTATAAGTGCAAAGTGCACTTGGAAGTGCAGTTGTTGTACATCCGAGGGGGACATGCAAGAAAAAAAAAAGAAAAACAGCATTTTAGCTTGCACATGATTGGATCATAAAATCAGCAGAGCTTCCCCTCATTTGAGATCTACCCCTCAGATTTACAGTACAGCGACTGCATTTCCAAGTGAACTTTCAGTGCCATTTCAAGTGTATGTTGCACTTGTAGTGCAAAGTGGATTTGCCTTTCGTAAATAACCCCCTCTGTCTAATGTCTTAAAGAAGGGGAATTAAAGATGTACATGCCTAATGGTCACGCTGTGGCCAAATAGATTTGGTGAGCGCATATTGATACTTTCACTTTGGGTGAAGCACTTATATGAAGATTGGAGCACTGGACATGTATTCTTGGAGATATACTTACCGTATTTATCGGCATCCCCCAACCTGGAAGGGAAATTTCAGGAAAAAAAGAAAATACTTACAGTTTGAATGCCCCTCGTCGGTGTCTTGCCCGGCGTCCATCGGCGGCCTTGTCCGGTCTGGCATCCGTCTGCGGACGGTGGTGTCCTCCCTGCTTCTCCCGCGCTGTTTCTGAGTCAATCCCCGCTTCCCGCGCTGTGTTTGAACGCCGCCGCCGACATATACCGAGCGCAGTACACTCGGGCACGCTCGGCTCCTCTTGCATAAAGGCTAGGAGGCGGCACAGGAAGCCGAGCCTGGCCGAGTGTTGCGAGGCCCGTGCAAGCGGGACCCACGGACTACATGTCCGCCGGTGTCCCGCGATCGGGTCACAGAGCTGAAGAACGGTGTCCGCCGGTGTCCCGCGATCGGGTCACAGAGCTGAAGAACGGGGAGATGTCAGTGTAAACACAACATCTCCCTGTTCTTCAGCTCTGTGATGCGATCGCGGGACACCGGCGGACATGTAGTCCGCGGGTCCCGCTTGCACGGGCCTCGCAACAGGGTCGCCAGCGCGACCACACGGCGGCGTGCGTACGACCATATGCCGGCAAATTAAAGGGGACATACCTGTACACCCATTTGCCCAGCCGTGCCATTCTGTCGGCGTAAAAAGGCGCGCATCGGTCACTAAGCGGTTAAGGAGCATAAGCTTTGCTGATTGCAGAGCTATAGGTCTGATTCAGTAGTGGGCATGTGGTATATCTACAATGAGACTACTGGTTCTCCACAGCGAGCAAGGATCCCACTCTGCAGCTGCTGGCAGATGACAGGCCTTAATAGTCAGGATGTAGCTGCTACAGAAAGAAAGATGAACTCTAAAGACATTGAATATGTTTTGTTTTCTTGCACCTGGAACTGAACAATTGCAAATGATGGTTTAGTTGGACTTTAAGCTGACCAAGGGACTCAGGCTACCTCCCGAATAGCTATAATGGTCATCCTTGAATTCATCATGTGCAGCTAGCTGCCATACATACCCTGTTTCTCCGAAAATAAGCCCTACTCCGAAAATAAGACCTAGCGTGAGTTTCTGGGATGGCTGCAATATAAGCCCTACCCCAAAAATAAGCCCTAGTTAAAGTCCTTGTAAAAACATATAATCCGTTCTGTAAAAAGATAATATAATGTGCAGTGTGTCTCTCTTTTGTAACTTTGTTGTGGAAAATACCTTATTTACAGCACTGGTGGGCGCTCACATGACCCGCTGGAGCTCTTCTCCTCTCCTCCCGGCTGATGTCAGCTGTTTTTTTTTTTTCAATAAAACCTTATTAAGCCCCTACCCACTGCAGTACTCAGAGTGGGGCTGACGTCATTGAGGATCTTGGCCCCTCCCTCTGCAGTATTTGGAGTAGGGAAGAAGAGCTCCAGCGGGTCACGTGAGCGGCAAGCGGCACTGTAAATAAGGTATTTTCCACAAGGGGACACACTGCACATGATATTATCTTTTTACAGAACAGATTACATCATTTTATAAGGTCTTTAAACAAAGGTTTATTTTTGGGATTACAGAATTTCACAATGCTGACTCCAGAGCGGACAGGGGGAGAAACTTTTCTGTACATACCATAAATAAATAAGACATCCCCTGAAAATAAGCCCTAGTGTGTTTTTTGTAGCCAGAATTAATATAAGACCCGGTCTTATTTTCGGGGAAACACGGTAGTACGTTTTTGAAGGCGCTCTTATTATTTTGTTAAAGGTCAGAAAGAAGAGTTTGGAAAAATGCAGGGATAGGGGTAGATTCAGGTAAGAGATACGACGGCGTATCTCCTGATATGCCGTCATATCTCTGAGTGTGCCGCGTCTTATCTATGCGCCTGATTCATAAAATCAGTTACGCATAGATTTGACTAAGATCCGACCGGCGTAAGTCTCTTACGTCGTCGTATCTTAGTTGCAATTTTAGGCTGGCCGCTAGGTGGTGCTTCCGTATATTTACGTGTCGAATATGCAAATTAGGTAGATACGATTCAGAAACGTACGCTTGCCCGGCGCATTTTTTTACGTTGTTTACGTTAGGCTTTTTCCGGCGTATAGTTACCCCTGCTATATGAGGCGTATCCTATGTTAAGTATGGACGTCGTTCCCACGTCGAGTTTTGAACATTTTACGTCGTTTGCGTAAGTCGTTCGCGAATAGGGCTGGACGTAATTTACGTTCACGTCGAAAGCAATGACGATTTGCGGCGGAATTTCGAGCATGCACACTGGGATTTTTTCACGAACGGCGAATGCGCCGTTCGTAAAATACGTCAAATACGTGGGGTCACAGTAAATTTTAATAAAAACCGCCCACACCATCCACATTTGAATTACGCAGGCTTACGCCGGACCACATATGTTACGCCGCCATAACATAGGGCGCAAGTTCTTTCTGAATACGGAACTTGCGCCCTAAATTACGGCGGCGTAACGTATCTGAGATACGTTACGCCGCGCAGAGAGATACACCAATGTATCTGAATCCGCCCCATAGTGTGTTAGCATGTGTCTTCTCTCCCAACTTCAGAAAAGATTGTGCAAAATCAGTTGACAAGCAACTGCAGTTCTACCTAAAAGAACTTTTCCTAGCTACAATTATATCATTGGTGGATTAATGATTAATTGTGTGGACCTTCTGACTAGCACAGATGTAATGTTATAAAATATACTGCCTTGATACACTACTGACCTCTTGGTCTGCATTTCTTAACTTTCAAAGGTCTTCTCACATATACATCAACCATCATTGACGTATGTATGTTAAATGCATGGTCTTCCAAGCTGTTGGCTACAGAAACAAAGCAGTGCTTTTGTACTTCATAAGAGCTTTATGGAAAAAATACAAGTAAAATAAAATAAAAAATCTGCTAACAAGGCAGTTGGTAGCATTCTAGCGGCACTTGGGTGTTACTGAACTGCATACTCCATGACATTCAAGCAGCTGGAGTTTGTTTAAGCAATGCCTTTAGTGGTCTGTTATGTTAATAATGTTTCTTAAGTGATGATGCCCTAATTAAGTGTGTATTATGTTCCATCATCAAACACACTTAAAATACTGTATAGTTGGCCTAGACCTGTTAAAGAGGACCTGGACTATGAAAGCTGTGCTCAAGAAAGGCAAGCAAAGGACAAAGTTGCCAATATTACATGTGGTTCCACTGATCTCTTTCCCATTACTGACTCACAATACCTTGTTGTGTACTGTCCAACCACAAGTACTAATGGTGTACTGGATATAGATTTTCAGTGGGGCACTGAAATTATCACTGGGTACCCTGGCTCTGGTTTGGCAGCATTCCACCAAACGAGGACATCCCTTAGAAATGGGGGAAAACGATTTTTATTTTCCGTTCTGAGGCACATAGGGCTGGGCAATACCATGATACATTGGATTAACTCATTATATGCTGCCCCTACGGCGCGGGTCCGCGCCAATGGGATCATGTCAGATACCTTTGGGATCCAGAACGGAACACGGCAGGGTTGCCCATTATCCCCGCTGCTCTTCGCCCTGTAACTGGAACCATTCCTGTGTACGGTGCGTGCCAACCCAGACATTTCTGGAGTGGTTATGGGTATATGCATATGCATATGCAGACGACGTGCTGTTCTTGCTTACTAACCCAGCGGTATCCCTTCCAAATCTCTTACGTGAGTTTAAGACATATGGTATCCTTTCAAACTTAAAGATAAATTTCAACAAGTCAGAGGCCATGGGTATAGGCATACCTTCGAATCTACTCACAACCCTTCAAACTGGTTTTATATTTAAATGGACGAATACGGCCCTACACTACTTGGGGACACACATCCCCCCAAGGGTGTCTCAGATATTTGCCCTGAACTTCCCTCCACTGCTGTCATCTGTGATGGTCCTGCTTGCCAAATGGCACACGGGGCTACACTCATGGTTTGGAAGATGCAATATCCTGAAGATGTGCATTCTTCCCAAGTTTCTATACCTCCTCCAGGCCCTCCCGATTCAAATCCCCGCTAGTTATTTTGACCAAACCAGAGCCCTGTTTTTTTACTTTATTTGGGCACACAAAAGGCCTAGACTCAACAGGCGACAGCTCACACTTCCCAAAGCTCATGGGGGCCTGGCAGTCCCTGATCTCCGCAAATACCATCAGGCCGCCCTTCTGACCAGACTTATAGATTGGTGTCGCCATCAATCCACTAAATTGTGGCCCCGATTGGAACAATCCCAATGCACCATACCCCTGAATAGGGCTCCTTGGTGTCATAACACACTGCCAAGTGACATGAGGAATCACCCGCTAATAGGTACGACTATACGGACTTTCGTGTCTCTTTTTACGCAATTCCACCTCTCGTCCCCTGACTCCCCGCTCCGCCCGATATTGGGTAGCCCGGAGTTTGCCCCTGGGTGTGAGGACCCCGTCTTTTGTTCCCTGAGAGCTGCTGGCCGCTTTCAGGCCTCCCACTTTTTGGTGGGGGGCAGATGGCCGTCGGTGAGCGAACTTATGAATCCAGATGGTTCGTTCCGTCTGGACTTCTGGAGAGCTCTCCAAATTAATCACATTCTCAGATCACTACCCCCCCCGGGTAATTTCGGCCGGGCCCTCACCACTTTCGAGACTTATTGCTCGGAAGAGGGGGCTCTGCCGCATACCTTATCTGCTTCCTATCAACTGTTGATTACGCCACCGGAGGACCATCAACTGCGGTGCCTCGATGCGTGGGAGGGGGACATGCAATGTACCCTCACGACGCGTCAAAAACAGAATATCCTTAATTTTGTCCATAGATCCTCAATATGCACAAAGACACAGGAGACCAATTATAAAATCTTCACCAGGTGGTACAACACCCCCGCAAAGCTGCATCAGATGTTCCCCTCCTCCTCGGATCACTGCTGGAGATGCCAGGGCGACCGGGGAACGATTCTTCACATTTTTTGGTCCTGCCCCATACTGGAGCGGTTCTGGAAGACCATCCAGCACACAGTGCAGAAATTTACGGAACGCCCTATAGTGGCTGACCCAGCCTTCTTTCTCCTCCATGCCTCCGACCGCTCGCGTAAAACTTACAAAAAACCGTTAATCCGTCATTTACTTGATGCCAAGGCTTGCATCCCCCTGCACTGGAAATCCACAAGTCCCCCGTCCATCAGTATGTGGCTTAAAAAGGTGGAGGAAATTAATAAAATGGAGGACCTGATCCTCAAAGCTCGCCATCAACGAGAGCAATATACCAAGACCTGGGCGGCGTGGAACATGTTTGTTTTCTCGGATGAGGGACAGGCCCTTCTGCAAAGTGACGTATCAAATCAGTGTGGCCCCAGCGTGGGCGTCCGGTCTGATGGAGTGTGACGAGGTTACCTGCTGGGCAGCGCTCGCGGCCTGGGGCTGGAGTGTAGGCTGCCTCCCTGTGCCCCCTCCTCTCTCCCTCTTCTTCCCTTCCCATCCCTTCACCTGTTTCTCCCCTTTCCTCCCCTTCCCTTCCTTGTTTTTGTTTGCTTTCACTCTCCCTCTATGTTCAGGTCCATGGGGTTTCAATTTTGATCCCCATGCCCCATTCTGCTCTGTTCTGTCATTCTGGAATAATTGAAAATGGGGATGAGACTCGCGGAACCGTCCATTGATACAAGCTGAATTTCAGTAGCTGGTATGCTCTGTCACAAGCAGGGATAGGATCTGATTTCAGTTTAATAGGCTCTCCAACTGGAGAGGCCAAATGTTGGGGATAGATACATTTGTTAGTCCATGTATGTGGCCAATATCGCTGTTATATAATACTGCTCAACTAACCCTGTACCGCTGTACATGTATTTGGTCATGTATTTTGCTTTGTTTTTGTTTGCTGTTATCTCCCTTTGTTTTTGCTTTTGATGGATGCTGTATTTCTTTGTTCTTTCAATAAATAAAAGATTTGTAAAAGAAATGGGGGAAAACCCCAGAGTTCACAATCCATGCATATACAGTTCACTGAAAGCATCAGATGTCTAAAGCCTCGTACACACACCTGGTTTTCCCTACGGGAATCCCAGCCGTGTGTATGCTCCTCGCAGTTTTTTAGATGGGAAAACGGACCAAAAAACGCCGGCCAAAAAAAGGGAACCAGCTCTCTTTTTTCCGCCGGGAAAACCAGCTGACTTTTTTTGGCAGTCTTCCTATGGGAAAAAGTGCGATGGAGCATACACACGGCCGGGATTCCCGACCAAAGGTTCTCGACTTTCCCCTCGGGATTTCCCATTGGAACTTTTCCCGTCGGAAATCCTGCACGTGTGTACGGGGCATTACAGTCCAAAGTTTGACATTTTAAAACTGGGTCATAGCAAAGCAAAAAAAAAACACTTTTCAGTGGCTATACAGACTTCTTCTTCATCAGGGCTTAGGAATTATAGAGATCTGTGATTTACTGCTGAAAACATTTTCAGATGGGCAGGTAAAGCCAGTATTATTGATTTCAGCAAATGAGTGCTACACTGGGGGGGTTTATTTACTAAAGGGAATTCTACTTTGCACTTGGAAGTGCTGTTGCTGTAGAACTGAGGGGGACATGCAAGGGAAAAAAATGTTTTGCTTGTACGTGATTGGCGGATATAATCAGCAGAGCTTCCCCTCATTTCAGATATTCCCCTCAGATCTAAAGCAACTGCACTTCCAAGTGCACTTGTAGTGCAAAGTGAATTTGCCTTTAGTAAATCAACCCCTATGTCTCTGTGTGGAGGTGGCTTTCTTATGCCAGAGCTGTTTTGCTGATGAGTGATTTGAGCAGCAGGAGGAGTGCAAAAATCACAGACAGACATACAAAATAAATTAAGAAGCAGGTAGATTTGTATACTGCAAATCCTCAGATACAGCTTTCTCTTCAGAGAGGAGAACAGTGAACAGCACAAGTGGTGACATCATCAAATCTCGCTCCAAATCACCTGAGACCAGCGCTTAAATGCAGCAGATATTCTCACACTGCAGATGTACAGTTATGAGACACAACCTGTGTATAAGATGGTGGTAAACATTTTTTTTTTTTTACCTAAATCAGATACAAAAAACATAACTCACATGCAATGTTCTAATATACAATTTACACAGAGCCTCCTTCAGAAACTGGCCACAGGTAAACATATTAGCAAAAACAAAAACACTGCACGCATCATTTGCAAGCGAGTTATATTATTTGTATCTTTAGGGAATAAAAGATTGACATTAATACCACTTTAGGTAAGAATTGAGGGTGAAAGATACATTTTTCAGGGTACTGCTTAGGCACCATTAACATTTCTAGATGTTTCCCAATAAGAGCAAATCTTTTTTATGTTCAGATCCACTTTAACTGTGTAAATACAGAAACTAAAGCTGGCTATACACTAGTAAATTTTCAAACAAACATTCGTATGAAAATTCTTTGTTCATTGAATGACTGGAATAATGGTGTTCGGAAGTACTTCAACATTTCTTTAGCTTTATGTGCATTCCTGGAAAGCATTGCATCTGTGATCAGTAGCTCATGGGTGCAATGCCAGGCTCCTGAAACTCGATATGCAGACAGACAGCTACTGAAGAGCAGGAACATCAATGAACCACAAGAACGCTCAGCAGCGCCCTCCTAGTTAATTGAGAACTACAAGCAGGGCTGGTGCAAGGATTTCTGACACCCTAGGCGAAACCTCATTTTGCCGCCCCCCCCCTTGGCTCCACCCCTGACTCCACCTCCTTTGCCCTGCCCATGTACATCCCACCTTTTTAATGACCGCTACTATTTTCTATTTTGCATGCAACACTTTGCTAGACCAGCAAATGCCATCTCGCCCGCGCACATCAAATTCCATCTCACCTGTGCCCATCAAATTCCATCTCACCCGTGCCCATCAATTACAGCCTCACCCACGCCCATCAAATACAGCCATACCTGCACCCAAATTCCATCTCACCTGTGCCCATCAAATGCCATCTCACCCGCGCCCATCAAATACAGCCTCACCCGCACCCATCAAATTCCATCTCACCCGCACCCATCAAATACCGCCTTGCCCGCACACATCAAATTCCATCTCACCTGTGCCCATCAATTCCCATCTCACCCACACCCATCAAATACAGCCTCGCCCGCGCACATCAAATTCCATCTCACCTGTGCCCATCAATTCCCATCTCACCCACACCCATCAAATACAGCCTCGCCCGCGCACATTAAATTCCATCTCACCCGCGCCCATCAAATACAGCCATACCTGCATCCAAATTCCATCTCACCTGTGCCCATCAAATGCCTTCTCACCCGCGCCCATCAAATACAGCCATTTCTGCACCCAAATACCATCTTACCTGTGCCCATCAAATGCCATCTCACCCGCGCCCATCAAATACAGCCTCACCCGCCCCCATCAAATACAGCCTCACCTGCATCTATTAAATACAGCCTTCCAATGCCCATCAATGACATTTCACCAGTGCCAATCAATCCCTGGGGGGGGGGTGGGGCGGGGGGCTTTTGGAAGATATTTAAATATACACATACACACATTTTAAAAAATTTCATTGTCATCAACAGTTTTACTCACCACACCAATGTGAACGTTGACCCTGTGATTTCTGCCTGTTCCCACTCGCATCAAATCTGATACTGTGTACCTGCCTGCTGCCTCTGTGTCGGTGGCACAGTACCTCTTCCTGGCTCCACCTGCCCCCAAGCCCGGGGAGCTGCCGCCAAATCCCATGATGCATCGCATCCAGACTGACACGGCCAGGAGAAAGGGGGGAGGGACGCCGTGCGCTGCTGGACACTGGAGAGAGGCCTCGGTCCTGGACTGTGGACACATGTTGCACACAGTGTCAGACAGAGCGGACTCAGTGGAGAGGGAGGGACCGCTGCCTGCCTGATTTTAAAAACATCTCAGAGGCAGGAGCGGAGAGCATACAATGGGGGATGCTGGACACCACCAGGACATGACAGTGAATCACTGTCAGTGATGCACATCAGAGCGGAGAGCGCCCTGGGGGGGTTGCAGCCGGGACCCATGCCATGTGACTGATGTCAGAGCAGCGGAGAATGCGAGCCGCGCTGGCGGGGGGGGGGGGGCTGCTTGACAATGTAAGGGCGCTGCTGGTGGATGATGTGTGCAACTTGCAAGCTCTGTGGGAGGGGAAATAAGCAGCGGCCGGGCGCCCTAGGTGGCAGTGCGCCCTAGGCGGCCGCTTAATCCGCCTAGTGGTAGCGCCGGCCCTGACTACAAGCTGTCTTCCGCAATGGCAGATTGTAGTTGTAGTTCATTCATTCATAGAACTCTGGTGAATGTATGATGTGGCCGTGTGAGCGGAGCCCCACACAGCGGCACTATTTTTAAACTGTGACAGCATGTAAGGCCTCGTACACATGACCGAGAAACTCGACGGGCGAAACACATCGTTTTGCTCGGCGAGTTCCTTGTGAAGCCGTCGAGAAAATTGACAAGCCAATTTTCTCCATTCCCGTCAAGGAAATAGAGAACATGCTTTCTTTTTGGCTCGTCGAGTTTCTCGACAGTTTCCTCAACGAAAATGTACACACGACCGGTTTCCTTGGCAAAAAAATATCTCCCAGCAAGTTTCTTGCTGGTTTTTGCCGAGAAACTCGGTCGTGTGTACGAAGCCTTACATGTTACACCCTAAATATGGGTGTAACATGCTCCCAAAGGTGAACTTATCCTTTTAATCAGCAGCAGTGAAGTGTTTTATATACAAACCTTACATACAAATATTTTTTTTTTAGTTTTGAATTGGAGGTGGAGATCGTGACATGATCTGCCAACCAGGGGAAGCTATGTATTGACTGATAAAAATACAAGCCTATTCCTGGTGGAGATATGATACAATTGACCCAGGTCAGGAGCAGAGGGGACAGGTTTCATACAGCGCCATTTACTGTATGTAGCTAATGCTATTACAGTCTAAAAAATACAGCAGCCCCAGCAGCCAGACTTTCCTGGCAAGGAAATCATTTGTTTGGGCCAGCTTGGTGCAAACAAGGTAAAAGAGAACCTGAAATCCTTTTTGGGTGAGCTTACTTTTTGTCACCTATTAGACATTTGCAATTTGTTTAGTTCCAAATACATTTTTTAACAAATTTTGACAAATTAGTCCATTCCAAAATTTCCTAATTCCAGAATTTTTCAATTTCCGTATTTTCTAAATTCGGACATTCAGAAAATCAGATATTATAACAATTTCGAAAATCGTAAATTCGAAAATTTGAGATTTGAAAATTTGAAAAATATGAAATTTTATAATTGAAAATTTGATCATTTGAAATTTCAGAAATTCAAAAATCTGAAAATTAGTTTTTTCTAATTTCCGAATTTCCTAATTTCCAAATTTCTGAATTCCGAATTTCCCGTATTTTCATGCAGTGCAGTGCACATGTCTATCACCTATCTCAGATGTCTAGTTCATGAATGAGTAAGTTAGAATGACATCTTTTGTCTTCAGAGTTTTGGATTCTTTGCTCTGTAAGATCTCACTGTAAACACACTTTGACTAAGCACAGAGAATACAAAATAATAATTGATATCATTTAAAATATTTAAAAGGGTTGTAAACATTGAGTACGCAGAAAGGTCCAGATACCAGAGTGCATTTAAGGGATTCCTGCCTCTGTCTATCTGTCATTGTTTCAGAAAATACAAAGCGCCAGTGTCAGCAAAATGTAATAGTCAGCAAAACATTCAGCCTGCTGGGAAGCTGTGAGATAGTTTGGTTCCGCTTAGACCTGCAGGCTTTTCCAGCACAGCCTGCATGCAATCTCCCTAACACCAACTCATATCACACATCCCAAAAACATTGAGGCTGAGTTCACACTTATTACCGAGGCAGTTTTAGGTCCGATTTCAGCCCAATATTTTTTCCTGAATTCGGACCTGAAAACGGACCAAAAGACACACAAGGCTCCTGTGCAAATTCGCACTGGAACTGCAGAAGAGATATGTGAACCGGCTTAATAGAGAGCCGGTCAAAATCTCCTGCTGTTGCGAATTGGATGTGGGGAACACGCATCCAATTCGCAATGGTGTGAACCCAGCTTAAAAGCACAACATCATGCACAAGGAGAAAAAAAAATAACTTTCACAAAGAGGTCAAACTGGTTCTGAATCCCAAATATGAGCTCCATCTTACGTTGGAACTTTTTATTTCAGCTGTCAATCACCCATCCCGTTGCACGTTTTAGGCCCCATTAACACTTGAAACCCCATCTATACGAGAACCCCAGCATGCCTGCCAGTGGTTAGATGTAAGAGTCAGCCGAATTGAAAGCAATTAAAGGCTGTCAGCTCTCGCAAATAAGGCTGTTCACATGTAATCGCTCACCTGTCATTGATTGGACCTGGACACAGACTGTCTGCATCCAGGGTCAATTGCACGCATGTAATTGTTCCATCAGCAATTGAATGCGAGCAGCCGCGGGAGCAGTCAGTAGATTCCTGCCATTTGCCCCATGGCAAATCATTCCTGCGAATGTAACTTTAAACACACAATGACCTCTTTCAATATTGGTAAAACATTTGGCCAGTCTATCCCAATCAAATTTTTCTGTGCTCCAATTACTCTTACTCCGCAGTACCAATCCATCGGCCTAAGAACAAAGTGGCTGAGGAGTACAATTTCTTCTTGAACCTTACCAGATTGCAGTAACACATTTTTATCATAGCAGGCTCCATTACCAAAATCTTATCACTGGGGGGCAGGTTGTACTTCATGAGACACATGAACATTTTTATTTATTTTCTGTTTTAGAAGATTTCATTAACACATCTTCTTTACTAGTTGAACACTCAGCCACCAGGGCGGCACCATATTTGTCCTGGGAATTTCCTGGCTCCAGGCACACTGAGCCCCTTGGTGGTTTCTAGGGACATCCCTTGCACTGTTGCTAGGGGTTACACATTTTTTGCTTGATGGTCACCCCTACCACATTTAATGAATCCTTTTGTTCACATGATGTAGGTGCACTCCCATTGCACTTTTTATCATCAATAATTACCATCATATTTGCACATGTAACTCTTGCCTCCTCACTATACTGCACATTGTACAGAGGCAAGTCTCTTTCCAAGTATACAGCGGATCCCCCAATTGGTGGCCCACCCACTTCATCACAGACAGTCTTATTGGCAGTTTGTTTATCAACTGTATTAGCAGCTCCAGCAACCAACTCACTCATGATTCTTACCGACCACCACAGTAGGCAGCATCATTTTCATTTGAGTGTGCAGGATCTGAAACCACACTGTAATTTCCTTTTCTTCATTTTGATTGGCCATTTCACCCATAGTGCCAAGAAACAGCAGGCCTCACATGCTCCTTAGGCCCCCTTGCAGGCTCAAAAATGAATATTCTCACCATTGCCAGGGCAACAAAAAACACTTTCCCAGAAGGAAGGGAGCTTCTGGATATAGCCTCATGCCCAATATTATTATCTCCAGTGGAAAACCAGGGCTATCACTCCATATCCTCATTGGCCCCATGCCTTGCAAGAAACTGCAAGCTTCCCTCCTGGAAAACAGAAAGTCACACACGTTAGGATTGTTAAGCCGAACCAGTGCTGAAGCATTTGTCTCCCTGTTACACACGGTTGCTATGGGAAATGGCACTTTCCCAGTAGATGCTCACTGGCTTTCTCAGGCCCCGTACACACGACCAAGTTTCTCGGCAGAATTCAGCCAGAAACTCGATGGGAGACGTATTCTGATGAGAAAACCGGTCTTTTCGCCAAGGAAACCGACGAGGATCTCGTCGGGCCAAAAAGAGAACATGTTCTCTATTTCCTCGTTAGTCAATGGGAAAAGTTGGCTCACCGAGATCCTCGGCGGCTTCACAAGGAACTTGACGAGCAAAACGATGTGTTTTGCCAGTCGAGTTTCTCGGACGTGTGTACGGGGCCTCACACACGCTAAATCTTCACTCCTTGTATCTTTACATTGCCACAATTCTCAATAGGCAACCTGTTTCCCAAACAGTCAGCAGGCCTGATCTCTCCATTGTTGCTACAGACGACCGCACAAGCTACCGGTCAACCTCTCACTCTCTCATAGCACTCAGAACAGGCATTCCTGTTGCAGTAGCTGGAGTCACTGCAACCAACAGACCTATATTCTGGTCTCCAGTAGACTCCCAAACAGGTAGTGCTTGTGTGAGCACCCGTGGAGCTTCCACATGTGATGACATCATCTCTCAACCATTATTTCAAGGTAGTCTTTCTTTCTTGAATGCCAAATATTGCAGACACTCTTTGTGCAAGCATTGACTCTTTGTGCAAGCCACAGCATATTTGCTCAGTCCCAACAAAATTGGAGCACTGTCTTGTTAAGGACTACTTTTTCCTCCTGCAGGCTCTTCTAATCTGTTTTACAGAGTGTTGTCTCACCAAACTATACCATATGTGGGAAATTTGTGTTAGGAAGCACCTCCAAGGATTCATCCACTCGTCTGTCTTTTTATGAATTTTCTTGCTCCCTTTTATTTAAAAGAAAATTGCAAACATCACAAAGGGTCACCAATTAAGGGGTTATATTGCATCTCTCTGTCAACAGTCAATTATTTCTTTAGCCTCCTAGCTTACCTAGCAAAACCCCTGCACATATCTGCACAACCGCTGTGGTGATTGCTGGCAAAACATGGACCCAGGATTGAAGGCTTCATCCCAACCACGTTTCTATAAAACCTCCAGGATCCAGACTAGGATTTAGTGATCCCAGAGGAGACTGAACAACCAGTTTCCTCTGTACCAAACACACATCCTGGAGCCCCTCAACCTGTGTAGAGGAGTATGTTGTTTGACACTTAACTTCTTCGCCGCCTAAGTAGTTTTTGCAAAATTCGGCCTGAAGATTTCACAAAACCCCCAAACATGATATAATATCTGAAAGCAGACACCCTAAAGCAGTGGTCTCCAAACTGCGGCCCAGGGGCCAGATGCGGCTCTTTACTAGCCTTTATCCGGCCCTTGGGGTACTTTTCCTCCCACTGACACCAACAAGGAGGCATTATTTCTTCCACTGATACCAATGATGGGATACTATTCCTCATACTAATGACGTCACTACTCCTCCTACTACTGACCACGAACCCTGAGCCCTATTTATTCTCACTGATGCTGGGCTCGGGACATTTTCTGCCCAAGCTGACCACAATCCGGCCCTTCTAAGGTCTGAAGGCCAATAAACTGGCCCTTTGTTTGAAAAGTTTGGAGACCCCCTGCCCTAAAGAATAAAAAAGTCATAATTCCAATCTTACATGTCACACATTATTACCGCAAAGGTCTAGGGAATGCAAAATGTCTGTAAAAAAAAACACTTTTAGGGCAAATAAATGCAATAAACTACCCACATTTTTGGTATAATATAAAAAAAAAAAAGTTAGGTTGTGCTAATGAAATAGAAACCCAGCATGTCCAATCTTAAAATTTGCGTGCGCCTGTGAAATGGCGACAAATTTTGGTACCCTATATTTTCTATAGGCAACGCTTCAAAAGCCAGCTATAGGTAACAGTTTAGTGTTACAGAAGTGGTCTTGTGCTAGAATTATTGCATGCGCTGCGATATGTAACGTGTATCGCAATCAATATTTTCATGCATAGGAGCCCCCAAGGCATGCTTTTACGTTCGTATGTGCATATATGTGGGGGTGAGGCCTCAAAAAAAAAATTGGGGGGATTTTATGTGCTTGGGTGTAAATTATATATTTACTCAACTTTTTTTTTTATTACATAGGGGACAAATAGTTCTCTACAGTATGTACATTTTATTGGTAACAGGTTCTCTTTATTGAGACAATCAGGGTTCAAAAGACTCTGAATGTCTTCCCTGAATGTTTTGCAATAAGAACAAGAAGGGGAGGAGAGCGGACGTGTATTCGCTCTTCTCCTTCCCCTCCAGCCGTCGGCACTTGCCATCTCACTCCCGGGGGCCGCAGATGGGCAAGTGGAGCCCCGAAAAGCATTGTGGGGCATGGCGCCGGTGTGTGAGCAATCGGGTGGCCTGTCAGTTTCACACAAAATCCTGGTAACTGCAGCGACTGGATTGTGTGTGATACCCTCCTGCTGTCAGGTACCTACTAGCAGTGCCGGGACAAGTTCATCCAGTGCCCAGGGCAAAGATGCCAAACTGCACCCCCCCCCCAATTCATGATGTGCAAGTTTAGGGGATCCTATGCCCAGCAGTCACTCGCTTGTCAAAATCTCTGCCGCTGTCACTACTCCTGTCAGTTGTGTAACAGAAGAAAGGCGCCCCCAACCCTACAGTAAACCACTGTGCCCCAGACCTAATTTTAGGTTTGAAGCACAGCAGGGTCACTCGCTGAGTTCTGGTGGGCCGCATTGCGACCCATGGGCCACTTGTTGGGCTACAAGGGTATAATTGCAGACAGCATTTAGAGTGTTGAGTATTTATATGGTGAACATTGAGGTCCTATATACACTTTTCCCTCCCTGGTGTCATGTGACTTGTTAGTGTTACAAGGTCTCATGTCTGAATGGGGAGCAGGTGTGTTAAATTAGGTGTTATTGCTCTCACTCTCCCATACTGGTCACTGGAAGTTCAGCATGGTGCCTCATGGCAAAGAACTCTCTGAGGATCTGAAAAAAAAGAATTGTTGCTCTACATAAAGATGGCCTAGCCTATAAGAAGATTGCCAAGACCATGAAACTGAGCTGCAGCACAGTGGTCAAGACCATACAGGTTCCACTCAGAACAGGCCTCGTCATGGTCAACCAAAGAGGTTGAGTGCACATGCTCAGCATCATATCCAGAGGTTGTCTTTGATGGTGGGCAGGCGGCAAGTGGTTAAACTCATGTTCGCAGTTACTGAACATCTCTTAAAATCATGTCTATGGTCTTTGACCATCTCTTGTGTAACCCTAGCCTATGAGTAGCCACTGAGGAGCCACTGAGTATAATGGGACTTCTGTTCACTTCTAAGCTCTGGGCGAGGAACAACCCCTGCTGACATCACCAGGGCCGTCTTTAATATGGTTTGGGCCCAGGGCAAACATTTTTTTTGGGCCCCCCTCCAGCTTATTTTGGGCCTGGCTGGTTCACATGTATGTTTTGGCGGTCCTCATTTGTGCAGGTACAGCAGCCCATTGATTTGAATAGGCTGCCATGCCTTTGTTTCCTGCAGAAAAAAGGTGCATTCAGCATTTTAAAAATACAGTTGCCTTGAAATCCATTCTGCTTTTGCACCATGCTACTTACCTGCAGTTCTTGCACACACAAACGCACTGTGTTTTTAAAAGCGTGGCCTAAACATCTAAAAATGCAGCAAGTTTGACAGTGCGGGAACTGCAGATAAGTCACAGCAGACAGCAGAATGGACAGACAGTGCTGTATTTCAGTGCTTGATGGGCATAGGCGTGCCGTGTGCGCAGCCTATTACATGAGGCATGCGCTTTTCTTTGCAGGAAACGCAGGCATGGCGGCCCATTCAAATGAATGGGCTGCTGTGCCTGCGCAAATGTGGGCCGCCAAAACACATACATGTGAACCAGCCAGGCCCAAAATAAGCCCATCAAGCAGTTAAATACAGACAGTAATGTCATGTACTCTGAGGCTTTACTCAGCCTGGACTGCAGGTCTGGTCTGTGATTTAAGGAGTTCCTCTATTTTACACATGGCATGGCATGGGGTCCCATGGCGCTAAAGCAGAATGGACAGACGGTGCTGTGACCCCCATGCCATGCCATGTGTAAAATAGAGGAACTTTTTAAAACACTGACCAGACCTGCAGTGAATCATCAAATATAAAGACTTTGGGCACACTCTACAGAAAACTTCAATTTACAATATAGATTAGCAAACAGTGACATACCTTGAGGAGCAGGACATGAAGAAGTCAGCCTCAGGAAGAGCAAACTGGGGATGTTATAAAATCACATTCTAATTCACTTTTATATGCAAGCAGCACCCAGTGGCAGGAAGGGAGAAGTGCACGTCTAAAGGGAAGTCAGGGGTGCTGTACATTTTAAAACACTGGGAAGGTGTCACGGAACCATGAACCAGACGTACAACAAGAGATGAGTGAAAATAAGAAGGCTTTATTGAAAATCAAGCATAAGCAAAAGTCCAAACGGATGGTAGAATCAGAGTCTTGTGAAGCCGGAGGTCAGGAACCAGAAGGGTAGTCAGACGAAGCCAGGATCAGGAACCAGCAGGGAAGTCAGACGAAGCCAGGATCAGGAACCAGCAGGGAAGTCAGACGAAGCCAGGATCAGGAACCAGAAGCAGCAGCAGTCTTAGAAGCATGTGAACACAGGAGGACCAAGCAAGGAACTGAAGCCACAGAACTCCTATATAAATGAGCCAGGCATCCAGCTCCTCCCAGTGGGAAGGAGGAGCCGCAGGGTGGGAGGCTACAAGAGACCTGGAAACCAAGATGGCCGCCAGCACATGTCAAACGAAGGAGACAGGAGAGAGGTAAGACCATGACAGTACCTCCCCCTCAAGGGCCCCTCCTCCGCGGTGCAAAAAACGGTTTCTGAGGGAAGCGTGCGTGGAAGGCTCGGAGCAAGGCAGGAGCATGGACATCTGCGGAGGGAACCCAGGAACGCTCCTCTGGACCATAACCACGCCAGTGGACCAAAAACTGCACCCGACCGCGGACCAGGCGTGAGTCCAGGATATTGCTCACCTCATACTCCTCATGATTGCCCACTTGGACCGGACGAGGCCGAGGAACCGAGGAAGTGAAGCGATTGCACACCAGTGGCTTCAACAGGGAGACATGAAACACGTTGGAGATCCGCATGCCAGGAGGAAGCGCAAGGGCATAGGCTACCGGGTTTACCCTGCGAAGCACTCGGAAGGGACCAACAAAGCGAGGAGCCAGCTTGGGAGTGGGCACTCGAAGGTTGAGGTTGCGAGTGGACAACCATACACGGTCTCCGACTTGGTAGGAAGGAGCAGGCGCTCGTCTGCGATCAGCCTGGAGTTTCTGGCGCTGCGCAGAGACCTCAAGGGACCTCTGGATCTGTACCCAAGAAGCACGTAGAGCAGAAAGGTGATCCTCCACAGCCGGAATATCCTGGGGAGAGAATGCCTCCGGTAACACGGCAGGTTGGAACCCATAATTGGCCATGAAGGGAGACGTCCCAGAGGAAGAGTTCACAGCCGTGTTCCTGGCAAACTCAGCCCAAGGCAGGAGGTCAACCCAATTGTCCTGGTGATCGGAGACATAGCAACGAAGGAATTGCTCCAAGGCCTGATTGGATCGTTCTGCGGCCCCATTGGACTGAGGGTGGTAGGCCGAGGAGAAGGAGAGATGAATCCCCAACTGGGAGCAAAAGGCGCGCCAGAACCTGGACACAAACTGACTCCCCCGATCCGACACTATCTCTTTGGGCAAACCGTGCAACCGGAAGACCTCCCGGGCAAAAATCGTGGCCAACTCTTGTGCAGAGGGTAACTTCTTGAGAGGAACACAGTGGCACATTTTGGAAAACCGATCCACAATCATGAGAATGACCGTATGGCCTCGGGATGCAGGGAGGTCCACAATGAAATCCATCCCCAGGTGTGACCATGGGCGCTCCCCGGTGGCTATGGGTTGCAGCAGGCCCAACGGAAGGTGCCGAGGGGACTTACTTTGGGCACAAACGGAGCATGCCGCTACATATGCGGCGATGTCGGAACGTAGGGAAGGCCACCAGAACAGACGTGAAACAGCCCAGGACAGCTGATTCTTACCAGGATGCCCCGCGGTCTTGGAGTTATGGTAGGTTCGCAACAACCGAGTGCGCAACTCCTCAGGCACAAAACATCTGCCGTTGGGTGTCCCAGAGGGAGCACCAGACTGAGCCGCCAAAATCTGCTCACCAAGGGGAGAGGTCAGGCTGGTGCGAATGGCGGCCAGGATCTGATTCGGAGGTATGACCGAAGTCGGTATAGATTCCTCCCTGGACAGCTCGGAGTACTGCCGTGATAAGGCATCCGCCCTGATGTTCTTGGAACCAGGTAGGTAGGAGACCACGTAATTAAAACGTGACAAGAACAGAGCCCATCTGGCCTGACGTGGTGTCAATCTCTTGGCCTCAGAAAGGTAGGTCAGATTCTTGTGGTCCGTCAGGATGAGAACTGGAACCACCGAGCCCTCGAGCAAGTGCCTCCACTCTTTGAGAGCCTGCACTATGGCCAATAACTCCCTGTCACCAATCTGATAGTTGCACTCCGCGGGTGACAGTTTCCGGGAGTAAAACCCACAAGGAAGCAGCGGACCCTCTGGTGTCCTACGCTGAGACAGAAGGGCGCCTACTCCCGTCTCGGACGCGTCCACCTCGAGGACAAAGGGCAACCCAGGGTTGGGATGAGACAGAATCGGAGCTGACACAAAGGCGGATTTTAGGGCCTCAAAAGCCCGGATGGCCTCGAGCGGCCAGACCTGGGAATTACTGCCCTTCCTGGTCAGATCCGTGAGAGGCTTGGCCAGCATGGAGAAGTCCCTGATGAACTTCCGATAATAATTGGCGAAGCCCAAAAAACGCTGCAAGGAACGAAGACCACTGGGCTGAGGCCACTGTAAGACAGCCGAAACCTTCTCAGGATCCATGGAGAACCCCTCAGCGGAAATGATGTAACCTAGGAAAGTTACCTGGGATCGGTGAAATTCGCATTTCTCAAGCTTACCGAACAGCTTGTTCTCTCGTAACCGTTGCAACACTCGTTTGACATCCAGAATGTGAGCCTCCCTGGATTCAGAATATACCAAGATGTCATCCAAATAGACCACCACACACTGCTGCAACAGGTCACGGAAAACATCGTTGATGAATTCCTGAAAGACTGCGGGCGCATTGCACAACCCAAAGGGCATAACCAAGGATTCATAATGACCGGTCCTGGTGTTAAAGGCGGTCTTCCACTCATCGCCCGCCTTGATCCTTACCAGGTTATATGCCGCCCTCAGGTCGAGTTTGGTAAAGACCGTGGCCCCTTTAAGGCGATCGAACAGCTCGGAAATCAAGGGTATCGGGTAAGCGTTCTTGATCGTGATGCGATTAAGACCCCTGTAATCGATGCAAGGCCTCAACTCACCGCCCTTCTTTTTCACAAAGAAAAATCCAGCCCCTGCCGGGGACGAGGATTTGCGAATGTGACCACGGGACAGCGCCTCCATCACGTACTCCTCCATGGCCTCATTCTCCGCAACCGACAGTGGATAGACCTTGCCGCGAGGAGGAACGGCACCAGATTGTAACTCAATGGCACAATCATATGGGCGGTGCGGAGGTAGGGCAACTGCGCGTACCTTATCGAATACATCCCGGTACTCCTCGTATTCAGGAGGCAACAGAGAGTCCGAGGAAGTACACAGCAACTTGACAGGCCCATGGATGCACTTAGCCCCACACTGTGGTGACCATGAGAGGATCTCGGCCGACCTCCAGTCAAAAGTCGGATTATGCTTCTGGAGCCAGGGGTACCCCAAGACCACCGAGTAGTGTGGAGACGAAATAACTTGGAAGCAGACCGACTCTCTGTGAGCGGCACCAATGGCTACCCCCACTGGAAGGGTCTCATGAGTCACGTGTGACGGTTGGAGGGGTCTGCCGTCTATCGCCTCTAGAGCCAGCGGGGAACCTCGAGCCTGTAGAGGAATGGAATTGGCGGCAGCGAACTCACTATCAATGAAAAAACCACCAGCACCAGAGTCCACCAACGCCTGGGTCGTCACCGAGCCCCCGACCCAGGAGAGGACAACAGTGATCAGTGGTTTATCAACACGGGAAACCGGGGACGAGGAGACTCCACCCAAGATCTGCCCCCGACAGGATCTCAGGTGCGAGCGTTTCCCGGACGGTTCGGACATGCCAACCGAAAATGCCCACCGAGACCACAGTACATGCATCGGCCCTCGCGTCTCCGGAGTACCCTCTCCCCCTCGGACAGGCGAGCAAACCCCAGCTGCATGGGTTCACCCCCAGACAAGTCAACCCCAGGAGGCGTGGGAGGAGAGGGAGGCACGGGTGGGACAGCAAACGTAGGCGCCAAACAGTTAGGAGGCCTCCGCAGGCTCTCCTTAAAGGAAGGTCTCTCCCTGAGTCTGGTGTCAATCAAAATCAGGAAAGAAATAAGAGCCTCGAGCTCCACTGGTAGGTCCTTAGCTGCAACCTCATCCTTCAAGGCATTCGAGAGACCATGAGAGAAAGCAGCGACCAGAGCCTCATTATTCCAGCCCACCTCTGCTGCCAGGGTACGAAACTCAATGGCGTATTCGGCTACGGATCGTGAACCCTGTCTGACGGACATAAGGAGCTTCGCAGCAGAGGCGGCGCGAGCCGGCACATCGAATACCTTCCGAAGAGAAGCAACAAAACCGGAAAACTCGGCAACCACCGGATTGTTGTTTTCCCATAAAGGGCTGGCCCAGGCCAAGGCCTTGTCCGAGAGCAGCGAGATCAAGAAGCCCACCTTTGATCTCTCAGTGGGAAAGGCATGTGGCAGCAACTCGAAATAAATGCCCACTTGGTTAAGGAAACCTCGGCACCGAGTTGGCTCTCCCCCAAATCGCTGTGGAAGGGGGGCAGAACCGGTCATACCCCGAAACACCGCAGGCGCAGCAACAGGTGTCGGGGTAGACTCTGGCGCAACAACCGGAGCGGCAGTAGGAGCGGGCCCAGGAGCGACAACCGACCCATCGGCAACGGAAGCGAAATGAGCCGTGCGTTCAAGCAGGGTTTGCAACGCCACGGCGAACTGACCCAACAGGTAATCCTGCTGATCAAGTCTGGCAACCAGCGTGGGTAGCGAGGATGGCCCTGTACCGTCAAAATTCAGGGCTTGGTCCTAATGTCACGGAACCATGAACCAGACGTACAACAAGAGATGAGTGAAAATAAGAAGGCTTTATTGAAAATCAAGCATAAGCAAAAGTCCAAACGGATGGTAGAATCAGAGTCTTGTGAAGCCGGAGGTCAGGAACCAGAAGGGTAGTCAGACGAAGCCAGGATCAGGAACCAGCAGGGAAGTCAGACGAAGCCAGGATCAGGAACCAGCAGGGAAGTCAGACGAAGCCAGGATCAGGAACCAGAAGCAGCAGCAGTCTTAGAAGCATGTGAACACAGGAGGACCAAGCAAGGAACTGAAGCCACAGAACTCCTATATAAATGAGCCAGGCATCCAGCTCCTCCCAGTGGGAAGGAGGAGCCGCAGGGTGGGAGGCTACAAGAGACCTGGAAACCAAGATGGCCGCCAGCACATGTCAAACGAAGGAGACAGGAGAGAGGTAAGACCATGACAGAAGGGAAGCAGTACTGTCACTGGCTGCGTGCCGCTGATGATTTTCAGCCTGATTTGTGGGCAGCACAGGGGCTTAACGGGAGGCAGGGCCGCCATCAGGAATTATAGGGCCACTTACACAGCTTCAGGCATGGGCCCCCTGGAGCAGAGAACCGGGATGGGGGGTGCTGCCGCCTGAAATTGAGAAGCGGGGGGGGGGCTGCCGCAAATTTAGAAGCGGGGGGCCCTTTACAAAAAAATAAATAAAGAAAGAAATAAAGAATAATATATATAAAAAAGGGGTGTAGCCATCCGGGGCCCTGGGGACCTCTGGGCCCTTTAATAAAAAGAAAAAAAGAAATAAAAAATATATATAAAAAATATATTTTAAAAAGGGGGTTGCCATCTGGGGCCCTGGGGACCTCTGGGCCCTTTAATATTTTTTTTTTAATAAAAATAAATTACAAAAAAAAGGGGGTTGCCATCTGGGCCCTTTAATAAAAAATATATATAAAGAAACATTTATAAAAAAAAAAAGAGGGGGTTGCCATCCAGGGCCCTGGGGACCTCTGGGCCCTTAAATAAAAAATAAATAAAAAAAATATATAAACAAAAATAAAAAAAATAAACATTTATAAAAAAAGATAAAGGGTGTTTGCCACATGGGGACCTCTGAGCCCTTTAATAAAAAAAAAAAAAAAAAAAAAAATATATATATATAATATATATATATATATATATATATATATATATATATATATATATATATAATATATATATATATATATATATATATATATATATATATATATATATATATATATATATATATATATATATAAAAAGAAAAAAAAGAAATAAAATATATAAAAAAAATGTTTTTTATAAAAAAAAAGGGGGGTTGCCATCCGGGGACCTCTGGGTCCTATAATAATAATAATAAACATTTATATATATATATATATATATATATATATATATATATATATATATATATATATATATATATATATATAAATAAACAGATTTTTTTTTATAAAAAAAGGGGGGTTGTCATCCGGGGCCCTGGGGAACTATGGGCCCCTGGGGACCCCCAGACCTCTAAAAAAAATTGGCCCTTTAATAAAAAATAAAATAAAAATATATTAAAAAATTGTCCCTTTAATAAAAATATATAATTTTTTTTTTATTTAAAAATAAATAAAAAAAAGGGGGGGTTGCCATCTGGGGCCCTGGGGTCCTCCGGGCCCCTGGGGTCCTCCGGGCCCCTAAAAAAAAAAAAAAAAAAAATTTTTTTTTTTAAAGGGGGTTGCTTTGGGCCCCCAACAGTGACAGGGCCCAGGGCACCTGCCCCATTTGCCCTGCGGTAAAGACGGCCCTGGACATCACCATAAACTGTAACCAAATGTGACCTGGTATATCACAAGAAGGATAAACACACCACTTTTGGTGAAGAAAATATTTGGTTTATGTAAGATATAGGCAGGCAATAATATCAGCACAAAAAACAACATATGATTATACACAAAGAAAGTCACAAGTAACAAAGTAAGCAAATAGCAGTGCCTCTTGAAATACACCCAATTGTCCTGCAGGAGTTTAAACGTAGCTCTCTTTCCAAGAGAGAATTTTTCCCCAAATGAGCATGAAAGGCAAGAACAAAGGATGTTAGGCTAACTCGCTTGTCGGCTCTCAGTAACCAGAGCCAAGGCTCACTCTCAGAGTGTTCTATCACTAGATGTGGGAAAACACTTCTGCTGGTTGGATGGAGCTCTTTATGTTGGTGCACGTTGGAAGTGTAGTCCCTTTTATAAAAAGATGACACTTCCCCAGAGGTGATAACACAGAAGTGTTCCGGGCGTTCGGCGTTTGGGTATTCCGGGCTTTCGTTTTTAGATGCTCCCACCCCTGTTGCTCACTCACATGGGACTTGCAGTTATCCTCCAGCTGATCTGAATGGAATGGTCCTGTCTGTAGCATAGAAGTTCCAGCATTCTCAGCATGGCTGTATTAGTTTCTGTGTCTAGTAAATTGCAAAGCACTGCCATCTTGTGGCCAATTTAGAATCTGCATCAGTAACAATGCAGTGTGTTACACGTGTATCATTTCTGCAGTCTCTACCTATATCTTGTATCATGTCTGCAGTCGTTGACCATTTCTTAAAGCATTTAAAGCATTTAAAGCATTTGTTAACCCCCAAAAAATTGATTATGTCCCTTTAAATCATTTTATACAGCACAGTGCTTGTCCTGTGTCATTTGGCCCCTTGTATCATCTGAAATACCTGGCTGATACGGACAGTTTCTGCCCTCCCCTATTTAAACTGACCACAGTTCATCATGGCTGCTGAGCCCTGACACCATGTTCAGTTTACCTAACTCTGTCACCCACAGCCCTCCCGTCCTCCTCTGTGCTCCTGTGTCTCCCCTCCCTACTGTCTGTCCCTGTACCAGTACCCCCTATGCGCTCCTGATGCTCTCATATCTGTTAAAACTTTATATAAGCCCCTCTGTGTCCTAAAAAAAAGTGCTCCTGTCTGTGTGCCGTGACGTGATTGCAAGAAACCGCTGTGAAATCCGGTAAAGGAGGCATTTTTTTAATAAAGCACGCAGACAGGAGCACTTGTTATTAGGACACAGGGGGGCTTCTATAAAGTTATATAAGTGGGTTAACAACCACTTTAATATGTCTGCAGCCTTTGACCATCTCCTGTGCTATGTCTGCAGTCTCTGACCATCTCCTGTATCATGCCTGCAGTCGCTGACCATCTCCTGTACCATGTCCATAGTCTCCAACCATTTCCTGTATCATGTCTGCAGTCTCTGAACCTCTTCTGTATTATGTCCACAGTCTCTGACCATCTCTTGTATCACACCCATAGTCTTTGACTATATCCTGTTGTGTGTCTGCTGTCTCTGACACTGAATATTCGCTGAATTTTATCCATGGTCCCTTAGTGATTTTGAGGGCCACACTTGAGGCTCACCATATCAATAATTTTGACTACCTGATTTAGGCATTATTTGCTTATCCCAGAGTTCAGCTTTAAAGTGGTTCACCCAAAAACCTTTTTTTTTAACAGTAGATTGAGGCTCGTTTTGTCAAGGGGAATCGGGTGTTTTTTTTACAATCGAAGCGGTACTTACCGTTTTAGAGATGCATCTTCTCCGCCACTTCCGGGTATGGGCTGCGGGACTGGGCGTTCCTACTTGATTGACAGGCTTCCGACGGTCACATACATTGCGTCACAATTTTCCGAAAGTAGCCGAACGTCGGTACGCAGGCGCCGTATAGAGCCGCACCGACGTTCGGCTTCTTTCGGCTACTCGTGACGTGATGTATGCGACTGTCGGAAAGCCTGTCGGAAGCCTGTCAATCAAATAGGAACGCCCAGACCCGAAGACCATACCCGGAAGCGGCGGAGAAGATCGCTCTCTAAAACAGTAAGTACTGCTTCGATTTTAAAAAAACTACCCGATTCCCCTTGACAAAATGAGCATCAATCTAATGTTAAAAAAAAAAATTCTGGTGAACTCCCGCTTTAAAGATCCAAAGAATACCTGTTTCCAATGAAAAAAAAAAAAGAAGGGCTCAAAAGATTAGATGTTCATGCTAATGTTGTTACCGTAGTCGTGTTTGTTGTGTTTTTTTACTAAATACTTAACTACGCGGCTTCATTCTTCTCAAACCCATTGTTTCATTCTTGCCTTATGGGTATTTGAAATTGAAACATTGTAGGTGTGCATTTAATGATCTCTCTCGTGTATGGTTGAGCAGAATCACATGGCATTCTGCATTTTGGTGTCCCTGAATATCAGGTTTCATTGTTAATAAAGTCTGTGCTTACACAAGGAAAGCCCTAACTGAGATCCTCATTAGAGTCTGCTATTGAGAATCCTGAGAAACCAGTCCGACAGACAGGTTATCGTTCAAATACAAGGCATTACAATATTCAGAGCGCAGCAGGTATATTTTACTAAGCGAATCACACAAGGAAGTTCACTTTTAATTTTTCATATCTACAGTATGTAAAACTTTATTTGCAGGTAGAACAGGTTTTGACCGATTGGTCTTGTTTTTCAGTTACATTAAACTGCACGTGTGAACTGGAATGTTGCCATGGACGGACCTCATCACCACCTAGAAGACCAGAAAAGTCACCTTTGTAAAGTGCAAGGGCAGGAATATCAACGTGACAGCCAAGTAAGTTTTGCTGAGATCTCCATCCTGTAATCTTTTTCTGAAAATTTTGACTAAGCTCATCTGGTGGTCATTTTACGATGTTTTAAATATATTTGTTGTCTGCAAACATATACAGGATTGTGCTGTAGTTGTATCAGATTCCTTAAAAAGTAGTCTAGATTTTTTTAATGTTAAAACATTTTAGAATAAATCTTTTATCTGCATTATGTACCAACCACCTTGTAAATCTTCCAAATTATTTTCATGTGCCTGTGGGCCTTGACTTCTTTACACTATGCTAAGTCATTTGTCCTCAGCACCACTAAGCCCATCTATTAAAGCAGGGGTCTCCAAACTTTGTAAGCAAATGGCCAGTTTACTATGCTTCAGACTTTAAGAGGGCCGGACTGTTACCATCAGGAGTACAAAATGTCCCAGTGTCAGTGGGAGCACACTCCCCTGTCATTGGAGGAATTGTACCCCATCATTGGTGTCAATGGGCCACACCGTTGATGTCATTGGGAAGTATTGTGCCCCATCATTTATGTCATTGGTAGGAACTGTGCCTCATTGTTGGAGTCGTTGGAAGGAATTGTGGCCCATTGTTGGTGTCATTGGAAGAAATTGTGCCCTTCATTGGCATTAGTGAATAAAATAGTGCCCCAAGCAGGGCTGAGACAAGGGGTGGGCAGGAGGGGAGGCTGCCCTGGGCACTGTGGTATCATGTGAGGAGGGGGGCACCACAAGGAGATTGGGGGTCAGGGGGGTTTGTGTTGGGAGGGGTGCTGGGGGGAGAATTTTGGGGGTAGAGGACTTGTGCTAGGAGGGGGGATTTCAGCAGGGGGGCAGATTTATACTTAGAGAAGGGGGAATTTATTTAGCTGACACACAATGCTCATACATCTTGGGGTGCGCAGTTTGGCATGTTCGCTCTGGGCACTAGATGACCTTATCCCGGCACTGGCCCCAGGGGCCGGATAAAAGCAAGCCGAGGGCCACATTCGGCCCCCGGGCCGCAGTTTGGAGACCACTGTTTTAAAGTATAACTAAAATCTTTAGAAAAAAGCAGCTAAGAGACAAATTGGTCGATTTACTAAAACTGGAGAGTGCAAAATCTGGTGCAGCTGTACATGGTAGCCAATCGGCTTCTAACTTCAGCTTATTCAATTAAACTTTGTCAATAAAACCTTGAAGATGATTGGTTTCTAATCAGCACTGCACCAGATTTAGCACTCTCCAGTTTTAGTACATCAACCCCAAAGTGTATCAATGAAATCAAAGAATCTACGTCTTCACTACTTCCACTGGGTGCACATCATAACAAGTGCAATTCTTAAAATTATAATGTGGTCAGCTTGCACTGGACTATACATCCCATGCTACTATTCTCAGTAAGTGGTTTTAGAGCTCCAAAAATGGGAAAGTGGTGTCAGTGGAGACACCCAAAAGTGATGGAGATTCTTAGAAGTGTGTCCTAGCACAGTGGTTCTCAACCTCAATCCTTAAATACCCCCAACTGGCCATGTTTTCAGGTTTTTCCTTACTTTGCACAGCTGCTTTAAATCAATATCAATGACATGGTATTGCTAAGAGCTATTTTATCTAAGGGAAGTTCCCAAAACATGGCACGTTGGGGGTAATTGAGGACTGAGGTTGAGAACCACTGTTCTAGCACACTAACAAACAGAAGGAGAGACAGATCATAGCTGTTAAACCTTTTCGCAGCCAGAGCCGTTTTTGCGTGGGTTTTTTGTACGCACTTAAAAAATAATTTTAGCTCTGAAGATGATGTAAAACCCCCAAACATTATATATATTCACAAAGGAGATACCCTAGAAAATAAAATAGTGGTAGTTCCAACTTTTTAGATCACACGATATGACTGCATAGGCGACGCTTCAAAAGCCCTCTATAAATATCAATTTAGTGTTACGGAGGAGGTCTTGTGTTATAATTAATGCTCTCTCTCTCCGATGTGCACGGCGATATGTAACATGTGTATCAAAATCAACTTTTTTTAATGCGTTGGCGCCCCCCGGCGTATGCATTTACATAAGTATGTGTGTGTGGAGGTTTTTTATTTTTTATTACTTAACTTTTTTTTTCATCCCCTACTATATGTGATTTTCTGTTTTCTGTCTGGAGAAAACACAGAACTAGTGGGTCTGAACAGAAGTTTTTTTAGCTGTAACTCTGATAAAAGCTTTAAAACTTGGCTATTCGGCATTTACTAGAGTTTTTGAGCCACAAGCTTTTGTGGGAGTATAGTTTTGCTAAAAAAAACTAAAAAACACTGCAAAACGCTACTGCAAAAGAACTGCAAAACTTATTATACAGCTTTCTACAGCTAACGCTACTGGCATTTTTATAATGTCCAGTGTGCATGTGGCCTTGCAAGCATACTTTACTGCATATACAGACTGATTTTACTGTTGTGGGTTTGGTAACACTTTAACTCTAAAGCCCTGTACACACGATCGGTTTGTCTGATGAAAACAGACCGTTTTCATCGTACAAACCGATCATGTGTGGGCCCCATTGGTTTGTTTTCCATCAGTGAAAAAAAATAGAACATGTTTTAACATTTTCCTATGGATAAAAAACGATCGAAAAAAACGATCGTCTGTGTGGAAGTCCATCGGTCAAAAATCCATACATGCTCAGAATCAAGTCGATGCATGCTCGGAAGCATTGAACTTACATTTTCTCAGCACGTCGTAGTGTTTTACATCACCGCGTTGGACACGGTCGGATTTTTGACTGATGGTGTGTAGGCAAGACTGATGAAAGTCAGCTTCATCAGATATCCGACGAAAAAATCCATCGGATTAGATTCCATCAGATATCCGATCGTGTGTACAGGGCTTAAATTGCATCCCACCTTGCAGCTAAGTGCTGCTCTGATACTTTTTGTATCAACACTGATGTACGTCTTTCCTGTCCTCTTATGCGTTTGATATTTTACCTCCTTTATGGCAAATCCTTCTTCAGTGTAAGTCCCTAATGGGCCATCATTGAGTTTTGACCCAATGGCTTGAAAAGATAGCCCACCCCTCTTTCCCTACAATTTCCTCCCATGCATTATGTAAACTCATCTGTGTACCTTCGTTGGCCCACTCCTTAAGTCCCTGCTGTCTCTATTTTATTGTGATATGTTTTGAAGCAACCAGACCAAAAGCCAATTGTTGTAACAATTGTCTATGCAAACAATAAACGGTTTGCTTAGTATATGTACTTAATACATGGAGAGATTTACAACAGGCTGAGAAAGACTAGCGTCTAGCGAATTCAAAAGACAAAAATAATTAAAAAGCTATATCCTCAGGACCTCAGACTCCCAGTTGATCCAGGGTAAGGCAACACAATTTTTTTTTCTATTTTTTCCAAAAATGAAAAAAATCCTTCTTGATCCCTACAGCAAATATATACTCTCTGAATCAACAATCAGTACTGTTACATCTGATTAATATTATAGCCAGTTATATGTTTTGCATTTAAAAACACAACCATCTTTTTAAAACAGTTTATTGAGCAGGCTAGAACTAGCTCCAGTGGAAGTCTATTCTACATTTTCACAGCAATTAATCCAGCCATCCCTATGGATCAAAATTCAACTGGTTCAGCAGGGTCCAGCCAAAATTGAATCCATGTATGAGCAGGAAGGCTGTAGAAAAGTCCATCTACTAATCAACTTCTGTACAATCACCCTTCAGGTGTCATGCGGAGTCCCCCAGGGATCCCCTCTATCGCCTGTGCTGTTCAATATTTATCTCCGCCCTCTCTTTGAAATCATCAGTAGCCAAAAGCTACTTTACCACTCTTATGCAGATGATACACAACTGTACTTTCGCATCTGCAACAAAAAGGATCATCATCTCGGTCTAGAGAAATCCCTCTCTTTGATTGAAAACTGGATGACAAAGAGTTATCTTAAACTCAACGGATCGAAAACAGAACTTCTGTTTCACGCCAATCGAAAGAATCAACTCGGAACAACATGGAGACCCCCGCCCATTCTGGGCCAAATCATCACCCCTAGCACCAAAGTCAAAAGTCTCGGAGTCATCTTTGACACCTACATGACAATGGATGCACAAATAGGGTCAGTAGTCAGCGGATCTCACCATCTGCTGCGCCTACTACGCAGACTTATTCCATTTATTCCCAAAGAGGACATAGCAGTCGTGGTGGGAACTATTGTTAATTCCAGACTGGACTATGCAAATGCCCTCTACCTCGGACTCCCAAAGTACCAAATCACTCGTCTGCAAGGCGTTCAAAATACGGCTGCTAGACTGGTGACTGGGAAAAAACCATGGGAATCAATCTCACCTTCACTGAGATCCCTTCATTGGTTACCTGTAAAAGACAGAATTACTTTTAAAGCACTCTGTCTGACGCATAAGTGTATTCGGGGAAAGGCCCCTCAATACCTATGCGAAAAAATAAAAGATCACAACTCCAATCGCGTTCTGCGATCCACTAATTCAAAATCTACTCCAAATACCCAAAGCCAGATACAAGTCTAAGGGGGAACGAAGATTTGCGCTCCAGGGCCCCAGACTACGGAACGCTTTACCAAACAGCATTCGGTTGGAGGAAAATCACTTGACCTTTAGGAGAAAGATCAAAACCCATCTCTTTTGAGTTCAAAGGCGATTTAGTTTGCATGTGCAGCGCTATATACGTTTTTTACTCACTCACTCACTCAGGCTATAGCCAGCAACTCTGATCAATGTATTCTGATGGCAGGGAAGTCTCCACCTTGAATGTGTGAATGGGGCAATCAAAGTGTTTTATTTCTTCATTCAACCCGATTGTTGAATGAAAAAAAAAAAAAGACTCATCTGTGGGCTGCCCTACTTTAAAGGAGTCTTTCTGCACGTGGAAGGTTAAACTTTTTTCCTGCAGACACAAAGAGTCCTCTATTGTCATTTACAATGACCTTAACCACTTCTGTACTGTAGGACGTCATATGACGTCCTGGAATTCAGTGGGGGATATCTGAATGATGCCTGCAGCTACAGGCATCATTCAGATATCCTTTTTTTCAGGCGGCGATTGTATGCACCAAGAATGATCATAGCGGCGGTTCCACTGCTTGATCGTTATTACAGGCGGTGAAAGGGGACATCCCCCCTCCTGCCGCCATCCGGTGCTTCTCCGGGCTCTCCCGTGCCATCGAAGGCCCAGAGAACTAATTGGCCACCACCAAACGAAGAGCATAGAGATTTCCGGTGACCAGATGGTCACCGGTCATCTCTATGACCGTCGGAGGCCCGTACCCGATGTTATGACATCACGCCCGGGTACCCGGAAGTAAACAAAGCCGCAATCGCGGCTGAAAGTGTGAGATCTGTGATTTTTTTTCCTGATATCATGCTTTCCAGCCTGGAGAAGAGATGTGGGGTCTTATTGACCCAGCATCTCTCCATAGAGAGGACTTGTCACACACTATTCTTATTACAAGGGATGTTTACAATTAAAGGTACAATTTGTTTTCCTAAATAGCTTCCTTTACCTTAGTGCAGTCCTCCTTCACTTACCTCATCCTTCGATTTTGCTTTTAAATGTCCTTATTTCTTCTGAGAAATCCTCACTTCCTGTTCTTCTGTCTGTAACTCCACACAGTAATGCAAAGCTTTCTCCCTGGTGTGGCGTGTAGTACTCGCCTCCTCCCTTGGACTACCGGAGAGTCAGGATGCTGTCTATGTTGCAGATAGAGAAAGGAGCTATGTGTTAGTGGGCACCCTGCCTCTTTTGTTGCCCAACGGAGAAGAGGTGGGGGGGGGACACTCCACACCAGGGAGAAAGCCTTGCATTACTGTGTGGAGTTACAGACAGAAGAACAGGAAGTGAGGATTTCTCAGAAAAAATAAGGACATTTAAAAGCAAAATATAAGGATGAGGTAAGTGAAGGAGGACTGCACTAAGGTAAAAGGAAGCTATTTAAAAAAAAATTGTGCCTTTACAACCCCTTTAATTCCAATCTTTAATTACAATTTTCAAGAATGCACAAAAAAGAACAAGAAGAAAAGGTATAGAGATCAAACATGTGACAAAAGTATGGCAGATATACATCAAAATCCAATGTACATTAAAGAAAGCTAAGCAATGCAGCAGATGTGATATGTGGATATATAGAGTATTAAACAGCAAAGAGCAAAAAATGGCTTGACAATGCATCAAATTACGAGAGCATAGATAAATCCTAACTATCCCTTATATTCTGAGATCTAAAGGGCTTTAGGTCAGTATGTCTTAAAATGAAGAGAAAGTCTAAAGTAATAAACAACAAAATAGTCAGTAAATTGTTACTACGGCTGTTCCACTCTTATAGGGTTTGTGCGTCATCTATAAATTCCAAGATAAGGTAAAAGCGTTCGATCCATCATTTTGTAATGCATATAGACATTCAAGAGAACAAATATGATTAAGATTGTTTACTGTGTCTGAATTGTATTGTAATTGTTATGATGTAAAGTGCTATGTAAACTGTGTGCTGTATATAAATCCTGTATAAATGCGTTGACCTTACATGCACTGGAAGAGTCTACTCCATCTATATTGGACTTTCATCATCTTAGTCTGTATATATGGTTCATTCAGCTTTCAGAGCTATTTTTAAGATATATACATAGAGGTCATTGATTCTTCAATATGTATGGGAACATATTGATGCTTTTATCTTTTTTTTATTAAAGATTATGTTTTTTTTTTATTTCTACAGGTCTCTTGTGCTGTACAGATAGAGTGCATTTATTTAGGTAGCTGGATATATTTATTTCTAGTTGTTAACTTTGTTTTTTCAATGATATTAATAAAATATTGGATACAGTAAGGGATTTCCAATTTTCGGGAAGATTAAGTTTTGCTGAGAGGAGAATATGAATGATAAGGGTTCTAGTTGCCACAGAGATAGAGTCCATATTCAGATGTAAAAGTGCCAGGCCTATATATGGGAGTATAGGTGAGCGAGTGAATTCAGAAAATACCGTATTTGCCGGTGTATAAGGCGACCGGGCGTATAAGACGACCCCCTAATTTTACCGTTTTTTAAGATATTTTTTTGCCTGTACTCACCGTATAAGACGAACCCCCTTCCGAGGCTTCTGCCGCTTCATATTTCTTCCTTCTAGAGCCATGTTCTTCTTTATTCTTGCTGAAGCTGGAGCCATATTCTTCTTCCTCCTTGCTGGAGCCAATCAAGGCAAGCAATGTATTCTATTAATGAATACAAAGCCTGCTTGGATTGGCAGAGGCTGTAACATCATCAGCCCATGCCTCTCTGACTCTCAAAGCCAATCTGGGCAGGCTACTGTATGTAGCCTGCTTGGATTGGCAGAGGTTGTTACTCCAATCCGAGCAGGCTCTATATTCATTTGAATACATCGCTCACCGGGATTGGCTAAGCGGTATATACTGTATGTAGCCAAAGCGAAATACAGTATTACCGCACATTCAGCAGGCATCCGAGCAGCTGCAGTATCCATTTGATCTGCAGATGATTGAAACAGATGAGTAAATACAAAGTAATGTTACTTTGTATCTCTGAATCCTGAGTCTGAACTGTGTTTATAGACACTAATCAGAAGGTCCATTGGCTTGACCCAGCTGTATTTACACTGCAAGTCCCTGTTAGAAGGGGCATGACATTCTATGTACACCCTGTTTACTGCAGTGATTTTTTGGGGGGCATACAGGGAATGCCTGAGATACAAGATAGCCTAACATAAACAAATTCACCCACCGTTTTTTAAGGAACATTTATATAGTTATAGAAGGTGATCATATTCCTCCTTAATCACTTTATCCCAGGGAAGAGTAAATTCAGATCAGTTTGTCTTTCCTCATAGCTAAAGTCCTCCTTCCATCTTATTAATTAAGTTCTCTGTACCCTTCTAGTTCCCCAATATCCTTTTTTTGTAAACTGGTTCCAAAAACTGAACTCTAAATACAAGTTGAGATCTTACTAATGCTTTGCTTTATATTGCCAAAAGTACTGGGACTCTTGCCTGGCTGGCAGGCTCCGCTCTAATTCATCCCAAGGGTGTTCTATCAGCTTGAGGTGCAGGCCAGTCAAGTTCCTCCACCCCAGACTTGCTCATCCATGTCTTTATGGACCTTGCTTTGTGCACTGATTCAAATCATTTGGTGGAGGGGGGATTATGGTGTGGGTTTGTTTTTCAGTGGTTGGGCTTGACCCCTTAGTTCCAGTGAAAGGAACTTTTAAGGCGTCAGCATACCAAAACATTTTGGACAATTTCATGTCCCCAACTTTGTGGGACTCTTGTTCCAACATATCTGCGCACCACTGCACAAAGCAAGGTCCATAAAGACATGGATGAGCTTGGGGTGGAGGAAATTGACTGACCTGCACAGAGTGGAGACTGCGAGCCAGGCCTTCTCGTCTAACATCAGTGCCTGACCTCACAAATGCACTTCTGGAAGAATGGTCAAACATTTCCATAGACACACTCCTAAACCTTGTGGACAGCCTTCCCAGAAGAGTTGAAGCTTCTATAGCTGTAAAGGGTGGTCCAACTCAATATTGAACACTACGGACTAAGACTGGGATGCCATTAAAATGTATGTGTGTGTAAAAACAGGTGTTCCAATACTTTTGGCAATATAGTGTATCTCTCTTTGTCTTACTTCTTACTTCTTTTAATATAGAACCTTATCTTGCTTTCTCTAGCAGCTGCAGACTGGCTTTGCCTGCTGTTATTGGGGTTGATTTACTAAAGCCAAATTGACTGTTCAGTTTGTAAGGGAATTTACCCCAGAACTTAGTGAATCAGATGAAGCCTTGTTAACTTCCATCATCCAAATCAAAAATGCTTTTTTTTTCCCCTTGCACGTTATTGGATGTTTTTTGCAAAGTGAAATAACACCACTTTCACTGAGCTCTGGGAATGTGAACAACCAATTTACGTTTAGTAAATCAACCCCATTAAGTCTATGATCTACCAGAACACCCAAATAGTTCTATATCATTGACACACAGTTGTATTTCCCCTAGATTGTATGATGCATCCATCAGTTTTATTCCCACCCCAAGTGCAGACCTTTACATCTACCAACACTGATCCTCATTTGTCCTGTAGTTGCCCAATTAAACAGTGCATCCAGGTTAATTGCAAATTAGAAACATTTTATAGGGACTTTATTCTACTAACGGGTTAAAAAGTATCAATCCTAACACTTGGGAGTTTACATAAAGCCTAATGAAGAAGAGATTTGGGGGTGTTCAACATTGAAAATTTAACCTGAGAATATGAATTATTAATCACTATTCTCTACATGCTGTATTTAAAATGTATGTAAAGCAAATGTTTATTTTGATTTTTAGAGTACTGTGCTGTCAGGGTATTTTTTGCTGTTTATTTCCCATTTGGGAGATTTCCCTTCATGTCATGGAGACATGAGAGGAAAAAATTTCCAAGCTAAATGGAATGCCCATCAAAGAGAGTTGTCAGAGGAACAGGTGTGATTTATTTTCCGCACCTCTTGCTTCAGTGATATTTTAAATAATTGGGTTTCCCCTCATTTCTGTTTCGGTGACAATAGTAGATGGGTGACTCTCCCCAGAGGGGACATAGACAGCAATGAAACATAAGTGTCCTACACATGATTCAGCCAGCTGCTGGACATTATTGTCAGGACCCTCTCAGATACTAAAGCTGGTCTGATACTTTAGCCTGCTGTGCTGTAGCTGATTTTGGGTCACTGGAGTGCAAAAGTAAGTGCACTTCCGTGACCCATATGAGAAGAATGGCCAAACAAGCTTTGTGTTGTGATCTGAAGATACTTTTATTGACTATGTTATCCAACAAGATAAATAGACAAAAACAACATTTTGACAATTATATTAGAATGTATTTTCCCCTGGTTCAACTTCAGTAAACTGAAATTATATTTGCTATAGTTTTTGAGCATCATCACTGCTCTAGGTGCAGCCTTGTTGATCAGGCCGATCATGCACTGCTGTAGACTTTAAGGCTACTAGAAATTTACAAATTAACCCATAAACGTTTTATTAAGAGCATGTCACGTTGTATACTAATGAGTAAAATACCATGGATAATTCCATTCTTATAAGAACATGGGCATCTCCCTTTCCAATGATTCCTTTCACCAAGGAAAGCACCTATTTCTATTTTTTCCATTTAGTACTTTGGTGTGGGTGTGCAACAGCAACTGCTGGTCAGATATATACTGCTTGCTTACATTTACTTACACTTTTCAGATCCAAGTAAAATTTTCACCACTCCCGTTAACTATGTGTTGTGTTACTAGGCTTATGCTGGCCTTACACCTGTAGAATTTCATTTGAACTTTTGAACGAGAAAGTATAAAAATTGCTCATCCGCCCATTTGGTGGAGCCTTCATGGAATCGACTAAAATTAACTTTGACAAGTTCATGTGCATAAGACTAGTTTGGGTTTTTCTGAAACGGGAGCAAATTCAACTACAAATTCAACTACAGCTCCTCGTTTAACGACTGTCAGAAACCATGAATCAGACCGAGACAGAAGTACAATTAAATCACACTTGTTTAATAATAAATATAAAAAGGTAAACAGAGTAAGCGTAGTCAAAACATAGCCAGAGTTCAGTAACCGGATCAGAGAGCCAGCAAATGTAGTAGTACTTTAAAAACAGAAAAGTGCAGCGCTAAGCATTATCCGAAGTGAATCAAACAATGTGAATGATCAAAAACACATATTTCATGTAAGAAATCCTGTGTTAAATGACATTAACCCATGTCATGCAAAGAATAACATGGGATGATGATAGAAGTGGGTGTAATATCTCAGGAAACCACTGGAAGAGATTTCAATGAGTAAAACAAAATATATAAATAAATCACACACACGGCTAATAGTATAGATATGGCACAATAACAAATGTGTCCAGGAACCTAAAAAAGGTATGTAACCATGTTGTGACAAACTCCAAGATAATTTGTAAAAAGTCCAACAAACAAATAGTGATAATAAATAAATGTGCATGTGCAATAAGTCCAGTTCATTTTTGGACTTATTGCACATGCACATTTATTTATTATCACTATTTGTTTGTTGGACTTTTTACAAATTATCTTGGAGTTTGTCACAACATGGTTACATACCTTTTTTAGGTTCCTGGAGACACTTGTTATTGTGCCATATCTATACTATTAGCCGTGTGTGTGATTTATTTATATATTTTGTTTTACTCATTGAAATCTCTTCCAGTGGTTTCCTGAGATATTACACCCACTTCTATCATCATCCCATGTTATTCTTTGCATGACATGGGTTAATGTAATTTAACACAGGATTTCTTACATGAAATATGTGTTTTTGATCATTCACATTGTTTGATTCACTTCGGATAATGCTTAGCGCTGCACTTTTCTGTTTCTAAATTTTTGCTTACAACACTGTCCGTTGTTGGTGCGGGCTGCTATATATATTTTCTTACTTTTTACAGGTCTAGCGCAATTTTTTTCTTGTTTGTTAAACGTAGTAGTACAGCAAGCAGGATCTGTAGCCAGAAGGACCGCAAGCCAAGCAAATCTTCAACAGTAACGCAGGAGACAGTCTCTGTGATCTTGACAAAGGCGAAGGCAGAGAGAAAATCAACTGGAAGGCTTTAAGTGACAGAGCTGATGAGCAGGATCATCAACAGGTGGATCCAGGGTTGCTTTCAGTAATTGTATGAACAGTTTGTAAAATCTGTACTTTTTGCATCTGTCCTTGAATGTCCATTACGGACATGTAGGCTGCATGTCCGTAACTGACATTCATGGACAGATGCAACAATTATGGATTTTACAAACTGTCTGTAAATTTACAGAAAGTTGGCAACCCTGGGTGGATCACTGTGGAGATATGGGAGCTGGCAATTAGCTGACAGCTGAGCTGCCATCACAAAGAAGGAAGGGCTGAGCCCAGCCCTGACAACGACTTACCTGTTTAAAGACCACTCGAAATTACGACCAGCTTTCCCGACCCGAGCGATGCACTGTACATCATTGTATTAAACAGTACAATGCAGCATTTTTGTTGTTTATATTTTTGTGTTCTGTACTTATGCAAATGAAAACAACGTTATTGAGTTGGAGTTTTGTGTTTAGACCTTTTTTTCAGAATACAGTACAGTAGTTAAGAATGCTTAAAATATTGATTACTTGTGGCTCCTCATTTAACAACCAATTCGTTTAACAACCTGGTCGCTGGAACGGAACCTGGTCGTTAAGTGAGGAGAGCCTGTATTAGTTATTAATTTATTCCTATTAAATTCAACTACAGTTTTCCATCCTTTTACTTTGTTTTGTTTTTTTTGTCTCCTTTGGTCAACACTGATTGTCAAATTGTCCCCTTCAACCCTTAGAGCCGGTTCACACTGGGGCGGCACGACTTCGGGGGCGACTCGGCAAGTCGTCCTGAATACAACTTCAGAGGCGATTAGCAAAATGACTTCTGTATAGAGGTCAATGCAAATCGCCCCGAGTCTCTCCCGAAATCGTACAAGAACCTTTTTCTAAGTCGGAGCGACTTGCGTCACTCCTATTAGAACGGTTCTGGTGAATAGAATGGGGCGCCACTTGTCAGGCGGCTGAGTCGCCTGACGAGTCGCCCCAGTGTGAACCGGCTCTTAGATAATCAAACAAATGTTTTGAAAACAACAATTGTCTAACAAAATTCTACAGATGTGAGGCCAGCTTTAGTCATAATACTAGTGAAAATTGGAATTTTGTAGAAAATTTCATAGACATGTCCTAAGGATCCAGTATGTTTTAAACTTTTCTCATCCCTCATACTGTTTCAGTGATCATAGGAATAAGTGCAGAATGGTGGGCACCTCACTAGACAATGGAGGTCCTTAGCAGTAGTGTAAAGTCGTACATGAAAAGCAAACCTTGCTTTTACAAATGTTTTATGTGATTTCTGATGCTAAATCTACGGACCTTTGTTTATTGAGGTGCTAGCACTTCTACTTTTTTGTGATGTTATACGAGTTACAATGGCAACATGTTTGTCCTATAAGCAGCCTTATATCAACTTTGACACCTGATCACAATTCCAAATTCTATAATTCTATTATCGATTATCGCATCAGGACAAAGAGACATCATGTATAGAAGGACACTAGTGCGGCCCGCGGGTATATTTACTCAGATAAAAACATAGTTTAAAATTCATTTGTTCAGATTTTTTTTCATTCAGTCCTGTTGTTCCAAATTTCCCAGAAAGAGGAAACCCTTCTATAATGATTTGATGACTGCTAATAGGCCAAATTGGCAAATGGCAATTATAGTTCCTCTCTGCTATGAAGTGCATTATAATGCTTGTAATCCTGCAGTTAAGGGATATTAGGTGGTAATAGAGACCAGCTGTCCTAGTATATTACTCATAGAAAGCATTCAGTTCTGGTTAATATGCTTGTGTTTCAGGAGGCTCACTCATAACTTGATTCAAACCTTATTAATGAAATGGTAGGGTTTATTTACCATTTTTATGTGCCTTTCCAAGGGAAGGAGACGTGATTGGCAGGACAGATGGCGCAGTGGTTTGGGTCTGTTGGTGGCTCTTTGTTCTTTTAGTAGCTGAAGGTGTATGAAAACCCTAATATCCAAACTTCTCTCATTTGCCTTTTTTTGGTCTGTTAAATATATAATTTCAAGTGTTATACAGGTGATACTCGAAAAAATTTAAATATCGTGCAAAAGTTAATTTATTTCACTAATGTAACTTAAAAGGTGAAACTAATATTTGAGATAGACTCATTACATGCAAAGCAAGATAGATCAAGCCGTGATTTGTCATAATTGTGATGATTATGGCTTACAGCTCATGAAAACCCCAAATTCACAATCTCAGAAAATTTGAATATTACATGCAATCAATAAAACAAAGATTTTACATAGAACAATATCGGACCTCTGAAAAGTATAAGCATGCATATGTACTCAGTACTTGGTTCAGGCCCCTTTTACAGCAATTACTGCCTCAATGCGGTGTGGCATGGAAGCCATCAGCCTGTGGCACTGCTGAGGTGTTATGGAAGACCAGGATGCTTCAATAGCAGCCTTCAGCTCTTCTGCATTGTTCGGTCTCATGTCTCTCATCTTTTTCTTGGCAATGCCCCATAGATTCTCTATGAGGTTCAGGTCAGGCAAGTTTGCTGGCCAATCAAGCACACTAATCCCACAGTCATTGAACCAGGTTTTGGTGATTTTGACAGTGTGGGCAGGTGCCAAGTGCTCCTGGAAAATAAAGTCAGCATCCCCATAGAGCTTGTCTGCGGAAGGAAGCATGAAGTGCTCCAAAATCTCCTGGTAGACGGCTGCGGTGACCCCGGACTTAATGAAGCACAGTGGACCAACACCAGCAGATGACTGCCTCCCCAAATCAACACAGACTGTGGAAACTTCACACTGGACTTCAAGCATCTTGCAGTGTGTGCCTCTCCATTCTTCCTCCATACTCTGACTCCTTGGTTTCCAAATGAGAAGCAAAATTTGCTCTCATCAGAAAAGAGGACTTTGGACCACTGAGCACCAGACCAGGTGTGTTTTTCTTTAGCCCAGTTAAGACGCTTCTGACGTTGTTTGTTGTTCAGGAGTGGCTAGACAAGAGGAATACGACATTTGAAGCCCATGCCCAGGGTCCGTCTGTGAGTGGGGGCTCTTGATGCACTGACTCCAGCCTCAGTCAACTCCTTGTGAAAGTCCCCAACACTTTTGAATGGCCTTTTCCTGACAATCCTCTCCAGGCTGCGGTCATCCCTGCTGCTTGTGCACCTTTTTCTTCCACACTTTTCCCTTCCACATAACTTTCTATCAATGTGCTTTGATACAGCACTTTGGAAACATCCAACTCTTTTGCAATTACCTTTTGAGGCTTTCTCTCCTTATGGAGGGTGTCAATGATGGTTTTCTGCACAACTGTCAGGTCAGCAGTCTTTCCCATGATTGTGATTTCTACTGAACCAGACTGAGAGATCATTTAAAGGCTCAGGAACCCTTTGCAGGTGTTATGGCTTAATTAGCTGAGTGGGACACTTTGAGCCTTGAATATTGCACCTTTTCATAATATTCTAATCTTCTGAGATTGTGGATTTAGGATTTTCATGAGCTGTAAACCATAATCATCACAATTATGACAAATCACGACTTGAATTATCTTGCTTTGCATGTAATGAGTCTATCTCATATTTTAATTTCACCCTTTAAGTTGCATTAGTGAAATACATGAACTTTTGCACAATATTATAATTTTTTCGAGTATCACCTGTATTAAATCTGTTTAATAATTGGAAAAAAAAATTACCTATGGATCCTGTCAGAAATCATGTGAGTCAATTGTCATTCTTCTCTCTGCTCTCTGTGGACTACAGAATAACTCCCCCATGCTATAGGGATGTAGTCTTAACACACGCTGTTCCTGCATAGATATAGTTATGGTGATTGAGTGTTGTCATTCTAGGGCAGGAAGTGTGTTCCATGCAGGGCATTGGTTCTCAACTCCTGTCCTCAGGACCCACTAACAGAGGAGATGCGGACTAGAATACTGCAAACACTGAGCAGATGATGATATCACCTGTGATGTATTTCAGTTATCTTGCAAACCAGGCCTGTTAGTGGGCCTGGGGACAGGAGTTGAGAACCACTGCACTAGGAAAAAGTAAAATAAAAGCCTGAAAAAATTATACTATGCAGCCACCACATCTAAGGACAGGTAATGCAAGAGATGACATTTTAATTCTCAACTTTAGATACACTTTAAGGTGTATTTCCACGTTTGCAGCCATATTAGAATGACACCTACCCTTTTTTTTTTTGTATTTTTTTAACATGGCATAATTTAAAGAGCCTGTTGATACCAGCATCTGCACTGGTACAAAGCCACTAGTATGCAGTAAAGGCTGCAGTGCCATTGCGCTGGAAAAAGTGCATCAAGCAGCAACATTTTTTTCAAACTTTAATAAAATGTCACAAAGTGACATTGCATTTAGTTCTATCATATGCCATACAGTGTGATGCAGTGAATTGTGTCGCACCTCGATTAAAAAAATAACTGCACGTGGTACTCCTTCTCAGCGCACACCGCCACATTGCAGTACTGTAAACGAGACAAATTACCTTGTCTTGTGTTGGGTAGCCTTGCACCCAGTTTGAACTTACTGCTCTCCCTTTGTAAAGTTGGGGAGGGGACTGGGGAGTGATGTTTAATTAACCCTGTCTGTACTGTGCTGGCAGAACTTCATTATCAGTTGTAAAATTAGATATGTATACAGTCTGTTCTATTAAAGGGTTAAAGATCCCAAGGCTTGGGCTCTGCATTGTATGCTAATGCACTTTTAAACAAAACTGTCAGTGCACATTACTATTCCAGTGGCGGCCCGTCCATTAGGGGTGCAGGGCGCTGCCCGCTGTCAATGCGTCCGGCCCCCTAATCTACATGTGGGGTGCCCAACACATGGATTCCAGTGTTTTTGATTTTTTGAAGCACGTGATTAGAGCCAGAGGCTCTAATAGATTTAAAATTAGAGCACTGCGTCTTGAGCACACCCACTTGTGTGACTTTAGGAAATTAATTCTCCTTGCTGCCAATAAGGAAGCTGGTCCTGAGACTGATAACTGTCACCCGATTGGCTGAAAGGACAGGCAATCCTATTGGTCACCTAGGAGGAGAAGAGAGGAGACACACAGTGGAATCAAATGACGCCTTTTTGGAGCTCCCCAGATCCAAGAGCCAGTCCCCCCCCCCCAGCTTTAGCAGATTCATCTTAATCTCCTTAGCCATGGAGTGTCCCTCTAATGTGCAGAGAGGCTCCCCTGCTGACCCCCAAATTCTCACACCTAACACAAATGCCCTCACCCAGATCTCCTTGTGGGGGCCTCCCATCACACAGTGCCCAGGACAGCCACCCCTCCTGCCCACCCTTTGTCCTGGCCCTGGGTATTTACATAGCACCAATAGTTTAAACAGTGCTTTACATGTTGTACATTCAAATCAGTCCCTGCCCCAAGGAGCTTACGCTCTCCAGTCTCCGTCTCGCATGCAGACACACATAAACATACTAGGGCTTATTTGTAAAGGAGCCAATTAACCTACCAGTATGTTTTTGGAGTGTGGATGAAAACCGGAGTACCCTGAGCAATCTCATGCAAGCACAGGGAGAACATGCATACTCCATGCAGGCAGGGTCCTGACCAGGATTTGAACCAGAAGCCCTAGTTCAGCAGTGTTACGTAGTTTTAGATTGAAATTATTTCCCTCCTGAAAATATCATAGGTTATCTCCAAAACTTAATATTTAACCACACGTCTTATTGATATTTTTTAGATCAGCTTGTATTTTATGTCCACTGACCCCTTAAAATGTGAGCTATAGTTGTTCTTACATAGTGTTTCTTTTTCTTCATACTGTACTGTAGTCTTGTAATTTATGTTCATTGGCCCAATAAAATGTTAACTTTATTTGTTCCTATATGGTGTTCTCTAACAAGCCTTGTATAAGTAGTGCGATATTAGGCATCTTTGATCTAATTTTTATTTTACAAATCCTCCGCCAAACCTTGTTTGTGATGGCCATAATCTCAGAAATGTTTATATATTCAGCGTTAGACTCACATTTTTGAATCACTCCAGTTGTCGATTGATTTCTTGGACAGTTTTTAGCATTCTTGATGTGTTGCGGTTACAGGTCTTGGCAGAGGTTGCAGTGCGGGGGTCTGTTTTCTTGTATATAGCACTATGAAATAATTTTAGCATTTTATTAAACATTAATATATATTGCTACACTGTTCCAGATATACCTGTACTGTCTGTTGATATTTATATTGATGATGATTGTTCTTTGCTGACATACTCATTCATGTTGCATAATGAGAAAAAAAGAAAGAGAAAGATGTGCACAGATACCCAGCAGATCATGTCAAGGTCATTACAGTTTTCCATCACATATATATGACTTTGTCAGCTGAATTGTTTTAATGAGATTTCAGCCAATTAATTGGGTGAGTGCCCCTATTTTGTATGCACTGATGGAGATATTGTACAGTGAATACCTATCTACTGCATAAGAATACTTACTGTGTTGTTTGGATTAGTCCGCTGTTGTTGCTTAAAACTTGTCTTCAACAAAGTTGAAGGAATGGTGCATTAATATGTAAAACAAATCAGTTAAGTTTATTATTTTTCATAGTTTTAATGGTAGTTGTAGTCTTTACTATATAATTACAGTATTTATTATTGTATATGTATTCTACTTTTATTGTTAGGGTATACTTTTAACATTTTTTCTTATAGGGCTGTTACTGATTAAAAATGTTGTGTTCGATTTTTTTTTTAAAATCAATTAATCGACTAATTTTGATTAATTATAACACACATACATTTTTCGGATCACCACCATATATAGTCCCCACTGTAATATCCACAGACATCTCCCCACTGTAATATCCACAGACATCTCCTCCACTGTAATATCCACAGAACACTCCTCCACTGTAATATCCACAGACATCTCCCCCACTGTAATATCCACAGACATCTCCCCCACTGTAATATCCACAGACATCTCCCCCACTGTAATATCCACAGACATCTCCTCCACTGTAATATCCACAGAACACTCCTCCACTGTAATATCCACAAACGTCTCCCCCACTGTAATATCCACAGACATCTCCCCACTGTAATATCCACAGACATCTCCTCCACTGTAATATCCACAGACATCTCCTCCACTGTAATATCCACAGACATCTCCTCCACTGTAATATCCACAGACATCTCCCCACTGTAATATCCACAGAACACTCCTCCACTGTAATATCCACAAACATCTCCCCCAATGTAATATCCACAAACATCTCCCCACTGTAATATCCACAGACATCTCCCCCACTGTAATATCCACAGACATCTCCCCCACTGTAATATCCACAGATATCTCCCCCACTGTAATATCCACAGACCTCTCCCCCACTGTAATATCCACAGACATCTCCCCCACTGTAATATCCACAATCACCCCCACTGTAATATCCACAGACATCTCCCCCACTGTAATATCCACAAACATCTCCCCACTGTAATATCCACAGAACACTCCTCCACTGTAATATCCACAGACATCTCCCCCACTGTAATATCCACAGACATCTCCCCCACTGTAATATCCACAGACATCTCCCCCACTGTAATATCCACAGACATCTCCCCCACTGTAATATCCACAATCACTCCCACTGTAATATCCACAGACATCTCCCCCACTGTAATATCCACAAACATCTCCCCACTGTAATATCCACAGACATCTCCCCCACTGTAATATCCACAGACATCTCCCCACTGTAATATCCACAGAACACTCCTCCACTGTAATATCCACAGACATCTCCCCCACTGTAATATCCACAGACATCTCCCCCACTGTAATATCCACAGACATCTCCCCCACTGTAATATCCACAGACATCTCCCCCACTGTAATATCCACAGACATCTCCCCACTGTAATATCCACAGAAATCCCCCCACTGTAAGATGGTACACATCTCCCCCACTGTATAGGAAGATTAGTGCTTGCTTAGTCTTACCAGAGAAGCTGGCTGAACACGAGAAGTTGAGGCTGGGTCATGACGTCAGCGCGCTGCTCTAGGCTCACCTAGGCCGCCAGGTGGACCAAGATGGCCTTTCCTATGGCCGAGGCAGCAGCGGAGCTCCGCGGATCACGTGGTGTGCCGATCCGCATATGATGACCCGTTCGGATCGCGGATCATTGTTGATCCGTTACACTACTAGTACCGATCAAAATAATTTTGATTGATCAAAAAAATTTACGATTGATCGAGGAATTATTCTATTTCCACAGCCCTAGTTTTTTATATTCTGTTGCTCTTGCATATTGTTTGTCATGTCATTTGAAAAATGTAATGTGTGTATTATCTGTAATACTAAAGCTGGTCATAGATGATCATTTTAAATTTTTATCAGCCAGCCTGCTGTTTAAAAGGAAAACAAAACTAATTCAGTTCACTATCATAGAATAGCACAGTGAGCTTTCAGCCAATAGAAAATAGAAAATAATAATTTCATCCAGTCTGGAAAAGCGGAATCATGTGTGTTCAGTGTCTGCTGCATCTCTGTCAATCTCTCTTCAGGTTTCTGCTCTCCCAACAAATGAAATTCAAAATACTAACAACAAAGTCGATTACATGACTAACCTCATCTAAAAATGTAACCCAAACCATCTTCTCTGATCATTTCCAAGTTCTACTCTTAAGCTCCATCCTCACCTCCTCTCATGCTTACTTCCAGGATTTCTCCAGAGCTTCTTCCATCTTTTGAATTTCCCTACCCCAATCTTCTACCCTAGCTATTTTCTACTCTGTCCACATTTAGGCAATCCAAGAAGTCTCATCTCTTCAGGAAAGCCTATCCAGGCACCATGTAAAAACTGTACTTTCTCCACCAACTCACCCCTCACAGTTATTACTTTTTTGTTTTACTTTCCCCACATTTTTAGATTGTAAGCTTGCACCAACAGAGCCATTTCAACCTTCTTGCATTGAATTGTAAAAGAAAAAAAAATGTAAAAAAGTTCTCCACAAACAGTTGGTGCTATAATAATCCAGTATAATTAAAAATAATAATAACAATAATAGGTTCCTCTATGCTGGAACACTTTGCCTTCCAGCACTGCTCATCGTGATGATTTCCTCCTTGCTCCTTGGTGTAGTGATTTCCTGCCCAACACTTTAATTAACCACTTTGCACCCACGCTATAGCCTGAGCAGGGTAAAGGGTCAATCACAGCAGGCCCTTTACCATGTGATCAGCTGTTAGCCAATGACAGCTCATCACAGAAGTAAACAGAAGTTGGTTTCCGGCTTTTCTTTTCTTCACGTTGACCAGCTTCTGTTAGAGGGACATTGATCCCCTTAGTGATCACTAGTGCTGCAAATCAGTGCACTCCAGTGCTCCTAATCAGTGCCCACCAGTGCCCATTAGTGCTTCCTGATCAGTGCCCATTAGTGCCACCTATCAGTGCCACCCTTCAGTGTAGCCTCATTAGTGCCTCCTGTTCAGTGCCCACCAATGCCGCCTCATCAGTGCCACCGATCAGTGCCCATAATTGCCCCCCATAAGTGCAGACTATCAGTGCCACCTCATCAGTGAAGGAGAAAAATTACGTTTTCACCATTTTATAACTAAATATAAAAAACAAAAAAGTTATTTTTTCAAAATGTTCTGTCTTTTTTTTTGTTTAGTAAAAAATAAAAAATAAACAGTGGTGATTAAATACCACCAAAAGAATGTGTAAAAAAATATAAAAAATTCATTTGGGTACAGTGTAGCATGACCGCACAATTGTCATTCAAAGTGTGAGAGCGCTGAAAGCTGAAACTTGGCCTAGGCAGGAATGGTATATACTGTAAGTGCCCAGTAAGCAAGTGATTAAAGTTCCATGAAAGAGGCTGAGGCAACTACATGGGAGAGTGGGAGTGAGTACTGAGGTAGGTAAAACCACTTAATACCAATGCTGAGTATTTTGCTGCACTGACACCAATCATGTTTTTTTTTTTTTTTTTTCGTCTTGCAATCATTTTTTTGCACACTAGACTCAAAAGGTTACTTAACACTGCTAAAGAAAATTTGCAGTAGAGATATATTTTATGTTATTAACATAAACTTAGTTATTAACATGTCTTAGCATAAACGGTGGGCAAATCAATCAGATCTGCTTTTTCAGGCTAAAAAAAAAAAGACAGAGAGAAGAGATAAGATTGGAAATCCCAAAAATATCGAATAGCCATAACTTTCCTTCCCTTAGACTTTTTTAGATCACATTCAAGTAAATTGCCTGGCAAGTTATCTGGCAAGGGTGGAAAATGATGAATTATTTTGCATTGATCAGCAGCTGCTGAGAAGCTGTGGTCATAAATTTGATCGTATTTAGATTGATTCAATTATGATTTTGCATAGTGTGATTGATAACTTATGACCATATCTTAAAAAAATATAGAATATTGTGGAATATCGATCAACTGAATTGCTAGCTATAGGTCCATTATTCCTATCAGAAGTGATTGATTGGAAAATAAATCAATAATTTATCAAAGCATGAATGGTGACTATAAGTACATGGCCGTGCCCCCCCAAGCAAGACAGTGCACGATAGATGGAGAGAGTGATATTGATTCTATCACGAGTCTCTGCATCATACACCATGAGAAGACCAAAGAGAAACTCAGCGCATAACATTCCAGACCAGCTAGAAGAAATCAGAACAAGGTAAGTAAAACAAAAACATAACATGTATATGTAACCTCTTGTCTTAAACAGAGGTTATTATGGCAAATTTAGTTTTTGGTTGGGCAGTAGTTAGCTCAGACTGATTGTAAAGTTTTGGTCACAGTATAAGACCAGACTGGTCACAGTATGAGATTTCACAGACAAAGTGAATGTTATGAATATTTATATTTCCTTCAGCCAATACAGTAGGAGGTTTATGCCACTGGTGCATGTTGGGGGAGAATATAAATATTCCTTGGGCTGAGGCCTATGGAGGTGCTTCTGGATGGAGCTCTGTTGTTAGTCCCAGTAGTTTTTTTGGGGGCCTAACATGAAATGTTCCTGAAGCTGTCTTGCCTGGTCTGGAGGATGTTGTACCTAGGAGCAGACCCAGGAGCAGCTCCTTACTGAAGATAGCCAGAAAGAAGGCTGGTCTCTCAGAAGGGCCTGGTGACTAGGGATGAGATTTATGTTCGGGTCGAACATGAGTTCGACTCGAAGATGAGTTCGACTCGAACATTCGCCGATTAGTGAAAATTTTGGGATGTTTCGCGGCAAATTTGAAAGCCGCGGAACACCATTTAAAAGTCTATGGGAAAAATCAAAAGTGCTAATTTTAAAGGTTAATATGCAATTTATTGTCATAAAAAGTGATTGGGACCCGGGGCCTTCCCCAGGGCACATGTATCAATGCAAAAAAGTTTTAAAAACTGAGTGATTTTAATAATGCTTAAAGTGAAACAATAAAAGTGAAATATTCCATAACATTTCTTACCTGGGGGGGTGTAAAGTAGCGCATTTTTCCTGTGTTTTTAACAAAGGGGACCTCCAGATCCCGGCCCCCCTATGTGAATTGGTAACGGGGAAACCTCCATTGTGTCAGAGGGGGCGGGGTCACCCGTGACTCCATGGAAAAACCACCGGAAACCCCCGTTGCGCCAGAGGGCGCGGGGTCACCCGTCCACATGATAAGTGGCCCCGCCCTCAGTTATAAAAGTGCTGTCAGACAGGTGGCACTTCATTTGGCCGGGCGCCTCCTATGGAGGCGGTATCGTTCGTATCGTTGGGTCGGACTCGTAGAAGAATTACGGCGCTGGAGTTTTTTTTTATTAAGGAACTTGTGCCAACTTTGTGTGTGTGTTTTTTTCCTTTTTTCTCACTTTTTTGAGTGAAATGTTATCAATTCACATAGGGGGGTGGCTGGGATCTGGGGGTCCCCTTTGTTAAAGGGGGCTTCCAGATTCTGATAAGCCCACCGCCCGCAGACTGGGCAAGGGTTGTGGGGATGAGGCCCTTGTCCCCATCAATATGTGGCCTGGTACGGTTCTGGAGGGGGGTCACTCTCTCGTCTTTTCCTGCGGCCTGCAAGGTTGCCATTTTTTTGGGCGCAGGGTTCCCCTTAATATCCATACCAGACCTGAAGGGCCTGGTAATGGAATTTGGGGGGACCCACACACATTTGTTTTTGTTTGTTTTTTGGTTCGTTTTTTTTTCAATGACTTTTATCTGTATTGATGGGACCCAACAATTCATTATAGCCGCGAGTAGTTTTAAATTACTTTTTTTCCTTTAGAAATGTCATTTTGTGCAGGGACTGTTATAAACACAGGAAACATGCGCTACTTTACAGGCATACTATAGACTCCCCCCAGGTACGAAATTTAAAGGAATATTTCACTTTTATTCTTTCACTTTAAGCATTATTAAAATCACTGCTCCCGAAAAAAAACTCAGGGCCAGATCCACATAGAAATGGATCGGCGCAGCGTATCAGAGATACGCTACGCCGCCGTATCTTACCTGGCTTTAAGTCGAATCCAGAAAGATTTTGCGCCGTAAGTTACGGCGGCGTAGTGTATTTCTGGCGGTGGAATTCAAATCGCCGATTAGGGGGCGTAATTCATTTAAATGAAGCGCGTCCCCGCGCCGATTGAACTGAGCATGCTCCATTTCGAAATTTCCCACCGTGCTTTGCGCGAAATGACGTCGCAACAACGTCATTTTTTGAACTTAGACGTGACTTACGTCCATCCTGACTAGAGACGACGTAAGAGAATGCGACGGCCGCGCGTACGTTCGTGGATTGTCGGAAAAAGCTCATTTGCATACCCGACGCGGAAAACAACGCGAAAACTACGCAAACTCCACCCAGCGGACGCCAAAGTATTGCATCTACGATCCGAAGGCGTACGAAGCCGTACGCCTGTCGGATCGAACCCAGATGCCGTCGTATCTTGGTTTGAGGATTCAAAATAAAGATACGACGAGGGAAATTTGAAAGTACGCCGGCGTATCAGTAGATACGCCGGCGTACTATCTCTCTGGATCTGGCCCTCAGTTTTTAAAACTTTTTTTTTTGCATTGATATATATCCCCTGGGGCAGGACCCGGGTCCCCAAACACTTTATGACAATAACTTGCATATTACCCTTTAAAATTAGCACTTTTGATTTTTCATGTTCGTGTCCCATAGACTTTAACGGTGTTCGCCTGTTCGAATACATTTTTTGCCTGTTCGCATGTTCTGCTGCAAACCAAACCGGGGGGTGTTTGGCTCATCCCTACTGGTGACTTACTTGGCAGATGCACTTAAAGCGGATGTGCCACTAAAAAAATATATTAAAAGCCAGCAGCTACAAATACTGCAGCTGCTGACTTTTAATATAAGGACACTTACCTGTCCTGGAGTCCAGCGCCGATCGCAGCAGATGACGAGCCGATCGCTCGTCACCCTGCTGCTCCCCCCTCCATCCACGGTGAGGGAACCAGGAAGTGAAGCGCTCCGGCTTCACTGCCCGGTTCCCTACGGCGCATGCGCGAGTCACGCTGCGCCCGCCGATTGGCTCCCGCTGTGTGCTGGGAGCCGAGTGTTCCCAGCATACAACGGGGGACGGACGGGAAACAAGGAAAAAACCCGTCTTTTGCCCGCATCGTAGGGCCGGAAGTGGGTGCAGATACCTGTCTGTAGACAGGTATCTGCACCCCCCTCCCCCCTGAAAGGTGTCAAATGTGACACCGGAGGGGGGGAGGGTGCCGATCAGCGCGACTTCACTTTAGAGTGGAGATCCGCTTTAAATTTGGGAACATGCTTACAGTGTTGCCTGGAGAGTCTGTAAGTGATCTGCTACCATATCTGGGGCCCCTAACTGTTACCTCCCTAACCATTCTGCAATAAAACTTCACAAAGACAATAGTGACTGGAACCCAGTATCCTTTCTCAGTTTCCCCATTTTAGCCATGGACTCAGCCTGGGGGGTGAAATGCTAATCCGCCTCTGAAGGTCCTGCCTTTGGGGTGCTACACATAGAAGCATTGGAAGAGTGACGGCAGGCTGTTCTTTTATATATATATATAGATTTATAGTATCAGGGGTCAAGTCCTGGGGAAAAAAGTGTGGGAACTCCCACCCAAGTTCCACTCCCCCACCAAAAAAAAAATCATACGCTCATATGCATAATTACTAAAGTGCATGTTTTTTTTTTTAAGCAAGTTCTTTCTAAATCCCGCGATAACTTGCGGCAGACCTCCGCAATGTCTCCTGGGAACAATGACAAAAGCTCCCAGGAGACATTGCGGCATCGAGGAAGTGACGGAATACCCACTTCCCGATGAATCCATATACAGGAAGCGGTCAGTAACATAAGGATTACTAAGGTTCGCCTGCCCCTGACAGTGACTCGAGCTGGGCATCGCCGCTTAGTGAAGGATTGGCTCGGGCGGCTCGGCTGCTCTCGTCCTGTAAAGGGAACTGCGTTCCTGCTGTGAAAAAAGTGTAGGAACTCCGTTCCCACGCGTTCCTGCAGGACTTGAGCCCTGTATAGTATAGATCTTTTTTTTATATATAGATTTTTTTTTGTCCCAAGCATTATACTTACTGTCAACTGACTCACTACCTGTGCTGGAATTCTATTCCAAGCATCACCTACCGCTGGCTGGAGGAGAGGTCTTCTTTGGGTAAAGTGAGTTTGGAGCTGGAATAAATTGAAAAGGTATGTCAACACGGGGTGGTTATATCTGTTAGTAACCCGTGCCTCATCCCTAAACAACATGAGAAACAAGGAATTCAAAAAAATTATGAAACTTTATGGATACCATACTAATGGTAATACATATTTAAAACTTGTATAATCATTTATTGAAAATGACATAAAAGCAATTGTATACGTAAGCTGGAGCTGGGCCATGCATTCACACATTCGTAAAAAAGAAAAACATAATAAAACATTTGTAAAGGGCTGTCTAAATCTTTCAAAACACCTTGTTAAGCTTTCAAGGAAATTCAATAAAATTAAAAGTTTACAAAGCTCTTACGAGCATCTAAGGCACCTTTGGAACGATGCTTGCAAACTTTGCAAGGTGCCAAAGTTCCAGAGAACTTTGCTGGCGAGATCAAAAACAAAGCAAAGCAAAACCAACACGTGCCCAACTCTTCTCTTTTATGTTACAGAACAGATATTGGCTTTGCAAAGTGTTCAGAAAGTTTCAGTAACGCAAAGCAAATGTTAGTTGTGTACATTTGTGTGACCGATGCTGGAAAGGAGGATTCAACCAGGGGCAATAAATAACAATAAAACATTTTCAGGGACAGGTCTAGGGAATCTCCTCTGAAGTCAGTTAGCACTGATATATTACAAAGTTTATTAATATTCAATATTGTTTTCTACATATAATATTTTAGATGGCATACAGAAAGAAATATTTCAAATATTTGAACTCTATACTAAGGTGTTTTTGTTTAAGCTGTGTACAGCACGCTTATAAAGGTGTTCATCCTTGTTCGCTTGTTTAAATTTCCCAAGTATCCAAGAACATTTGTCTTCATTTTTCTGCTCTTTAGGTTCTTCTGTAGGGGGAAGGGAAATTATATGGGCAGAATATATTGTTTTAATCAAGTAGAAGGGATGCTTGTTATATGCTGACAAGCCGTGAGCATGCATGGACCCTGTCTGTAGCTCCACATCCCCTTTCCCACTTAAGGCTGTATGAAAGCTCCATTACTTTAATTAGGTCTGATGGGTTGTGATAGTGAATGCTAATCTAGGTCATTGCATATGTAAATGTGCAGCTGTACTCTTGGAGCATGCCAAAGCATATCAGCTGAGGTGTCCAGTCATCACCAGGCTTCAAGCCCAGCATTGCGTGGATAACTACACTGAGCAGCCCATCTTCAGGTCACTGGGCTCTCTAATAATCAGTAGTTTGTTCTGTCACAAATAGAGTGGCTGGGATTATACGCACTTCCTGCAGACCTGAATTGCATCATGGGAACTTAGGGCCAGATTCACAAAAGAGATACGACGGAGTATCATCGGATACGCCGTCGTATCTCTGTTTTAGGGCCGTTCTAACTATGCGACTGATTCATAGAATTAGTTACGCATAGCTAGCCCTAAGATCCGACAGGTGTAATTGAATTACACCATCGGATCCTAGGATGCAATACTTCGGCCGCCGCTGGGGGGAGTTTGCGTCGTAAACCAGCGTCGGGTATGCAAATTAGCAGTTACGGCGATCCACAAAGGTTTTTCCCGTCGTTACGTCGTCGCAAGTTTTAGATTCCCATCGCAAAGAAAGGGGTACTTTAACATGGTGTAAAATTACTCCACCATGTTAAAGTATGCCCGTCTTTCCCGCGTCGCTTTTGAATTTTTTTGTTTTCCCGGCGTAAGTACGTTACGCACGTCGCTATTCTCAACACGTCGGCGCTTCGTAATTTCGCACAAAGCACGTCGGGAAATTTGCGAACGGAGCATGCGCAGTACGTCCGGCACGGGAGCGCGCCTAATTTAAATGGTACCCACCCCATTTGAATTGGGCCGTCTTGCGCCGGACGTGTTTACGATACACCGCGCAAGTTTACAGGTAAGTGCTTTGTGGATCGGGCACTTAGACTGAAAACTTGCGGCGGTGTAACGTAAACGGGTTGCGTTACGCTGCGCCGCAGGTACGAGAATCTGGCCCTTAATACTTAAGGCTGAACTCTAACCTTGTCCTTAGCGTTGCACAGTTGCATAGGTTCAATGCCTGTACTTTACATTTTTACTTTGTTTTCACTGCATGCTATGAGCCTTTTTGCATGGTTCATTAGAAGCTACAGCAAGTCAGATCAAGCCCTCTTCATTTCCTGAATGCCGGCATCCAGTATCATCAAGCCCAATGTATCCCAACCCTTGCACAGAGAAGCACAGAGCACTAAAGATTACTGGGCCAGATCCTCAAAAGAGATACGCAGACTTAACTGCTGTTCAGTCTGTGTCTAACTTTGGAAACGATCCTCAAAAGGCTTTTTCCAAAGTTAGGCAGAAGATCAGGCATGTGTAATTGAATTACACTGCCGAATCTTAGGATGCAGTACCGCATCCGCCGCTGGGGGCATTTCGAGTCGAAATGCCGTTGCTAGTATGCAAATTAGCACTTAAGGCGATCCACAAAGCTTTCCAGCTTCGTTTTTTTGCCGTAAGTGTTATTTTGCAAGTGTAAAACTAGGGCTGATGTTACAAAGTGTAAACTAGTCACACCATGTAAAAGCCCATTCCAGCGACGGCATTTGGTATGCATTCCCGAGGGAGAACTCCACGGCAATTTGTAAAGACAAAACCGGCATGGGTTCCCCCCCAGGAGCATACCAGGCCCTTAGGTCTGGTATGGGTTGTAAGGGGACCCCCCTACGCCGAAAAATCGACGTAGGGGGTCCCCCTACAATCCATACCAGACCCGTATCCAAAGCACGCTACCCGGCCGGTCAGGAAGGGAGTGGGGACGAGCGAGCGGCCCCCCCCTCCTGAGCCGTGCCAGGCCGCATGCCCTCAACATGGGGGGGTTGGGTGCTCTGGGGCAGGGGGGCGCACTACGGGCCCCCCCACCTCAGAGCACCCTGTCCCCATGTTGATGAGGACAGGGCCCCTTCCCGACAACCCTTGTCATTGGTTGTCGGGGTCTGCGGGCGGGGGCTTATCGGAATCTGGGAGTCCCCTCAAATAAGGGGGCCCCCAGATACCGGCCCCCCACCCTAAGTGAATGGATATGGGGTACATCGTACCCCTATCCATTCACCTGTAGGCAAAAAGTTAGTTAGTAAACACACAACACAAGGCCTTTTAAAATAATTTATTATTCTGCTCCGGATGCCCCCCCTGTCTTCTTTATTAGCTCTATTAGCAGGGGGGGGCTTCTTCTTCCACTCTCCGGGGGTCTTCCGCTCTCCGGGGGTCTTCTCCGCTCTCCGGGGGGGGCTTCTCCGGACTCCGGGGGGCTTCTTCCATCTTCTCCCCTCTTCCGCTGTTGACTCGGCGAACCCCGGTTCTTCTGCAGATGTCCGGTGCCTTCTTCTTCAGCGCTGGCTGCCTGCTATCTTTGTGTGTTAGCTCGATTTCAAACAGGCAGCCGGCGCGGTCTTCTGTGACGTCAGGGTCTTCTCTTCTGTTCTTCTCCCCTCTTCCGATGTTGACTCGTCGCCTGTTGTCGCTGTAATGATGGAAGCGCGCCTTGCATCCCATTTATATAGGCATCACCGTCCCATCATGCTCCGGCAGGTACCCACGTGGTGGGTGCCTACCCACGTGCACCCACCACGTGGGTACCTGCCGGAGCATGATGGGACCGTGATGCCTATATAAATGGGATGCAAGGCGCGCTTCCATCATTACAGCGACAACAGGCGACGAGGCAACATCGGAAGAGGGGAGAAGAACAGAAGACCCTGACGTCACAGAAGACCGCGCCGGCTGCCTGTTTGAAATCGAGCTAACACACAAAGATAGCAGGCAGCCAGCGCTGAAGAAGAAGGCACCGGACATCTGCAGAAGAACCGGGGTTCGCCGAGTCAACAGCGGAAGAGGGGAGAAGATGGAAGAAGCCCCCCGGAGTCTGGAGAAGCCCCCCCCGGAGAGCGGAGAAGACCCCCGGAGAGCGGAAGACCCCCGGAGAGTGGAAGAAGAAGCCCCCCCTGCTAATAGAGCTAATAAAGAAGACAGGGGGGGCATCCGGAGCAGAATAATAAATTATTTTAAAAGGCCTTGTGTTGTGTGTTTACTAACTAACTTTTTGCCTACAGGTGAATGGATAGGGGTACGATGTACCCCATATCCATTCACTTAGGGTGGGGGGCCGGTATCTGGGGGCCCCCTTATTTGAGGGGACTCCCAGATTCCGATAAGCCCCCGCCCGCAGACCCCGACAACCAATGGCAAGGGTTGTCGGGAAGAGGTCCTGTCCTCATCAACATGGGGACAGGGTGCTCTGAGGTGGGGGGGCCCGCAGTGCGCCCCCCTGCCCCAGAGCACCCAACCCCCCCATGTTGAGGGCATGCGGCCTGGCACAGCTCAGGAGGGGGGGGGAGGGCGCTCGCTCATCCCCACTCCCTTCCTGACCGGCCGGGTAGCGTGCTTTGGATACGGGTCTGGTATGGATTGTAGGGGGACCCCCTACGTCGATTTTTCGGCGTAGGGGGGTCTCCTTACAACCCATACCAGACCTAAGGGCCTGGTATGCTCCTGGGGGGTGAACCCATGCCGGTTTTTTCTTTGAAAATTGGCATGGAGTTCTCCCTCAGGAATACATGCCGAGCGACGCTGTCATTTTTTTTTTTTTCCCAACGCAACTTTTTTAAGCCGTCGCGATCCTCAAAACTCGGCGTAACGTAAATTCGCGCATGCGCAGTACGGCCGGCGCGGGAGCGCGCCTCATTTAAATGGGACTCGCCCCATTTGAATAGGAACGCCTTGCGCCGGCGGAATTTTAGTAACACAGCCTGAAATTTCTAGATAAGTGCTTTGTGGATCGGGCACTTAGGTAGAAACTTTAAGGCAGTGCAACTTAAATGGGATTTTTTAAGTTACGCAAGGTTTTTGTGGATCTGGCCCACTGTGTTTAAAACATAGTATGTAAGAAAGTGAAAAACGTTTTATTTAACCACATGCCGACCGCCGCACGCAGATATACGTCAGCAGAATGACATGGGCAGGCAAAAGGACATATATATATACGTCCCCTTTGCACGCCGCGAGCTCTGTGACTCCGACCGCGGGTCCCGTGGACGGGCATACCCGCGATTGTGTCAGGGTGAGGAAGAAGGGGGAAATGCTTATGTAAACAAGCATTTCCCCAGTCTTCCTAGTGACAGGACAGTGTACACAGCTTCCTGTAATCGGAAGCTGTCATCACTGTCACACATAGCCCAGCCCCCCCACAGTTAGAACACGGCCCTAGGCACACTGGGGTGTTCAGTGCCACCTAGTGGTTAACCCCTTCACTGCCAGTGTAATTTTCACAGTAATCAGTGCTTGTTTATAGCACTGATTGCTGTAAAAATGACAATGGTCCCAAAAATGTGTCAAAAGTGTCCGATGTGTCCGCCATAATGTCACGATAAAAATCGCTGATCGCCGCCATTACTAGTAAAAAAAAAAAAATATTAATAAAAATGCCATAAAACTATCCCCTATTTTGTAGACGCTATAACTTTTGCACCAACTGATCAATAAATGCTTATTGCGATTTTTGTTTACCAAAAATATGTAGAAGAATACGTATCGGCCTAAACTGAGGAAAATATATATTTTTTGTATATTTTTGGGGGATATTTATTATAGCAAAAAGTAAAAAAAATTGATTTGTTTTCAAAATTGTCGCTCTATTTTTGTTTATAGCGCAAGAAATGAAAACCGCAGCGGTGATCAAATACCACCATAAGAAAGCTCTATTTGTGGGAAAAAGGACATCAATTTTGTTTGGGAGCCACGTCACACGACCGCGCAATTGTCAGTTAAAACGACACAGTGCCGAATTGCAAAAAGTGGCCTGGTTTTTGACCAGCAAAATGGTCCGGGGCTTAAGTGGTTAAAAATATAATTAAAATGTTGATTGGGGGGTGGGAGGATGGCAAAACCTAATTTTTTTTAAATCTCTTCAGCTCTTTGGATGTGTGTAAAAAAATTGCCTGGGCACTTTTATGTGGTTCGCAATGGTTGCCGGGCTCTCCTGCTCCTCCCGAGAACACAACAAATCATGTCAGGATGGGGAGCAGGAGGAGCTCAAGGAACACCATTCTCGGAACTGTCAAAATTACAGCTGTAAAGCCGATCAAGCACCATCCTGCCTCCTTGTGATAGCAATAAAATTAAATAAATAAATAAAATGTGTTAAATGTAAATGATAAAATACATAAACATATAAAAAAAAATTAAAGTGCCCCGTCGCCCCATACACATTATTATGTATGCAAAAATTGGGAATTAAGTTATGAGTACTATAAAATCACTTTAGTGTATTTTTCTAAAATACATAGATTTGATAAACAAATATCATGCAACTACCATTTTATTTGACAAGACCTCTGCTTTAAAATAATATCGAATGTTTTGGGGAATTTGAGTAATTTTTTGTCACAAATATATATTTTAGCATGTGCAAAAATGAAAACAATTGCTCCAGTGGAGAAGTGGTTAACCACTTGCCACCGGAATGACCCTGATCATCTCTATGGTCTAAGAAACCAGAAGCGACGAGTATTTTGTCACTTCCCGTTTCACCAGTTGTAAACAAACCATTATTGGTTTGAAAAAAGCATTGGATCATACCAATCTTGGTATGATCCGATCGGAGCCGTTCGGAAATACTCAGTTTCCAAGTCCTTTCTGAGTTCAGCAAAGCTGCCCCCAGGTATTTCCGAGGCTCTCCGGTGCCCCCCCACATCTGGCCACATGGTATTGCATGCCATAAAAATCAATGTGGAACAAATTATTTTCGTTTTCATTGACTATGGGGAAACTCGCTTTGATATGCGAGTGCTTTGGATTACGAGCATTCTCCTGGAACGGATTATGCTCATAATCCAAGGTTCCACTGTACAGTGCTAATTTAACCACTTTCCGACCGCCGCATGTATATGTACGTCCACAGAATGGCACGTACAGGCAAATGGGCGTACATGTACGTCCTTGCCTTCTAGCGGGTAGGGGGTCCGATCGGGACCCCCCCTGCTACATGCGGCGGTCGGATTCCCGCGGGGAGCGATCCGGGTCGACGGCGCGGCTATTCGTTTATCGTCGCGATCGCTCCCCGGAGCTGAAGAACCGGCAGAGCCGTATGTAAACACGGCTTCCCCGTGCTACACTGTGGCGGCTGCATCGATTGAGTGATCCCTTATATAGGGAGACTCGATCGATGACGTCAGTCCTACAGCCACACCCCCCTACAGTTGTAAACACACACTAAGTGAACACTAACTCCTACAGCGCCCCCTGTGGTTAACTCCCAAACTGCAACTGTCATTTTCACAATAAACAATGCAATTTAAATGCATTTTTTGCTGTGAAAATGACAATGGTCCCAAAAATGTGTCAAAATTGTCCGAAGTCTCCGCCATAATGTCGCAGTCACGAAAAAAATCGCTGATCGCCGCCATTAGTAGTAAAAAAATAAAAATTAATAAAAATGCAATAAAACTATCCCCTATTTTGTAAACGCTATAAATTTTGCGCAAACCAATCGATAAACGCCTATTGCGATTTTTTTTTACAAAAATAGGTAGAAGAATACGTATCGGCCTAAACTGAGGGGAAAAAAATATTTTATATATGTTTTTGGGGGATATTTATTATAGCAAAAAGTAAAAAATATTGAATTTTTTTCAAAATTGTCGCTCTATTTTTGTTTATAGCGCAAAAAATAAAAAACGCAGAGGTGATCCAATACCGCCAGAAGAAAGCTCTATTTGTGGGGAAAAAAGGACGCCAATTTTGTTTGGGAGCCACATCGCACGACCGCGCAATTGTCTGTTAAAGCGACGCAGTGCCGAATCGCAAAACCTGGCCTGGGCATTTAGCTGCCTAAAGGTCCGGGCTTAAGTGGTTAAAACAGCTCTATATAATATCCACACTGTGTAATCCTGTGATATATACAGTACAGACCAAAAGTTTGGACACCCCTTCTCATTCAAAGAGTTTTCTTTATTTTCATGACTATGAAAATTGTAGATTCACACTGAAGGCATCAAAACTATGAATGAACACATGTGGAATTATACATAACAAAAAAGTGTGAAACAACTGAAAATATATTTCATATTCTAGGTTCTTCAAAGTAGCCACCTTTTGCTTTGATTACTGCTTGGCACACTCTTGGCATTCTCTTGATGAGCTTCAAGAGGTAGTCACCTGGCGCAGCACCCCATCACTCTCCTTCTTGGTCAAATAGCCATTACACAGCCTGGAGGTGTGTTTGGGATCATTGTCCTGTTGAAAAATAAATGATGGTCCAACTAAACGCAAACCGGATGGAATAGCATGCCGCTGCAAGATGCTGTGGTAGCCATGCTGGTTCAGTATGCCTTCAATTTTGAATAAATCCCCAACAGTGTCACCAGCAAAGCACCCCCACACCGTCACACCTCCTCCTCCATGCTTCACGGTGGGAACCAGGCATGTAGAGTCCATCCGTTCACCTTTTCTGCCTCGCACAAAGACACGGGGGTTGGAACCAAAGATCTCAAGTTTGGACTCATCAGACCAAAGCACAGATTTCCACTGGTCTAATGTCCATTCCTTGTGTTCTTTAGCCCAAACAAGTCTCTTCTGCTGGTTGCCTTTCTTTAGCAGTGGTTTCCTAGCAGATATTCTACCATGAAGGCCTGATTCACACAGTCTCCTCTTATCAGTTCTAGAGATGTGTCTGCTGCAAAAGGTGGAAGAACCTAGAATATGAAATCTATTTTCAGTTGTTTCACACTTTTTTGTTATGTATAATTCCACATGTGTTCATTCATAGTTTTGATGCCTTCAGTGTGAATCTACAATTTTCATAGTCATGAAAATAAAGAAAACTCGTTGAATGAGAAGGTGTGTCCAAACTTTTGGTCTGTACTGTAGTTATTATTATTAATTTAAAGCGGAGTTTCGGCCACAATTTCACTTTTTATATATAAATACCCCTGTAATACACAAGCTTAATGTATTCTAGTAAAATTAGTCTGTAAACTAAGGTCCGTTTTGTTAGGTTGTTACAGCATTTAGACACTTTATAAAATAGAAATTGACTGGGGCCATCTTAAAGCGGATGTGCCATGGGAACAAAATATTAAAAGTCAGCAGCTACAAATACTGCAGCTGCTGACTTTTAATAATAGGACACTTACCTGTCCTGGAGTCCAGCGCCGATCGCAGCAGAGCACGAGCGATCGCTCGTCACCCTGCTGCTCCCCCCTCCATCCACGCTGAGGGAACCAGGAAGTGAAGCGCTGCGGCTTCACTGCCCGGTTCCCTACGGCGCATGCGCGAGTCGCGCTGCGCCCGCCGATTGGCTCACACGCTGTGTGCTGGGAGCCGAGTGTTCCCAGCACACAACGGGCGACAGACGGGATGTGACGGAATGCCCGTCTTTCGCCCGTATCGTGTGGCCGGAAGTGGGTGCAAATACCTGTCTTTAGACAGGTGTCTGCACCCCCCTCCCCCCTGAAAGGTGTCAAAAGTGACACCGGAGGGGGGGAGGGTTCCGATCAGCGGGACTCCACTTTAGGGTGGAGGACCGCTTTAAGTGTGGGCATCATGAAGCCAGACTGTATGACTTCCTGGATTTCAGCCTTGCAGATCTCGCACATGCTCAGTGCTGCACAAGCAGTGTCAGATCAGGTTTCAGCACCTGTGCTGTCCAAGTCACATGATTCTTTGAGACTGGGGAATGCACAGACTCCTGGAAAGTTACACCCACTACATTCCCAGGAGTCTGTGTGGTGTAGGTTAGGAAGCTTAAGCACCTAGGTGCAGGAAGTGGGAAGATTAACTATTCTGCCTAGCAACAACACTTTGAAGGCATCTAAAAAAAAAAAAAATAATTCGTAAAGGACTAATGACATTTTTTTTAAAACTACTGATGTAATGTTATATTTATGGGTGGAACTCCAGGTACTTATATAGCACCATCAATTTACGCAACACTTTACATATACATTGTACATTCACATCAGTCCTTACCCACAAGGAGCTTACAATCTAATGTCCCTAACTCACATTCATATACTAAAGCCAATTTAGACAAAAGCCAATTAACCTACCAGCATGTCTTTGGGTTGTGGGAGGAAATCGGAGGACCCCACGCAGGCACAGGGAGAACATGCAAACTCCAGGCAGGTAGTTTTGTAGTTGGGATTCGAACCAGCGACCCTTTTTACTGCACCACTGTGCCATTATCATACCAATATACAAACCATATCAGTAATGTGTACAAAGACGATATAATACATAAGGAATAAAAAACAGTTTATGTGAAAAGTGACAGTTCTTCTGAAATTAATGAGAAATCCATATAAAAAAGTAAATACATGAATAAACAAGTCCAAAAAGGTATTTGTGTCCACTTCCCTTTACCACTGTGCTACCAGTGCTCTAAACTTAAGCCCTCATTCACAATGAACACGGCTTTGAAATCGTGCAAGTTCATCTGAACTCGCACAATTTCAAAGCCGCCTTTTAACTGGTGGGGGTGACTTGAGAGACATCTGTGCGGGTTCATGCACAGATGTCTATTGAAATTGACAAAGTTGCCAAAAGTAGTGCAGGAACTGCTTTTGGAAAGTTGGAGTCGCACCGATTGGGTCGCTCCTATTGCCTGCAATAGGCTCCAATTTGACCTGTCAAATCGCATGTCAAATCGCGCCAATGTGAACGGGGGCTAAAGATATTTTACAACACAGGTGTAATCATATCCAACGTGTAATCTTCTGATGTTACTCAGTAATGAGCATCTTGTAGTGTGGCCTCCCTTTGACCAGGGTGCTCCTCTCCTGTTGGGTGTACTTCCTGGATGACTGGTGTACTGCTCCTTTATACAAATAAAATGTGTTATTGGTGATTTTACACTATTGGGAGCATCCTCTTCATTCCTACATGGTACAGGAGTAACTAATACTGCAGATGCAGCGCCCATAAAGGGACCAGTACACCGCTCATCCAGTAAGAACACCCAACAGGAGAGGAGCACCCTGGTCAGAAGGAGGCCATACTACAGGATGCTCAGCACTGAGCAACATCAGGAGATTACACGTTGGATATGATTACACATGTGTTGTAACATATTTAAGGCAGGAGGACTGGGAGTGGTGATGGGAAGTGGTCACCAAGACCTTTTTGGACTTGTTTATTCATGCATTTACTTTTTTTATATAGATTTCACATTAATTTCAGAAGTTACTTTTCACATAAACAGTTTTTATTCCTATGTGATTCACTTGTATGTATTATAATCTATGTACACTTTACTATTATGGTTTGTATATTGGTATGATAACTATATGATTACACAGTGTGGATATTATACATAGCTGTTTTAAATGAGGGCTGTAAATGCGTTTATATGATTAGGTGGTAGCGCTGCACTTAGTTTGATTAATCATTTAGATACATTGTAGGAATACAATTGTGTGCATGCGGCAACCATAAGTACTATACACAGTGTTTTGTTTTTTTTTCATACTCAGTCATACAGTACATGCATTTATATTTATATACAGTGGGTATAGAAAATAATCACTCCACTTTAAAATACCGTATTTATCGGCATATAACACGCATAGGAGTATAACACGCACCTTCATTTTAAGAGGGATGTTTCAGGGAAAAAAAATACATTTTAAGAACTTTGAAGCAAAATAAGGGTCAGTGCCCATCAATGCAACCTGATCAATGCCCATATGCAGCCTCAAAATTGCCCATCAATGCAGCTTGATCAATGCCCATCTGCAGCTTCACAATTTCCCATCAATGCAGCTTGATCAATGCCAATCTGCAGTGTCATCATTGCCCATCAATGCAGCTTATTTAATGCCAATCTGTAGCCTCACATTTGCCCATCAATGCAGCTTGATTAATTCCCCTTTTGCAGCCTCCCCATTGCCATGAATGCAGCCTGGAGAGTTTGTTGTTTGAGGAAGAATTGGACTTTCTAGGCACCAATCATTAACAGAGAATACATTTTTTATTGATGCAATCCCAAATGGGTGGGTTATCGGATCAACATTACAGTAAGCTTTCATAAAAATACATTAAAAAGACATTAATTATCCCAGAATATCACAGAATATTTTTTGTAATAATTAGGCAAATCAAAAAAATTAAAACCAATACTGGTCCAATAAAGACATCAACAATTGTTGATGGCTAACGTAAGTATTAGTATATGTTTTCGCATGAGCTCTACATGTTTCGCAGTTGAATGCTTCTTCAGGAGCTATAGGTTTTCTAGAAGGAAGAAATAGACTATTATTGGTTTACATATAAGTTAATATATCGCTAAACATTTGTAGATAACAATAAACCGTATCATGTGTGCACTAAGGCACCGTAGCGATAGAAATGCACCAGTGACCATAGTTGCCGTAATGTCACCGACAGGACAGCACAGTGAGGGACCACAAGCAGGAGATGCACCAGTGAATACCATGAATGCAGCCTGATCAATGCCCATCTCAGGGAGGGGAGGTGGGATGAGCGTCGTCAAATTACATACAATGAGAATCTCCTGTTTACTCGGCGGCCTCTTTAATTCAAAGTCCCGCCTCCTGGACCGGCTTCTATGATAGACAGAGCATTGGTCCAATGCCGGCCCAGGAGATGGGACCGCTGAGTAAACAGGAGATTCTCGCTGTATGTAATCTGACGGCGCTCGTCCCGCCACCTCCCGGTTCCTTCCGAGGCAGCCCAAATTGCAGTATCGGCATATAACAAGCACACACTATTTGCAAACTATTTTCAGGGTGAAAAAGTGAGTGTTATACGCTAATAAATACAACAATCACATTTTGTTGCTTTGCAGCCTGAAATGAAGATGCAGTTTTATCTAGTTTTATCCAGCTGTATTTACGCAGTGCAACTTATAACATTAAAGTAAAAGATATAACACCAACATGTAAAAAAATATATATAAATAAAACAGAATCATTGAGTTGGAAAAAGGATCACCCCCTTGTGTCAGTAGTTTGCTTTAATTACAGCCTTTAGTCTGTTGAGATATATCGCTACTAACTTTGCACATCTAGACTTTGCAATATTTGCCTACTCGTCTTTGCAGAACTGCTTAAGTTCAGTTCAATTTGATGGTGACCGTTTGTGGACTGCAGTCTTCTAGTCATTCCACCAATTTTGAATTAGGGGTAGATCCACAGAGCGAGTACACCGGTGTATCTACTGATACGCCGGCGTACTTTCAAATTTCCCGCGTCGTATCGTTGTTTTGAATCCTCAAAACAAGATACGACGGCTTCTGGGTTAGATCCGACAGGTGTACGTCTTCGTACGCCTTCGGATCTAAGATGCAATTCTTCGGCGTCCGCTGGGTGGCGTTCACGTAGTTTTCTGCGTTGGGTATGCAAATTAGCTATTTCCGACGATCCACGAACGTACGAGCGGCCGTCGCATTTTTTTACGTCGTCTGTAGTCGGCTTTTTCCAGCGTATAGTTAAAGCTGCTATTTTGTCGCGTATAGTTAGACTTGCCATGTTAAGTATGGCCGTCGTTTCTGCATTTATTTATTTTTTGCGTAAGTCGTCAGTGAATCGGAATGTACGTAAGTCACGTCTATGTTAAAAAAAATTACGTCCTTGCACGTCGGGAAATTTAGGGACGGCGCATGCGCAGTTCATTTGGCGCGGGGACGCGCTTCATTTAAATGAAACACGCCCCCTAATCGCCAATTTGAATTCCGCGCCGTTACGCCGCTTGAAATAAACTATGTCGTCGTAACTTACGGCGCAAATTCTTTGGGTATTCGAACCGGCCTAATGTAAGTTACAGCGGCGTAGCGTATCTCACATCAGCTGCGCCGATCTATTTGTATGTGAATCTACCCCTTATGGGCCGTACAGACGACCGAACATGTCTGCTGAAACTGGTCCACGGACCAGTTTCAGCAGACATGTTCGGTCGTGTGTAGGCCCGAGCGTGCAGGATTCCAGCAAACATTTGCCCGTCGGGCCTTTTCCCAGCGGGCAAATATTTCTGGACTTGTTTTAAAACAGTCCGCTGGAATCCTGCCCGCTCGGACATGTTCGGTCGTCTGTACAGACCTACCGTACATGTCCGAGCGCCCGCCATCCCTCGCATGCGTCAAATGACTTTGACGCATGCGTGGAAGCATTTAACTGGCAGGGCCGCCCACGTCGCCGCGTCATCATCGCGGCGACGGCGCGGACACGCCCCGCGTATTGTTTACGCGCGGATTTGTGTACGATGGTTAGTACAGCCATCGTACAGAAATCCCCGGGCAGACATGTACGGTGAAAACGGTCCAGCGGACCGGTTTCATCGTACATGTTTGCCCGTGTGTACGCGGCCTTAGGGTTTAAGTCTGGGCTCTGATTAAGCCATGCAAGGACATTCAACGTTTACTCCTTCAACCACTGTGTGGTAATTATTGCTGTGTGTTTTGGGTCATTGCCATGTTGGAAGATAAACGTTCTTTCCATTGACCATTTTCTGGCAGAGGGCAGCAGATTTTTCTCAAGAATTTGACAGTATTTTGCCCCATCCATTTTTCTTCTATCTTGACACATGCTCCAGTCCCTGCTGCAGAGAAACACCCCCATAACAGGATATTACCACCTCTACACTTTACTGTAGGAATGGTGTTATTTGGATTGTAAGCTGTGATGATTTTCCCCCATACATATGGTTTGGTGTTGAGGCCAAATAATTACATTTTAGTCTCATATCACCATAACCCATTTTTACATGTGGCAAGGCAAAGCTCAGTTGTGACTGTGTGTAGCCTTTCTTAAGGAGTGGCTTTTTTCTTGCAACCCTCCAATACAAGCCACATTTGTGGAGAAATTGTGATATTGTTGTCAGATGCACACAATTACCACTCTTTCTCATAAATGTTTTTCTTGGTAGTCTCTTTGCCAGTTTCCTCCTGGCTCTTTCATCCTGATCCAGGGAGGGTCTATGTTGTACCAAATACCTTCCACTTCTTAATAGACTTCACTGTGCTTCTAGGCATTGATAAAGCCTTTGGGGCAGATCCACGTACAGCGGCGCATTTATCCGCCGGGCGTAGCATATCTAAGATACACTACGCCGCCGTAACTTACTTTTTTTTTTCAAATCCACAAAGAATCCGCGCCGTAAGTTACGGCGGCGTAGTGTATCTTTGGCGGCGTAATGGCGCGGCATTCAAATCTCTGTGATAGGGGCGTGTTTTATGTAAATACGTTGTGACCCGACGTAAACAATGTTTTTTTTTAACTGCGCATGCTCGAAATTAACCCGGAACAAGCCAATGCTCACGACGGTGACGTCATTCTACGCAAATCCCTATTCGCGAACGACTTACGCAAACGATGTAAAAAATTCAAAATGCGAGGCGGGAACGACGGCCATACTTAACATTGAGTACGCCTCATAACAGTAGCTTTAACTATATGCCGGAAAAAGCCGAACGCAAACTACGTAAAAAAATGCGCCGGCCGGACGTACATTCGTGGATCGCCGTAACTAGCTAATTTGCATACTCAATGCGGAATTCAACGGAAACGCCACCTAGCGGCCACCGAAAAATTGCATCTTAGATCCGACGGTGTACTAAAACGTACGCCTGTCGGATCGATCCGAGATGCCGTCGTATCTTGTTTTGTAGATACAAAACAAAGATACGACGCGCAAAATTTGTAATTACGCGGCGTATCAAGAGATACGCCGGCGTAATTCTTTTGTGGATCTGCCCCGTTGACTTTTTGTTGTATCCATCTCCTGAATTGTGCCTGTCCACAACTTTATCCCGGAGATCTTTTGACAGTGCCTTGCCACCCATAGGAGATTGTTTGCTTTAGTTGCACTGCCAGGGACTGGCTCAATGCTCAAGGAAAGCTCTTTTCATGCTGAGCTAATCAAAATGACCACATCTGATTAGTTAAAAGTCAAATGGCTTTGTGTGCCATCGAGAAGGCGATTAGCTACACCTGATTGAGTTTTTAGAAGGGGTGATCCTTTTTGCAACACAGTGATTCGGTTTTTACATTTTTTTTTATGACATGCTGGTGTTATATCTTTCACTTGGATGTTATAAATTGCAGTGAATACAGCTAGATACAACACAAACTGTGTCTGTCTTCATTTCAGACTGCAAAGTAACAAAACATGATTATTTTAGAGGGGGGGGGGGTCATTCTTTTCTATACCCACTGTATATACACCTAGGTTTTTCTTTTTGTATATTTGTCTTATGCCCTGTACACACGATCGGAAATTCAGACAGCAAAAGAACGATGTGAGCTGTGTGTATGCTCCATCGGACTTTTGCTGTCTGAATTTCTGCCAACAAAAGATTGAGAGCTGGTTCTCAAATTTTCAGATGGAAAAAATTCCTATTGGAAAATCCGATCATTTGTAGCAATTCCGACGTGCAAATTCCGAAGCATGCTCGGAAACAATTCGACGCATGCTCGGAAGCATTGAACTTAGATTTCTTGTGTTATACATCACCTCATTCTTGACAGACGAAAGTTCAGAGAACTTTTATGTGACCGTGTGTATGCAAGCCAATTCTGTCGGAAAAAACATCCAAGGTTTTTCTGACTGTAAAATCTGATCGTGTGTACGTGTCATTACACTTTTTTTTTTAATACCACATTTTGAGGGTTTAGCACAAGATATGATTTAGGGAGCACGTGGGATATTTTACTATAAATGTTTAGTATCTATTTACTCAGCATAGCATAATTTTTTATATTTTACCAAACAATTGGGTATTATATTGTGTTTTGTGCATTAAAATGAATGAAAGTATTTATTCCCCAAAAATTGCATTTGAAAAACTGCTGCGCAAATACTGTGTGACATAAAAAATTGCAACACCGACCATTTTATTCTCTAGAGTGCTTTAAAAACATCTCGGGCCAGATTCACAGAGACTGGCCGCTAGGTGGCGCTTCCGTCGATTTCAGCGTAGAATATGCAAATTAGGTAGATACGCCGATTCACAAACGTACGTCCGCCTGGCGCATTTTTTTTAACGTCGTTTACGTTAGGCTTTTTCCGGCGTAAAGTTACCCCTGGGTCTATGAGGCGCAGCCAATGTTAAGTATGGGCGTCGTTCCCGCGACGAAATTTGAATTTTTTACGTCATTTGCGAAAGTCGTTCGCGAAAAGGGCTGGACGTAATTTACGTTCACGTCGAAAGCATGACGATTTGCCAACGTCATTTGGAGCATGCGCACTGGGATATGTCCACGGACGGCGCATGCGCCGTTCGTTAAAAACGTCAAAAATGTGGGGTCACTACTATTTTACATAGTACACGCCCCCAGCCAGCCTATTTTGAATGAGGCGGGCTTACGCCGGCCCAGTTACACTGCGCCGCCGTAAGTTTAAGCGCAAGTACTATGTGAATATACAACTTGCTGCTCAAACTTCCGGCGGCGTAGTGTATCTGAGATACGCTACGCCTGGGTAAAGATAGGCGATTCTACCTGAATCTGGCCCATAATGTTTGGGGGTTCTAAGTAAAATTTCTAGCAAAAAATACAGATTTTTACATACACACATTTTTACGTATGTGAGAAGTGTCAGAAAAAGGCCTGGGGCCAGATTCAGAGAGAATTATGTTGCTCCACGGCGGCGTAACGTATCTGATTTACGTTACACCGCCGCAAGTTTACAGCGTAAGTGCCTGATTCACAAAGCTCTTACCTGTAAACTTGCGGCGGTGTAACGTAAATCCGCTCGGCGCAAGCCCGCCTAATTCAAACGGGACGGGCACCATTAAAACTAGGCGCGTTCCCGCGCCGAATGTACTGCGCATGCTCCGTCGGGAAAATTACCCGACGTGCATTGCGCTAAATGATGTCGCACGGACGTCATTTGTTTAGACGTTAACGTAAATGGCGTCCAGCGCCATTCACGGACGACTTACGCAAACGACGTGATTTTTTACATTTCGACGCGGGAACGACGGCCATACTTAACATTGCTTAGAACACCTAGGAGGCAGCCCTAACTTTACGACGCGTATCACTACGGAAACTACGTAAATTTAGATCGATGGGCATCGCGGACGTTCATGAATCGCTGTAACTAGTCATTTGCATATTCTACGCCGACCGCAATGGCCTCGCCACCTAGCGGCCGGCATAGAATTGCATCCTAAGATCCGACGGTTACACCTGTCGGATCTTAGGGCTATCTATGCGTAACCTGATTCTATGAATAGTTAGGACGGGCGGATCACAGAGATACGACGGCGTATCAGGAGATACACCGTCGTATCTCTTTTGTGAATCTGGCCCCTGGTCTTTAAGTGGTTAAAAAATGTACAAAATGTTCTCAATACAATTGGTAGTCTGGGGTCAACTTGCAGTCCTAAATTTTATTATACCCTCTTCTGGGAAACAGTGTTGGGTCCAGTTTTTTTGTGTTTATTGTTAGCAAGGATAATAAAATTAATTAAAATAATAGTATGTTGCTGTCATAAAAACACAGGGAACAAAAATCCGCAAATAGGATTACTCATATCTCATACAAAACTTTGACAGTTCTGATGAAAAAACAAAACAAAGAAAAGAGATTGCCTAAAGCTGGATATTCACAGAAATCCCGTGATGCCTTCATCCATGCTAAATAGTGTGAATAGACAAATCTTCCCTGCCAGCTATTGTATTCATATTGGCTACAGTCACTGTTCGTCCCCCGATTTTCCTCTCGGCTCCTTCTATTTTTTAATTAAAGTTTGTCAAACTAGGTGGTGCCAATAGGACCAGCCGTAAAATCGTATGCTTTTGTCTGAGCAGAATGGAATGTCAATTTGCACCATTAGAATTATTGAGAGGGACAGTTATACTGAGCCCAGTGACCTCTGCAGCTCCTGTAAATTAGAGTTAGATTTAGACATTAAAGGGTGACAACTCTGCAGTAAGGAAAGAGAAGAAATACCACTCCAGATGGAGCTGCTTGGCTGGTCAATCGCCTCCTGGAGACCACGGTTGCTGGCAATGCATATAGCAGAGAACAAAAGAAAAATATTTGGACAGCCGCACTCCTGGGAATTCCTGAATTGTCCTTTAATAGTAAAATGGAAATACACTACAATCCACAGAAAAAATAAGAAGATACACAGCTGACGTTTCACACTAATGCTCAGTGCCCTCCTCCTAACTCTGCAGTAAGCTCACTGCCAATGTAAGAGTCATAGGCCTGCGCACAGGGTGTGCCAGATGTGCCTGGGCATACCCTAATCTCTCAGTGCAGCACAGATGCCCCCTACTGCTCTGGCTGGCTCCCCCCTGCAGCACTTCCAGCTTCCTTCCTTTCCTCTTTACTGGCTGTGCTGCAGGCACACACATGGGGATGTTTTAGAATGAGTGGGGGAAGGGGATGTTAAATATGTAATTTACAGACCCCTTTCTGAATAAGTTAAAGGATCAATACCATGTGTTTGAGCTTCGGAGTGCACACCCTAATGCAATAGGCTGCGCACACCTATGGTAAGAGTATTGTGACCCTACAGAAGGAAGTGCACAACCAATGTAGGATCAGGTATTTTGATGTGATGTATAAGGAAGGGGTAGTGGTGCTACCTTCCGCTCGTTATCCAAAAGGTCTAAGTGAGTAATGTGTCTGAACAAGAAATTTGAAAGTACGCCGGCATATCAGTAGATACGCCGGCGTACTCTCACTGTGGATCTGCCCCTATATGTTTTTAAAGCACTCTAGAGAAAAAAATGGTGGGTGTTGCAATTTTTTATGTCACACAGTATTTGCGCAGCAGTTTTTCAAACGCAATTTTTGGGGAAAAAATACTTTCATTCATTTTAATGCACAACACACAATATAATAGCCAATTGTTTGGTAAAATATAAAAGATGATGCTATGCTGAGTAAATAGATACTAAACATTCATAGTAAAATATCCCCGTGCTCCCTAAATCATATCTTGTGCTAAACACTCAAAATGCGGTATTCAAAAGAAAGTGTAATGCCACACATTGTGTGGTCAGGAGCATGGGGATCGCGTTATACGCTCCACCTTGCTTTCCAACCACTGCTCTCGGGACCTTCCGGCGTGATGCTGTAATTAGCGTAGCTCCGCCTTATGCATTTCGTCACAGCTTTTATTTATCCCAAAAGGAAAAAACTGTTGGTGTAACTGCTTATAAAGTGTTAGCTGGAATATGGCTTCAATTTGTTACTATACTTAAATCTGCTAATCCATCTTAAGCCTCATACACACGATCGGACTTCAAACAAACTTTTCTCTGGATTTTTGTCCCAGGGCGTTGGCCGTGAACTTTGTATGCATACACACGGCAGGACTTTTTCAGCAAACTTTCCAAAAATCACGTGTTTTTTCTGCTCTTTACTGCCACCCATTGGTCAACTTCACTATTGTTGGTTGCTTTTAACATTGGTTCTGAGCATGCGTATTTGTTCTTCGGACTAAAGTCCGATTGATTTCTGTACACACGGCAGGACTTTGCACCGTAGAACTTTTGTTGCCGAAAATTTTGTCCGTTTGCAGAGCGAACTTTTGTCTGATGAAAACCGAAAAAGTTTGTCAGATGGAGCGTACACACGGAAGAATTTTTTTTGAAAACCTACAAATTTTGAAGTTTGTTGTCAAAAAGTCAGATCATGTTGATGGGCTTAACACTCCCTCCCCTCAGAGTAACCTATTTGTTTTCAATATGGAGATTAGCATCCAAAAAAATAGACGTTCATTCATCCGATAATCTCAATCACCGTTTTCGAAATAGATGTTCTCCCGCCGCTTCGGGGTATGATCTTCGGGACTGGGCGTTCCTATTTGATTGACAGCCTTCCGACCGGCGCATACAGCGCGTCACGAGTTTCCGAAAGTAGCCGAACGTCGGTGCGCAGGCGCCGTATAGAGTCGCACCGACGTTCGGCTTCTTTCGGCAACTCGTGACGTGCTGTATGCGACCGTCGGAAGGCTGTCAATCAAATAGGAACGCCCAGTCCCGAAGATCATACCCCGAAGCGGCGGGAGAACATCTATCTCGAAAACGGTAAGTACGGCATTGATTTAAAAAAAAAATACCCGTTTCTGCTCCCCTTAATTAGCCTAAATCTAATGTTAAAAAAAGAATTCCGGGTGAACTCCCGCTTTAATAAATCATTTGCTAATAATTCATTGCTCTCGCTGGATACCCATGCCACATTTATATGGAATTTTCTAATTTTTCATACTCCCCTCTGCATATTTATCCAGTTGAGTTTCATTGCCCCCATAATAAAAATCTAAGAAAGCCACCATGTTTAGGCTTTCTAAGTACTTTGAGCAATAAAACCTGTGTACCCAGTTTTGACTGATGATTGATGCCCCAAGCTACAAAAGGTTTTTCTGGCTATTTGTTTGATAGCAACCATAAGTTGTTGCTATTCATTTGTTAAGCAATTATCTTAACTGTATTATTGCCTATACCATAGATAGTAATTTGTTGTAAGGACCTGTGATTATTGCTAAATATTTGGGCAAGACTGTAATTTGGACATACTTTGAAATTGTTCTCTATACATCTTTATTGACTGAGCAGGCCCAGCCTTCGGCTATATGGCATCCTGTGGAAAAGAGTTACTATGTTGTCTCCCAGGTAATGAATGAAGTTCTAAGTGACACCAAGAAAAGTGGCCTTATGCCTCGTACACAAGATCAGTTTTCCCGACGGGAAAACTGTGAGGAGAGATTTTGGCTGGGAATCCCTGCCGTGTGTATGCTCCTCGCAGTTTTTCCCACGGGGAAAACTCCATCACAATTTTCCTGATGGGAAAACCGAGAGAGTAGAGGAATAGACTGAACCGAGCAGTTTCTCGGCTTTTCCCTCTGGATTTCCGACGAGAACCTTTCCCATCGGAAATTCCGTACGTGTGTACAGGGCATTAGAACTGCATTCTGACCCGTCATATACATTTTCAACAATACAAACTACACAGACCAAAACCCATTCAGATTCCTGATTATCCACATAGCTCCCATATGTAATAATGGATGGTGATCACACTTATTTATCTAGATAAAAAGGTTAATAGACCAGATACAAATACTGAAGTTGTTTTAGTCCTGGAGGGACCTAAATTTATAAAAAAACTTTCCCATATTCCAAGATTTCTAGGGGATGCTTACTCTCTTTTTAACAGTCTTCTTGCAACCAATATTTTGTGTACTGCATACATTTTTAGAACCAGGATCTTGGATTGTGGTAAATACAGTATGTATGTGTCAATTGACAGGATGATGCACCTCCCACATGAATATCGTTCTTAATACCTTTGAGCAGGTTTTGGCTAATAGCCACATGGTATGAGCAGATCCTAATTAAAGTAGAACTATAGGCAAAATATTGCCAACTGTGTCCCATTAGGGAGAATTCCCTTAACTTCCTGTCCCATAGCCAAAACAGGAAGTGAGGGAATATCCCTGCAAATTAAGGGAACCTCATAACCCCACCCCATGTCACCAGTACTAGGGTCTCCATTGGAAGGTTTTTATTCTATTTATTTATGTTCTGGGGCCAACCCAAAATTTTAGATTTTCTTTTTTTTTTTTACTTTCAATGATAATTGTAAACAGGACAATTGGAGAGGATGAATCTCTCTAACAAGAGCAGAGGTAACAACAAAGAAAAAACTAACAGGTATTGTATCTATTGCCACTTTGTCCAAAACTAAAAAAAATGTTGCCTTTTAAAAAAACAAACAAACATGTCATACGTATCTGCTCTGTGCAATAGTTTTGGACAGTGCAGCCCTGATCCTCCTCTTTCCGGGTCCCAATCCAGCGCTCCTGTCTCCCCCTCTTCAGCCAGTGCCCCCAATAGCAAGCTGCTTGCTCTGGGGGCACTGATGCACGCTCGCTCCTGAGCCCCAGTCTGTGTCTAAAAGACACATAGAGCTCTGCCCTCTGCTCTCTCCTCATTGGCACACAGCTGTGATTGACAGTAGCAAGAGCCAGTGGCTCCCACTGGTGTCTCAGCCAGTTCTTGTGCACATCGATGGATCGAGAGGGAGTTCAGGTGAATATTAGAGAGGGCTGCTGCATAGAATGCATGAAGGTAACCTTGAGCCTTTAAAACCACTTTAAGTATACTCCCTGTATTTAGCTAGTGGTGTCATTGGTATGATCTGGTTACAGCAACAGTATCTAATAATTTTTATTAGAGAAAGGAAAAATCAGAGTACCAAATACAGCCAAGGTACCTAAGTACCGCACAGTAGCACATAATCACAAAATGTCAATACATACTCTGAATATAGGCAATTTTTATATCCTATATCAAAAGAAAGCAGAGAAAAACATCACTATCTATGATTTACCCGCTACTAGCTAATACTAAAGACAAAAAGGAGAAAGAAAAAAAAAAAAAAAAAAAAAAAAAATAATAAATAAGGGGGGCTGAAGACACCGTAATGAACGGATCTTCTAAAGTCTCTACGTACCAAAAGGAGTGAGCAGGAAATGGTCAAAGCCAAAACAGCAGTCTCATCCCATATCGAGTTGTAAGTATTGATCAGAATACCTGAACGCCACCCAAGGTGACCACGTCTGATTGAATTTTTCCGACGATTCCCTGGCAATTGCTACCGTTTCCTCCAATTGGTGGATGTTCTCTATGGAGCTAAACCATTCCGGAATGGAAGGAATATCCTTCGATTTCCAGTGCCTGGGAATCAAAACTTTCGCTGCATTCAGCAGATGTCTAGTCAATGATTTTTTATAATGTTGCATGGAGCAGTCCGCAATGTGGAGTAAGCAACAAGCAGGTGTAAGAGAGATTGTGGTATCTGTAATGGCTTTGATCAGTTCGCACACCTTGTCCCAGAAGGGTCTCAGACACGGACACTCCCACCAAATATGAACAATGGTGCCCGAGTCTTGCTCGCATCTCCAGCAAGAATCCGATGTCAACGGGTACCATTTTTTAATTTTATCCGGAGTGGTATACCATTGTGTTAAAAGCTTATACGACATTTCCTGCATTCTCGTGCCAATCGCACACTTATGGGCAAAAATGCAGGCACGTTTCCATTGCTTATCTGTAAAACTTATTTTGAGCGCCTTTTCCCATTGTACTTGTAATCCCGACGCTATCCCCCCCCTGTCTAATTGGAGCCATGAGTATGTGAGAGAAGTAGATCTCGGAACCGGAGCTCCAGTCAGGCAAGTTTGTTCAAGCGGAGTTATTGATCTAAAGAATTGTTTTTTAAACTGGGAAACCTGTATATAGTTATGCAGCTGACGGTAAGTCCAAAATGAAAGAGTGCTCTGGGGATTTACATCTCTTTTTAGGGAGTCAAAGGATTTTAAGGTATTAGCCTCAACACAATGTATCATTAAGAGGGGCATTGTTTGGTCCGTGGGTGCAGAAAAGTGCAGGTCCATCCCAGGCAGGAAATCCGGATTGCGAGTAATAGGGGTGAGCGGACCGGGACATGAGGACAATTTATGATGTTTCATCATCATGTGAAACGCTCTGAGCGTGGACCCCACCAAGGGATGCTGCCGCAAGCTCTGCGGGAGTTTCCCCCAAGGAGTCCAAGGTAGGAATCTAAGATGCAATGTAGATGATGCTTCCTCCAATGTAACCCAATCCTTCTGTCCCCTATGACAGTTCCAGTCCAAGATTCTAGCTAAATGTATCCCAGAATGATATAGTTTAAAATCAGGCAGGCCTATACCCCCTTCTTCCTTAAATTTTGAAAGCGTTTCCAACTTTATCCGAGGTTTTAGCCCCTTCCATAATAAAGGTGCGTACAATAGCCTGAAGTCGTTTAAAAAAAGAACCTGGGAGTGGAATAGGTAAAGTATGGAAATGGTACAAAATTCTAGGTAGAATTACCATCTTCAGTATGGCAGCTCTTCCAAACCAAGAAAAGGGTCTAGAGGTCCAACTTTTAAGATCTACTTGGATTTTTTTTAGCAAGGATAGAAAATTGATGTTATAGATATCCCCAAAGTTAGCCGCCAATTTGATTCCTAGATAGGTTATGGATGAGGTTACCCACTTAAACGAGCAGGAAGAGCGTGCCCTCGCTAAGGAATCAGATGACAGTGTGAGATTAAGGGCTTCCGATTTAGAATCATTAATTTTCATATTGGAGATATAACTGAAAATGTTAAAAGCTTTAGAAAGATTCGGGATGGAGTCGTGAGGCCGTGTCAAAAAAAAATAAAAGATCATCCGCATATGCTGCTATTTTAAAGTCACGCTGGCCTATCTGGAAGCCTTGTACCTCCGGGTTTGCATTAACTGTGCGGATAAAAGGTTCTAAAGACAAAATAAATAAGAGAGGGGAAAGAGGGCATCCCTGCCTTGTGCCATTGTTTATATCCACTGCTTCTGAAAGGGTGCCATTGATTTTAAGCTGTGCCCGAGGTTTATGGTATAAAGCCGAAATCCACGCCATCATGTGCGATCCCAACCCAACATGCCTGCAGGTAGCAAACATATAGTCCCAGGCGACACGGTCGAAGGCCTTCTCCGCATCGGTTGAGAGGAGAAGGCCCTCAATTCCCCGGGTATGTGCATAATGAACCAAATTAAGGGCTTTTATAACATTATCCCGTGCTTCCCTTCCTGGCATGGATCCCACCTGTTCTGGGCCTATAAGTTTGGAAAGGAAAGGTGTCAGCCTGGAAGCCATTAATTTCGCCAGTATTTTTAAGTCCAAGTTCAACAAAGAAATCGGCCTGTAACTTGTACAGTCAGTAGGGTCCTTCGCTGGTTTAGGGATCAATGTTACAAATGCCGTTGTAAAAGTGCTCGAGCTTGGTGAAGAAGTTCGGATATAATCCAGAGCACGGAGGAGGGGGGCTTTCAGGGTGTCTATAAAAATTTTATAATAATGAGCCGTGAACCCATCCGGGCCTGGGCTCTTACCCGGTTTTAGAGTCTTAATTGCCGCCATAAGTTCTTCTTCTGAAATCGGCGTTTCCAAGGAATCGCTCTCATCCGAGGATAAAGTAGGCATGCCACTCTCCACTATATATTCTCGCAAAATGGATTCTCTATTTCCTTGAAGCTCTGCAGGTTTATGTATCACAGGGAGATTATAAAGCTTAGTATAAAAAGCATGAAATTGTGCCGCAATCTGGTCCGTTTTTTGTATAAGTTGGCCCTTAGGGGTCTTAATAGAAAGGATAGAATGTGCATAAGAAATTGTTTTGAGGGTTTTTGCAAGGAATTTGCCGCAGTTATCCCCATGTTCATAATGAAAGCCCTTCTTGAGATAGAGAATACGTTTTGCTTTGAGATTAAGTAAGGAGTTAAGTTTTTCCCACGTCTTTGAAACTTCTGACATGAGCGCCTCTAAATGTGATTGTTTATGTTGGCTTTCCAGACAGGCAATTTTTTCCGCCAATGCCGAGATAGCTTTTTCAGCTTCTCTTTTCTTAATCGAACCTAGGCGCATAAGTTCGCCACGTAGGACACACTTATGAGCCTCCCAGATCGTCAGAGGTGACATATCCTCTGTAGTATTAAGCTGGAAGTATAATTTGATCGCCTCGTGAATTTGTTGGCTGGTAAAAGGGATCCGTCAATAGAGTGGAATTCAACCGCCAGCTGCATGGTCTAGAAGGCCTATCTTGTTGTGAAAGAGAGATCGAAACCGGGCAGTGATCCGAAAGGGATTGTATGCCTATGTTGGCTGCCTGGAGCAAAGGTAAATCACGTTGTGAAATAAACACATAATCGATACGGGAGTGCTTTTTGTGTAACGGAGAATAATATGTATAGTCTCTGCCCGTCGGGTATACCAGGCGCCAAGCATCCACCAAGGTCAAAGAGTTCAGCTGTGATTTAATTTTCTGAATAATAGAATATGAGATGCTAGACTTGCCATTAGAAGTATCCTGTAGGGGTACCAGTGGGATATTAAAATCCCCACCCAAAATAATACAGCCAGTGGCAAAGCCCTTTAATTCGTCTATTAAGTGACGACAAAATGCAAGATGGCCTGAATTAGGGAAATAAGCATTGGCCAGGGTAATCTCTTTATTATGCCACATTCCCTTGAGGAACAAAAATCGCCCCTTAGGGTCCTTGTATTGCTGGGACACTTTAAAGTTTGCATGTTTATGCAACAGAATTGATACACCTTTGCACTTAGAGTTAGGATTTGGCGCATGGTATACCTCAGGAAAGTGTCTATCAAATAATCTAGGGACAGAGGAGGATAGAAAGTGGGTCTCCTGTATTAACACAAAAGCCGGTTGAGCCTTTTTTAATTCTCTTAAAAGTGATACCCTCTTTTCCGGAATATTAAGGCCCCTTAGGTTGTGGGAGATCAGGGTAGGGTGTTCTCCTAATGAGGAATAGGCCATTTCAGCACAATGTCAATAAACCCCCAACCTACAACAGAAAAAAATAAATAAAAAAAAAATAAAGAAAAAGTCTCCTGAAGGAACAGGGTAGATATATACAATTAACCAATCGAGCACTCCTCTACCACTGAAGAGGGGCTCCTCCAATTGTGTCTAACCCGGGGTACAAGGCCCGAAGGTAAATAACCCTGTGAACCCCCGGGGTAGACACAGTGTGGGGTACGTGGGAGAGACCCGTGAAATGGTCAAAGAAAGCCAAATTTGTTTAATACGTCAAAATAACAGAAAAGCAACTGCTCCCACCCGCAGCCTAGAAAAAGCCTATTTATAAAGCTATGACCCGTAAATTTATCAAAACATGCATAAAAAAAAAAAAAAAACTAAATTTCCGCATCCCAAAAGTGCAGAGAGCACTCGTACCACATTAACCATTATACACATATTAGATGCCCTCAGGTCCTGCACAATAGGCGGAAAATGGTCCCAACAGGGAACTATATTTATTTCTGGGGCCCACAGATGGGCAAGCTCAGAAATATAGTAAACAAAAAAAACAAAAAAAAAAAAAGTCCTTTTTCTTTTTCTCTACTTTTCCCTCTTTACAAAACTAGAGTAATTGAAGCAGAAAAAGTAACATCTTAGATATATTCTCTTGCTCTTTTTCTCTTTTTTTTTTTTCTAAAAAAAAAAAAATAAGTACAAAAAATACATACAAAAAAAAAAAAATAGACATAATATAAATACAAAAATTTTTTTTTTTTTTGCTCTTTTTCTTTCTCTTTTCCCTTACAGATCTAGAGTCCTTGAAGCAAGAAAATTACATCTCAAGTATATTCTCTTGCCCTCGTGCTTCTGGTCACCTGGACTTGTTTTTCGGGGTCCACACCCTGATGCTTTTGATAATTCCCCTTCTTTGGTACTTGTGTAGTCAAAGTTAATTGTTGTGTGACAGGTAGGCTAGGGGAGTCTAGCGGGAACCTAAATTCCCTGTACCAATCTGGTAAGTCCACCGGTGGTAAGTGAAGGGCTTCACAAAATTGCGCTAGATCATCCGGGGTCTTAAGGGTGTGGGATACCCCCTCCACATTAACCGAGAGAGCAAAAGGGAACTTCCATCTATAGGTGAGATTATGCTCTCTAAGTATTTCCAATATAGGGCGCAAGGCTCTACGATTTCCCAATGTAATGGGTGCAACAGCAACAGTAATGTTTAGTTTAAAACATGCTATGCTGCTAGTGCAAGTATACATTGCATTTTGTATTTTTACATTCCCTCTTCAAGAGGGAATAAAGTTAAACTTTTAGGGCCAGATCCACGTAGCGAATCGTATTTTTATTCCGGCGTAGCGTATCGTAATAACGCTACGCCGCAGCAACTTTGCGAGGCAAGTGCTGTATTCACAAAGCACTTGCCTCTAAAGTTACGGCGGCGTAGCGTAATTCTGCCGGCGTAAGGGCGCGGAATTCAAATGTTAAAGATGTGGGCGTGTTTTATGTTAATTTTAGTTGACCCGACGTCCGTGGGGGTATCCCAGTGCGCATGCTCGAAATTAACCCGCAACAAGCCAATGCTTACGACGTGAACGTCATTCTACGCAAAGCCCTATTCGCAAACGACTTATGCAAACGACGTAAAAAATAAAAAATTTGACGCGGGAACGACGGCCATACTTAACATAGGATACGCCTCATATAGCAGGGGTAACTATACGCCAAAAAAAGCCTTACGGAAACTACGTAAAAAAATGCGCCGGCCGGACGTACGTTCGTGGATTGCCGTATGTAGCTAATTTGCATACTCAACGCGTAATTCTACGGAAACGCCACCTAGCGGGCAGCGTAAATATGCACCTTAGATCTGATGGCGTACTAAGACGTATGCCAGTTGGATCTAGCCCAGCTTCAGGCGTATCTAACAAGATACGCCTGATCCACAAAGAAGTTACGACGGTGTATCTATTGATACGCCGCGTAACTTCTATTTTGCTCCGGCGTATCTTTGTTTTGTATCCACAATGTTTTGTGGATACAAAACAAAGATACGCCGGAGCAAAATAGAAGTTACGCGGCGTATCAATAGATACGCCGTCGTAACTTCTTCGTGGATCTGCCCCTTAGTGTGTGGGCGGGTGCATAGGGATTGTAGGGTGCAGAAGGAAAATGGGAAGCATACGGATTCTGCATACAGCACTGTTGGAATACAATGTCATGTATTTTGTGTTTATAAGATTGTAGCTGCATCTGTGGTTAAACTCGATGTCTTTTCTACAATAAAAGTTATTGTTTCCTGTCTGCTGTTAAGCCGCAGATAAGACTATGTGGACTGTGCACTGTCTGTTCTCCAGGGTTATATACAGAATTTCTAACAGGCACTCTCATGCAAATGTGGGCCAATAACAGGAGAGATTAGGGTTGTCACCCGTCCGGAATTCATCTCAGCAGTCTGGGTTTTATATCATGTGTCCGGGTTTCAGTCCTCCTGCATTATTCAGAACAGACTGTGGCTTCCCAAGTAACCAAGTACTACCATCCCCAAGTGCATAGTCAGTGGATATATGATGGATGAAAGGTGCTGATGGCTGAGCCTTCATCCTCGGGTGAGTGAGCTCACCATCCACTGTCTGTGACTGAAGTCTCCCCCCTCCCTCCTTTCTCTCTCCTGCCTCCAAGCTAGTGAGTACACTAAGGTAAAAGGGACAGATGTAAGGGGTGTTCTGCAGACTCTGATGTAAGGGGGACTTTGGGAAACCTGATTTAGGGGGGAATGCTGGGAACTCTGATGTAAGTGGGGGCTTTAGTAAGCAGACAAAAAATGAAAATGTGTCATGCGCCACAAAAGTGTTTTGGTTTGGCTTGAAGAAAAGGTGGTAGCCCTAGGATGGAAAGAGGCTTGGAAGCACAGAAATTAGTTTGAGCAGGAAATGAAGGGAGCATCAGACAAATACTGCACATTGCATAGATTTTATTGTACAGAAGACAACAGTAATACCTATAATGCTTTGTAAACACGATCGGAATTTTCGATGGAAATATCCATCAGATATTCCGATCATGTATAGCCCCATCAGAGTTTATTCATCGGATATTCCGAGGAATTCCATCGGAGTTTAGATATAGAACATGTTCTATTTTACTCTGATGGAATTCCGTCGGAATTCCGATGTGATTTGGCCGGGCAAAATCCAGATCGTGTGTATGGGGCATTAGACTGATGCCGCGTACACACAAACCTTTTTCCTGACGTTCAAAAACCCGTATTTTTTTGACAATGTGATTCCTCTCCAGCCTGACTTGCATACACACGTTCATGCAAAAAAACGTCCACCCAAAGCGTGGTGACGTACAACATGTATAAACGGGAAGTTCCTTTCAAATTGCGCCACCCTTTGGGCTGCTTTTACTGATCCTCGTGTTAGTAAAAGTTTGGTGAGAGACGATTCACGCTTTTCAGCCTTCGTGCTTTTCAGTAGACATGTGCAATTCGTTTAGTTTCTAATTCGTTTTTTAACGAAAATTCTGAAATTCGTTCATTTCGAATTTTCGTTTTCACTAATTTTTTATTTCCGAATTTTCGGACTTTCGAATTTCCTAATTTTTTAATTTCGGAATTTTTCATTTCCGAATTTTCGTATTTCCGAATTTTTAAATTTCCGAATTTTCATATTTCCGAATTTCGGAAATTCGGATTTTCCATTTTTTTCGAATTTTTCAATTTTAGAAATTTCAAACTTTTCATTTTTTTTTTTTAATTTTCGATTTTTCATTTTCAAATTTCGAATTTTTCAATTTTCGAAACATCGAATTTTCTATTTTTTTTCGAATTTTCGAATTTTTCAATTTTGAATTTTCGAATTTTTCAGTTTCGAATTTTCAAATTTTTCAATTTCGAATTTTTCGAATTTTTCAATTTCGTATTTCCGAATTTAAAAATTTCAGAAAATTTACGTTTTTTTTAATTCTAGAAATTCCGAATTTTCGAAATTTCGAATTTTTACATTTATTTTCGAATTTTTCAATTTTAGAAATTTCGAATTTTAATTTTTTTTTTAAATTTTCGAATTTTTAATTTTCGATTTTTCAAATTTCGAATTTTTCGAATTTTAGAAATTTTGAATTGGTCGTGTCTACGAGGCATGATATGTTTGAACAAAACAGGTTTTGTACCTGTTTTCAGAATAACAGTAAGGCCAGATTTCAGCTTTCAATTTTTTTTAATTAGTCTTGCAGTAATCAAGTGAATCTACTGCAGATGGAAATACACAGAGATTTGGGTCAAAGGCTCCTATGGTCTATTTTTTATATTTATCGTTTACCCCGTAATGTTCTTATCTGTTTATGTAAGGGCATTTGCTGGATTCCTCTGTCTTTACAGTAGTAGTTCATTTTAACTGCATAGGGGCATGTGATGTAAACTCCAGCAGAGAATATGCATACAGTCACACATTTATAGAGACATGGTATAGATCGTCATTTTTTTCAGTTCTTAATTATGTGCTTGATAAAAATAGAACAAGAGACCAAGTGTTAATTTTTTGCTGCGGAGACCAGGTCTTACAGCCCGGTTACTAGTGGAGCGGGGTGGTTGTGCCAAATGGACTAGTATCAAGTGGTGTGAAATCTTCATCGGTAGTGAGTGAGCATAATCCCCACTGCGTCTGCCCTGGTTGGTCACTTGCAACAGGCTTGTGAAGGGGAGGAAAGCCTTGAGATATATGACTACATTCATTAGCGGACTGTGACAGATCTGTGTGACATTGTGACATTTTATTCTTGGCTGGAGCTGCTAATTATCCATATTTATAATTGTGTGTGCCACTTTCAGAAATGACTCTGAATTTTAACAGCAGTTAACCCTTTCATTTGACTCCAGGGTTTTACTTTGGAGACTTGTGTGATGATGTGAAACTTGGCCAGATCTTCTTTTTATCCAAAATGGTTAAAACATTTCTACAGCCAACGGAGCTGAACAAAAAAAAAATCTTATAAAGTCTGTATGTTTGAACATGTTTTCCAAAAGCAATTTGATTGTTAGGTTAAATGATTTTAATATTTATTTGTAAACCTGAAATGCAAGGAGTGCTAGTTCTACTTTTATATCAGATTTCTTCCACTTTGCATTCATCTGCTTGGGTGTTTGATCTCACTATTACAATTGTGTATGCTGTGGTTGGGTTGTATTTGTATTTGTCAGGAAAATGTCATTCAAACATTAGCATCACAATTCCTGTACATGTTTTTCAAGCTGAAAGTAAGTTAGTTTTAAAAATAATTGAAACTTACCAATTAAAACTGAACTTTAGTTAGCATTATGGCCCGGATTCACGTAGAGCGGCGTATATTTGTGTGGGCGTAGCGCATCTCATATGTGCTACGCCGACGTAACACAGAGAGGCAAGAACAGTATTCACAAAGCACTTGCTCCCTACGTTGCGCCGGCGTAGCGTAAATTGGTCGGCGTAAGCCCGCCTAATTCAAAGTAGGAAGGAAGTGGGCTTGATACATTAAAATGAAGCGTGACCCCATGCAAATGAGGGGCCGAACGAACGGCGCATTCGGCGCCGTCCTGTGGACGCTTCCCAGTGCGCATGCTCAGAATCACGTCAGAACGCCTAAGATACGTCGAATCACTGAACGTAACCTACGCCCAGCCCTATTCACGTAGTACTACGTAAACAACGTAAAATACAACGGCTGTTCCGACGTCCATACCTTTGCATGGATTGCGCAACCTATATGTGGAATAACTTACTTAGATTACAGCGACGGGCGCAAGTACGTTCGTGAATCGACGTTTCTAGGTCATTTACATATTCGACGTGTAAATCAATGGAAGCGCCCCTTGCGGCCAGCCCAAGATACGACGGCGTAGGAAACTTACGTCGGTCGTATGAAGCCAAGTTTCAGGCGTATCTTACTTGCAGAATCAGGCGCAGAGATACTACGGCGCATCCGTGCACTTACGCGGCGTATCAGTAGATACGTCGGCGTAAGTGCTTTCAGAATCCGGGCCTATGTGCCTCCTCCAGCAATCAGCAAAGTTTAATAACTAATTTAGTTTAGGGCTTTCTCAACTGTTTTAACATGGAATAACCCTTGAAACAACATTTCTGTCTCATGGAACCCCTGCTAATAATACACAATATGTATGTGTGTGTGTGTGTATATATATATATATATATATATATATATATATATATATATATATATATCACAAAGTACACCCCTCACATTTTCGTAAATATTTTATTATATCTTTTCATGTGCCAATAACTCAACACACAGCCATAAATGTCTAAACCGCTGGCAACAAAAGTGAGTACACCCCTAAGTGAAAATGTCCAAATTGAGCCCAAAGTGTCAATATTTTGCGTATCGACCATTATTTTCCAGCACTGCCTTAACCCCTTTGGGCATGGTTCTTATCAGAGCTTCACAGGTTGCCACTGGAATCCTCTTACACACTTCCATGACGACATCACAGGGCTGGTGGATGTTAGAGACCTTGCGCTCCTCCACTGTCATGTACCTGGGTGTATTTGAATCAAGATCTTCCTGGTCCCACAGCTGCAGCCTTACCTGTTGTGATACAGAGGATATCTGGACTTTTGTAAATGTCCTTGCAGTTTTAAGCATTACCTTGGACTCACTAGCCCCACCTGCTGCCAGCTGTGGACAATTGCCAATCAATGCAGCCCATAAATAGAAAGTGATGCTATCACTCAGCGCCCGTTTATCTGGATTAGTTCCCTGGGTGTTGTGACTGCTTTGTGATCTTGAATATCGTGTTGAACTTCTGCCTAAATTCTTGACTACTCTCTAGCCTGCTGATTTTGTACTTCACCGCCAGCTAATGTATGACCTTTGCCTGCCTGACCACTCTCTGGAATTCGATCGTGCTTGATCTGTTGCCAACCTAATCTGCCTGACTAAGTTTTTGCCTGAATCCTCAGCACACAAGCTTCACTTTGGACACTACCTTTCATAGGTACCTTACATCCACCTTCAATTTGGGGATGCCCCACAGATGCTCAATAGGGTTTAGGTCTGGAGACATGCTTGGCCAGTCCATCACCTTTACCCTCAGCTTTTTTACAAGGCAGTGGTCATCTAGGAGGTGTGTTTGGGGTCCTTATCATGTTGGAATACTGCCCTGCGGCCCAGTCTCTGAAGGGAGGGGATCATGCTCTGGTTCAGTATGTCACAGTACATGTTAGCATTCATGGTTCCCTCAATGAATTGTAGCTCCCCAGTGCCGGCAGCACGCATGCAGCCCCAGACCCTGACACTCCCGCCACCATGCTTGACTGTAGGCAAGACACACTTGTCTTTGTACTCCTCACCTGGTTGCTGCCACACACGCTTGACACCATCTGAACCAAATCATTTACCAGTCTATGTTGGTCTCATCAGACCTCAGGACATGGTTCCAGTAATCCATGTCCTTAGTCTGCTTGTCTTCAGCAAACCGTTTGCAGGCTTTCTTGTTTATCATCTTTAGAAGAGGCTTCCTTCTGGGGCGACAGACATGCAGACCAAAGACAACCTCTGGATATGACCCTGAACATGTGCACTCAACTTCTTTGGTCGATCATGGCGAGGCCTGTTCTGAGTGGAACCTGTCTTGTTAAATCACTGCATAGTCTTGACCAGCTCAATTTCAGGGCTTTGGCAATCTTCTGGGGTACATCTTTATGTAGAGGAACAATTCTTTTTTTCAGATCCCCAGTTCTTTGCCATGAGGTGCCATGTTGAACTTCCAGTGAATAGTATGAGAGAGTGAGAGCGATAACACCAAATTTAACACACCTGTTCCTCATTCACACCTGAGACCTGGTAACACTAACAAGTCACATGACACTGGGGAGGGAAAATGGCTAATTGGGCCCAATTTGAACATCTTCACTTAGGGTGTGTACTCACTTTTGTTGCCCACAGTTTAGGCATTAATGGCTGTGTGTTGAGTTATTTTGAGGGGACAGCAATTTTACACTGTTATACAAGCTGTACACTCACTAATTTACATTGTAGAAAAGTGTAATTTCTTCAGTGTTGTCACGTGAAAAGATATAATAAAATATGAACAAAAATGTGAGGGATGGCCTCACTTTTTTGAGATACTGTATGTCTACTATATATCTACAGCTCACTATAAATGAGCATGAAGTTCACCACAGAGAATGTTCCATTGGCAAGAGCCCTCTCCCCCTGACAGATAGCTAACAAGACCATGGTTGTCAGGAATTACTGATCTAAAGGACAGAAAAAGCTTATTGCTCAAGGAATTCCTAACAACCTCCAGAGGAACCCTAGAGTTTGACAGAAAAGGTTGGTTGAGAAAAGCTGGTCTAGGAGGTGAGAATAGTGGAAGTAGAGGAATACTTGCCTTAGACATCCTTTCCACAATATGACTGGTCCCACAAAGCTGTTCCTCTCTGGGGGTTGTATGGTCTTGTCCTCTCTGACAAGGGCCTACCTACCCACATACCAAAAGTGGAGAAAAGTGCTTGGTTTGTTACGCCTGAGTCAGTGTCTCTTTAAGACGATAAAATATTTTGAATATTTAAAAAAAAGAACAGGTTTTACTAAAGCGGAGTTCCACCCAAAAATGGAACATCCACTTTAAAGCGGTTGTAAACCCGCAAAAAAATTTTTTTTTTTGTTCACCTGAAAAATAAAAGCCATAATGAGCTAGTATGCACCGCATATTAGCTCATTATGAAATACTTACCTCAAAACGAGGTTTAGGGAACTCACCTGGTCCACGCCGAGCGAGATATCATCTTGACTCGATGTGTCTTCCGGGTATCGCCGCTCCAGCGCTGTGATTGGCTGGAGCGGCGATGACGTCACTCCCCCGCATGCGCGCGGGAGATTTAAATTCAGCAAGGTCCGGCGGCTGCCGATCCTTTACCTGAGGATCCCCGCTGCGCATGCGCCGCTGCAATCAGCGCCGCATTGCGGGGGGAATATCTCCTAAACCGTACAGGTTTAGGAGATATTCTTTATACCTACAGGTAAGCCTTATTATAGGCTTACCTGTAGGTAAAACTTATAAAAACGAGTTTACAACCACTTTAAGTGACGTTGAACCCCTGACAGGCCAATGCGAAGCCACATTAGTGATGCCGGCGCCGTGGAGAGGAGGGGGAGAGGAGCGGGGCTTCGTATGCCCGTATCACTAGACCGTAGGACAGGTGAGAGTCTGATTATTAAAAATCAGCAGCTACACTTTTTATAGCTGCTGACTTTTAAAATAAAATTTAGGCGGAACTCCGCTTTAAGGCCAAACAGAATCCATGCATAGCTGCTCTGGCATATGGGGTCAGTAGGAGGAAAACTGCTCTGACACTGGTATCAGTGGGAGGAAAAATAAAGGGGGGTTTGAAGTGCCCTAGTGGCACTGAATGGAGCTGGGTTTCATGAATGGGGGGGGTTGGAGGAGGGAATGGCATTCAGCAGCTGACCTGGCAGCCCTGTGGGAAATGAGGGTTCTGGAGGAAGTTAGAGCAACAGTAACAGTATTTCTGGAGGAGGCTGGGGTTCCTTTCAGGGTGCTAGGGCATGATTAAAAAAAGAATACAGTTGATTTGTCATACACACTGTTTTTATCATACATTAAAGTGGATGTAAACCCAGTTCATGAAATTTGAGCTAGGCACATATGTCTGCAGTGTTTTCTTATCTCTCTTCAAGGCAATATGTTCCGTAGCTGTCTCCTGCTCCATTCTTCTGTTATCAGCCTGATAACTCCTGACAAGTTTTCCACCACATATGATTAAAGCAGCCTGAGTTTTGCGTTGGGAAGGATGCTATAAATAGATTAGCAGAGTGCTGAACGATTTAACGATCAGAGCTGAAAGTCTCTACCTATGAGGAGAGGGGGTGTGTGCCTTTCCTCTAATCAGCTGTCTTGGCTGTATGCCCAGACTTCACTGCAGTGCTGAACAGGAAGAGAAACTCTGCTAACATGATGTGCACTTTCTAAACAGTATATAAAGCTGAAGACAACAGATATAATACTTATGTAGGGAGATTTGTTTAAACTCTGTGTATCATCTGAGGCTGTTCACTTCACTGGGTATATGTGAGGGTTTACATCCACTTTAAAGGATTTGTAAAGGAAAATGTTTTTTCACCTTAATGCAATCTATGCATTAAGGTGAAAAAACTTCAGTGTATACCGGCCCCCCGCGAGCCCTCATTTTACTTACCTGACCTGTCGAAAGTCCCACGCGCGGTCCCGAGATCCTTTTCGCTGCTCAGCCTGGCCGCTGATTGGCTAGAGCGGATGGATTGAGAGCAGTGCAGCCATTGGCTGTCAATCACATCCAGTGGCGCGGCGCGCCGAGGGGCGGGGCCGAGTGATACAGTGAGCAGCTATGGCCGCTCACTGTATCACGGGGAGCGTGCCCGCAATTACTCACCACCATGCGAGCTCTCTCGCATGACTTTGGTCAGTTTTTGCGGGGAGGACCAGAGACAGCCACCAAGGGACCCCAGAAGACGTGGATCGGGGTCACTCTGTGCAAAACGAACTGCACAGTGGAGGTAAGTATAACATGTTTGTTATTTTTTTTTCCTTTACTAACCCTTTAAGCTTGAATTTCCCCTGACTGTGACAGGTTTACTTCCATTAATATGCTTGATGTGGGAGCTGTTGTTTGTTTATATCCCAACTTGAAAATGTTATGTACAATGGCCTTGACTGCACAGCAGCTTCTTATAGGCTTCTATGGGACCGTATCCTGAGGGTCTTTAGTCTTAAGACGTGGCCCTATAGAAGTCTATGAGAAGCTACTGCACAGGTGTAAACATTCAGCTGAGGCTATGGTTGTTAGATCACAGTAAGTAAGTAAAGTTTGTTTTAAATGGATGAGGAGGGTGGATCAGGGGAGGGGAGCAAAAAGAAATAGATTCATACAGTACAGTGTTGCTTTGTTTGCTTTAAGACTCTGAAGCAACAGGAGGCCATTTATTCCAATAAATAAGTTAAAGTCATGATGACCTACCTTTCCTTCAATTTCAGAGTTTTCTCTGCAGCTTAATGCAAAGAGAACTCTGTGGGACACCGCAGGCTCCACATCACGGCTTGCGTTTTATTAATGACTTGTAAATCATAGGCACAGTGTGTTTAGAGGATCGCAGTATCTGCTGTCTGCTATAAATAGTCATTGTTGTACATTGAACCTATGCTTTTTACACCATGCAGCAGTTTCGTATACACCATGTGGCCAAAAGTTTGTAAAAAATATGACCATCACACCTATAAATATGTGACCCACAACAAAAATTATGACTGCTGCTCAAGGCTCTGCTAGGTCCTCTTGCATGTCAAACCGCTAGGAGTGCCGACAAGGACAGAGCATGTCCCAGCTCAGAACATCCAGTAGGAAATAGAAGTCCTAAAAGTCACCCATCACAGCAAAACCCTATGAGGAGGTGTATGACAGCCTCAGTACAAGCTCCAACCAGACCACGCCCTCCATGTAGCATGGACTAGTTGGGGCCCAGGGGTGTGGTCTGGTTGGAGCCCGGGCTGAGGCTGTCATAACCTCCTCACAGGGATTTGCTGAGATGTGAGGAGTCCAAAAAGTTTTTAATGCAAGGAAACGATCACAAAAAAGCAACGTTTCAAGGTCGCGCAGGGCCTCTTCGTCAGGCAAGTGATCACTTGCCTGACGAAGAGGCCCTGCGCGACCTCGAAACGTTGCTTTTTTGTGATCTTTTCCTTGCATTAAAAACTTTTTGGACGTTCTTTTAAAACGATCCTTGGTGTTCTGGCGAATATGTTCACATGATTACTTCTCCAGTTCCCTGCTGGTGATCGCTTCAGCACCCTTTCTCACTGGCTCTCCAGGAAGGTGTGTAATTGGAATATTTTAAGACTATAATATGGTCACACACTTCCAAATTGTCATGATCTGGTGTTTCCAATGAAGACCAGGCATACATTTTAGACAACTATGTGCTTCCAATCTTGAGACTATTTGGAAGGGCTCTTTTCTGTTTCGACACGATTGTGGCTCTGTGGCACTCTGCACAATATTACGGTAGGTAATAAGCAAATTGTTTGATGAATTTAGTTTGAAGGACCTTGTGTTGCCCTGACTTTTACCCTCCTATTTTGGCTATTAAGATTTCCATCCAACATCAGTACCTGACCTCCAAATGATCTTTTGGCTGAATAGGTGCAAAGATGCTTTTCCAAAAGAGTAGTAACTGTTGTAGTAGCAAGGGGGTGGAGGGCAACTCTATATTAATGCCCATGGTTGTGGTATGGCATGTCCAACAAAGTCACTTGTGACCATAGTGTATCTTTTGGGGTACACTTTTGGTAAGGTTTCAGCTTCCTCAGGTCTACACACCTGCTGTAGGCATTGCAAGTCCCACTATCTTGTTAAAATGTATATGTATGCATTTAATGTTTAAAGGCCTGTTTTATTCCAGGATAAGAAATACTTGAAAGAAAGTAACTAAACATTTCCATCAATTTGTTTTTTCCACTGAATCTGATTTGTATTTTTTTTTTTACATCTTGTTTGCACAGAGACACATGACCACCTATCCTTACCGATGCACATTGGCAGACTTTAAAATTGATAAGAAAATTGGTCGGGGGCAGTTCAGTGAGGTGTACAGAGCGACTTGTCACATGGACAGGAAGCCGGTGGCTCTGAAGAAAGTCCAGGTAGGCAAAAGTACAAAACACAATGTAAATAAAGCGATTAATCTGTTTGGGAATCTCTTGCACAAGTTGAGCAATATCAATATGTGGTTTCCAGTCATCATAAACAATCATTATCATACGTAGATTTATCATGTTTAAAAATGTGTGTGATCAATAGCTGGTCATTGATTTCTCTATGTATATACGGAATAAACCTTAATCTTTAACAGTAGTAGCTTGTATTGCACAAGAGTTTGGCCGCTAGGGGCGTGTACGTGGATTTACGCGTCGAATATGCAAATGACCTACATACGCCGATTCACGAACGTACTTGCGCCCGATACGCTGTTTACGTAAGGCGTTTTTCCGGCGTAAAGATAAACCACCAAAAAGCCAGTGACAGCTGATCACGTGATGTAAACAAAAGCCGGTAATCGTTTTTTTTTTCTCCTCACGCTGATAGCGTGAGGAGAAAAGAAAGCCGGTCACCAGCTTATGTGAAAGGGGCATCAATCCCAAAGAGGAAGGAGGCACATCTGCAAGTAGCCCCTGCAAGTGAAGTGCCACCTGCAAGTGCCCACAGTGCCCATGAGTGCCACCTATCAATGCCCATGAGTGCCACCTATTAATGCCCACAAGTGCCACCTAACAATGCCCACAAGTGCCACCTATCAGTGCCACCTAGCAGTGCTGCCTATCAGTGCCCATTATTGTCATTCAAAGTGCATCAGCGCTGAAAGCCTAAAATTGGTCTGGGCAGGAGGGGGGTTTAAGTGCCCTGTAAGCAAGTGGTTAAAATATACCCAAGGTCAGTGTAAAGTTTTTTAAATATTACCTTTTTTATCCCAAGCACTGTGAAAGGGACAATGGGACATCAGTAGCATATTAAATATTTATATTTCGGATGGGTTTGTTACCACATAAGTATTTAAAACAACTTCTTGACACCCAAACAAATAGGCCCATGAAGAATGTCAATAAAACTTACATGTTCGGCAGTGAGTGGTTCACCTAGAGTGGCAGAAGAATTTCCAGTTTGCTGGATGCGCCCCCCCCCCCCCCCTGAATGCTGTGATTCTTTACACTAGCTGCTATGTCACTACTATGTCTTGTAGTGACAACGTTACTGCGTTACTGGCAAGTGGAGCCACAAAACGCAGCAGGGAACCAGAAATCTGACACTCTTGGACATGTGTTGGATGTTGAAGGTTCTACAGCTATTGAAGAGAAGAAATAGTAGGCATCATTGCCCATTGGACAGGTAGCCTATTTTTTGGGGGGGTTTTTTGGTTGGCAAAGTTGATTATTGGTGCCCAATGGGTTTTGTTTTTCTTCACTTGGACCAAAACTGCAGGAGGTGTAATGCCACGTACACACGACCGTTTTTCGCAACGCGATTTTTATTTAATGTCATTAACCACTTCAATACAGGGCTTTAAAACCCACCTCCATACCGGGCCTATTCTGGCACTTCTCTCCTACATGTACAAATCATCATTCTTTTGCTAGAAAATAACTCAGAACTCCCAAACATTATATATGTTTTTTTAGCAGACACCATAGGGAATAAAATGGCAGTCATTGCAACTTTTTATCTTGCACGGTATTTGTGCAATAATTTTTCAAACACCTTTTTTTTGTAAAAAAAATGGTTTCGTGAATTAAAAAATAACAAAACAGTAAAGTTAGCCCAATTTTTTTGTAAGATATGAAAGATGATGTTAAGTCGAGTAAATAGATACCTAACATGTCATGCTTTAAAATTGCGCACACTCGTGGAATGGCACCAAACTTCGCTACTTAAAAATCTCCTTAAATTTTTTACAGGTTACCAGTCTAGAGTTACAGAGGAGGTCTAGTGCTAGAATTGTTGCACACGCTCTAACGCACGCGGCGACACCTCACATGTGTGGTTTGAACGACGTTTACATACGTGGGCGGGACTTACGTGTGCGTTCGCTTCTGAGCACAAGCTACGGGGGACAGGGGCGTTTCCTTTTTTTTTTTACTTATTTATTTATTTTGTACACTTTTTTTTTTTTTTTTTATTCGATCGCTTTTATTCCTATTACAAGGAATGTAAACATCCCGTTATAATAGGAATAGTGTGTGACAGGTCCTCTTTACGGAGAAATGCGGGGTCAATAAGACCCCACATCTCTCCTCCGGGCTGGAAAGAATGAGATTGTGAAAAAAAAATCACAGATTTCATTCTTACTAGCCGCAACTGCGGTTTGTTTACTTACGGGGTACCCGGGCGTGACGTCATCACATCGCGCCCGGGCCTCCGACGGTCATAGAGATGACTGGTGACCGTCTGGTCACCAGTCATCTCTATGCTGCACATCCGGCAGACAGCGATCATCTCTCCGGGCCCCCGATGGGACGGGAGAGCCCAGATAAGCACCGGATGGCAGCGGGAGGGGGGGATGTCCCCTCCCGCCGCCTATAATAACAATCAAGCGCCGCTATGATCATTCTTACGGTGCGCAGGATCGCCGCCAGAAGAAAATTATATCTGAATGATGCCTCTAGGTGCAGGCATCATTCAGATATCCCCGCACAAAGTACAGGACGTCATATGACGTCCACCCGGGATAACAGATCCCCTTTTTGGACGTCATATGACAGCGTGCGGTTTTAAAGTGGTTAAAAACGATTGTGTGTGGGCTCCAGAGCATTTTTCGCTACGTTAAAAATGGGCATTAAAAATTTAGAACATGCTCTAAATTTTCGCATAATTTTTAACGCTGTAAAAAATTGTTGTGTGTGGGCGTTAACAACGTGAAAATAACGCGCATGCTCAGAAACAAGTTATGAGACAGGAGCGCTCGTTCTGGTAAAACTAGCGTTCGTAATGGAGATAGCACATTCATCATCACACTGTAACAGACTGAAAAGCACGAATCGTCTCTCACCAAAGTTTTACTAAGCAAAATCAGCAAAAGCAGCCCCAAGGGTGGCGCCATCCGAATGGTACTTCCCCTTTATAGTGCCGTTGTACGTGTTGTACGTCACTGCGCTTTACTAGAGCCTTTTTTTTTTCACGATCCGGCAAGGCAAGGCCGGCTTAACAATAATCGGGTTGAAAAAAACGTTGTTTTTTCTAGACCATTAAAAATGGTCATGTGTACGCGGCATAAGAGGATGAATTTGACGGATGACTTTTTTTATAATCTTATCAACTATGCATGTTCAGATTAAATACTGTTAGGTAGATTCAGTAAGAGTTAGGCCGACTTATCAGTAGATAAGCCGACCTAACTCAGAATCTACGCCGACTAATGTTTAAGCTTAAACATATCTAAGATACGATGGCTTGCGCCGTCCTATCTTAGATTGCAATATTTTGGATGGCCGCTAAGTGGCGCTTCCATTGATACGCTGATTCACGAACGTACGCCCGGCAGATGCAGTACTTTTATGCCATTTACGTAAGAGATAGGCCGCGTAAAGTTAGAGCTAGGCCCTATTGGAATAGTAATGTTAAGTATGGCCGCCGTTCCCGCGTTGAAATTCAAATTTTTTACGTCGTTTGCGTAAGTCGTCCGTGAATCAGGATTTACATCGTTTACGTCCACGTCAAAATCAATAGGCCCGTGCGGCGTACTTAGCCGCAATGCACACCGGGTAATGTAGGCGCCCGGCGCATGCGCAGTAGTAAAAAACGTAAAAAACGTGAGGTCAAGCGCCATTAACATAAAACACGCCCCCCTCAAACACATTTGAATTAGGCGCCCTTACGCCCGCCGATTTAGGCTACGCCGACGTAACTTAGCAGGCAAGTACATTGTGAATCATGTACTTGCCTCGCTAACTTACGGCGGCGTAGCTTAAATTCGCTGCAAAGTTACGCCAACGTACCTAAATCTACCTATGTATTTCAGCAAGTAGATCACTTGTGCCTGAGAAACCTTTTGCAGTACACACGGTTGATGCTAGTACAGATTATTTCTGAAGGCATGCAGTTGTAAACAGCTTAATTTTTATTGTCAACAGGAAATTTAGTGGTCCTCATAGAAAGTAAGCAACTGGATCCTTATATTTTTAGCTATTTCACAACTCAGGAACCACAATATATTTCACCCAGTGCTGGCAAATGTAAAAAGAATAACAGATTATTCAGATCCCAAACCTTTGAGGGTCAAAAGCTAAACAAATTTAAAATGGTGTCACAAAACTAAACTACTATGCTTTAGAGCAATATTTGTTGATAAACAAATTTTTTTTTTTTTTTTTCATATTTAAATCTTTTATTTTATTTTTCTTTTATGGTAAGGTTCACAGAAGGTTAACATATCTTATACAATGGATACATAATCATATAGTTCTTATCACTACACAAATATTTTATATAATTGTTTTTATTTGTATAGATACCCTTTATCATTTTGTTTCTTTTTGCAAATAAACGGAAAATTGTATACCCACCTTTCCGTAACTTTCCTTTCCCGACGCATCTTCATGGCACTGGGTTGTGACTCTGCCCCCACAACCTGACAGGATTGGTTAGCTATAAATTTGAAGGGGAGACGCCCTGCACCATTCTCTGTATATATCATCAACAAACAGCGGGGTGGGCGTCTGTGTGCTGCCATGAAGATGCGACAGGAAAGAAAAATTACGGAAAGGTGAGTATACAATTTTCCGTTTTCCTGACACATTCATGGCAGCACACACTGGGAAATAACTCGCCAGTCGGGAGGGTGCAAGAAAACAATAATATTTATTCTATAGCGCTGAAATTGGCTCTAACAATAGATCTGCCAAAGTCGGCAGTAGTCAAGTGAGCAGAATCCACTCTGTAGTGTGAAATGAAGGTATGTCGGGAAGACCAAGTTGCTGCTCTGCATATGGCCTCCGGTGAAATCCCGCAATATGCTGCCCACGAGGTAGCCACTGCCCTGGTCGAGTGAGCTCTGATGCCCTCGGGAACCGTAAGTTGCTGAATGGAGTAAGCTTCTTTAATAGCTTTCACTAGACAGGAGGCGATGGTACGAGAGGTAGCTGCTTGGCCTTGTCTGCTCCCGTGTGGAATAATCAAGAGAGAATCCGTCTTCCTCAAGAGATGGTTGATTTGACATCCAAGGCACGAGGTTCGCCCCTGTCATTAGTGAAGGATGGAAGGACGATGTCCTGGTTATAATGAAAGGAGGAGGCTACCTTTGGTCGAAATCGGTCTGAAGGTTTCAGTACCACTCTGTCATGGAAGAACACTAAATAGGGTTCCGTAGCCATAAGTGCCTGAATCTCCGACACCCTTTTAGCTGAGGTGATAGCAATAAGGAAAGCCAGCTTCAGAGTTAGGTTCCACAGTGAGACTAAGTTGAATGGAAAAAAGGGTGGATTGGACAAGGTCTCGAGTACTACTGAGAGATCCCATGCTGGAAAGGCTGGCTTCTTAGGTGGTCTGATCTTCATGCAGGCCTTCAGAAATTGAGTGACCAGAGGAATAAGAGCCCATCTAGTACCCGTCTTGGCAGAAAGGGCGGATACTTGAACCTTCAGGGTACCTGAGCTTAGGCCTTTGTTAAAGCGGAGGTTCACCCTAAAAACAATTTTCTAACATTACATTGAGCTCACTCTCGACAATGACAGTATGCCGGGTAGTGCCTCCCGCGGGAGTGGGCGTTCCTATGCAGCAGTTAGTGATTGACTTGATGACAAAAACTACCCCCCCCATCGCAATAAGGAGCGTCACGAGGTGCCGAAAGAAGCCGAACGTCGAATCGGCTCTATACGGCGCCTGCGCACCAACGTTCGGCTTCTTTCGGCAACTTGTGACACTCCTTATGCGACGGGGGGGTCGTTTTTGTCATCACGTCAATCACTAACTGCTGCATAGGAACGCCCACTCCCGCGGGAGGCACTACCCAGAAGCCGGGTAAGAAAATAGCTATACAAGGTATGTACAGCAAAAAAAAATAAAAAAACGTCATACTGTCAATGTCGAGAGTGAGCTCAATGTAATGTTAGAAATTGTTTTTAGGGTGAACCCCCGCTTTAAGTCCTGACTGAAGAAATTCAAGAATTTGAGATGGCTCTGGTTAGATAGGATTCCAATCTCTTTGCTGTGACATCGACACAAACCTCTCCCAGATTCTAGTGTAGGTAGCATTAGTGGAGCTCTTTCTAGGTTGCATTAGGGTCGATATTACTTCCTGGGAGCATCCTTGTTCCCTTAACCTAACCCTTCCATGCTGTCAGATTCAGCTTCTCTGGGGCTGGATGGAAGAATTGTCCTTGGTTTAGGAGATCTCTGGTTACCGGTAGATGAATTGGAGGCTGAGTACTGAGTTGTAACAGGGTCGTAAACCATGGCCTCCTAAGCCAGAACGGTATTACTGCTATAACCGTGGCTGAGGACTTCCGACAGGAATCTCGCAATCAGAGGAGTTGGAGGGAAAATGTACCCCAACTAGTTCCATGGGTGGACTAGGCAGTCCTGTTCCTTCGGCTGATGGAAAGTGGGCTCTGGACAGGAACCTCTGACACTTGGAGTTTTTCGGCATGGCCGCTATGTCGATTTTTGGTACTCCCCAATTCTTCGTAAGAATGGAGAATACATGGTGGTTCAGGGACCATTCGTTGTTTGAAAGTGTCTCTCGGCTTAGGTAGCCGCCCAACAAATTCTGTGCTGCTGGGACATATACTTCCCTGAGATCTAACAGGTGTACCTGGGCCCATTCCAATATGGGGCGAACTTCCTCCAGAAGTGTGCGACTCCTGGTGCCTCCCTGTCTCTGGATATATGACACCGCTACTTTGTTGCCCATCCTGATAAGGACACTTTTGCCCTCTAGAAGGGGTGCAAAGGTCATGAGAGTCTGAAAGGCTGCCCTGAGCTCTAGAATATTTGACACTATGCCCTGAGCTCGAAAGTGCCACTGGCCTTGGACTACTTGGTCCAGATAATGTGCTCCCCATCCCCTCTGGCTGGCATCCGATGTTACTACCTCTGGACTTGGGGGAACTATTGGTCTGAACTTCCTGAGGTTGGACGGGTGCGTCCACCACCATACTGATTGCTTTACCCAACTGGGATGTGAATGGTTGGAGCATTGACATTCCATTCCACTGCCTGAGAAAGGAGTTTTGCAGGACTTGCATGTGCCACTGGGACCACTGCACCATGGGTATGGTCGCAGACATGGACCCCAGGATACTGAGGCAGGCTCTGGCCAGTAGGTGTTTGGATGACAACAGATTCTGCATCTTATGGATTAAGGGCTCTAGCTTCTCCTGAGGGAGTTGTACCCGGTTCAGCTTGGTATTCAATTCTGCCCCTAGGAACACCATGACTTGCGTGGGCTGGAGACTGCTCTTTTCCCAGTTGACTAGCCACCCGAAATCTTGCAGGGTCGTGAGCAAAATCCAAATAGTGATGCACTCGCGTGCGATCAGGGGTAGGAGAACTTTGGTGAATGTTCTGGGTGCTGAGGAGATGCCGAATGGGAGGCACCGGAATTGGAAATGACCCTGATCGATTGAGAACCGAAGAAACTTTTGGAAGGCTGGGTTGGATCGGGACGTGAAGGTAGGCGTCCGATAAATCCACCAATAACATCTAGTCTCCCACGTTCACCGCCAACCGCCATTTTGAAGGCCTCTATTTTGATCCTCTTGTTGAGCCTTTTTAGGTCCAGGACTGGACACAGGTCCCCCGTTTTCTTTCGTAACAAAAATAAAGGGGAATAAGACCCCCTCCCTTTTTGGTGCGCTGGTACTTCTATGATTCCCCCCTTTTGTATCAGCTCTGTTACATATTGTAGAAGTAACCTTCTTTTGTCTGGGGAAGATGGTTCTTTGATAGGCTGGAATGTGTTTTCCGGCAATGTGCCCATGAATTTCCACTTGTGGCCGATTTTGATAGTGGACAATGTCCATGGATCTGCTATGTGGCTTGACCATGTCTGAGCGAATTTCTTGAGCCTTGGCAACCACCAGAACTTGGTGGACGGGCGAATCCTCAAAAGGACTTCTGCTGTTCCCCAGCTGTGGATGGCCTTGACCTTCTGTCCCTTCATAAAGGAGGGTCGAGTATTTTTCCAATCCCTCCTGAATCCCCTTCCGGGACGGTAGGCCCTAACATCCCTGTACTTGTCAGGAAGATTACGCCTGAAAGCGGGACCTTTCTGGGACTTGGGTCTCCTATCGGAGGGCATCAGCCTGATTTTCCTCCCGTCACTTGAAGATGGCTGAATCCAGCTTTGCGCCAAATAAATTTGAGTCCGTCATATGGAATCTTGCACCAATTTGATTTTGGCGCTGCATCCGCTACGCAGGGCTTCAGCCATAAGGCTCTTCTTGCCATAACTGAGGCTAGCATTGCCCTTGCTGAAGATCTGCTAATGTCGACTGAGGCTCCTGCCATAAAGTCGCCTGCCAATTTAATTTCCTGCAGAGAGGAAATTACCTTCTCCTGGTCGGCTCCTTCCAGGATGGACTTCTCAATGTTAGCCACCCATGCCGAGATGGCTTTGGCTACTGCAGCCGCGGTGATAGCCGGCCTACAAGCACCTCCTGCCATGGAGTAAGCCTTTTTCAACTCTAGATCGATTTTGCGATCAAGTATGTCCCGGAAGGTTGACTGCGTCTTCAATCGACAGTGTAACATGTCTAGCAAGTCACATCAAGGGATGAATCGACTGCGGGTGCATTGATCAGGGAATTAATTGACTTTGGACTCCTTCAAGGGGTACAATTTTGCAAGCTTGTTGCCAAGGCTAGGCCGCTTATCCGATCTCTCCCACCAGGGATAGACTGCCCATTGGGACTACAGGGAGTTTCCCGGTTGGCCAATGGCTCAGTGGGCCGGCTTCAGTAAGAGCGGACCGCAGCCCCCGTCCGCCTCCTCTGTCTCTCCTTTACTGCAGTGTTCACCTCCTCTCCCTCCTGCAGCGCTGACCTGGGGGGAACAAAGAATCAGGGGAGGACCAGAGGAGCAGGGGGGCAACAGAGGAGCATGGGGGAGGGACAGACAGCTGACTCAACAGCTATGGCCTGGGAGTTTCTCACTTCTGCCTAATCTTGTCCCATAAGGGGGGGGGGGGCGGGTGAAATAATGTCTAGCTTCCCCACTGGTACTGCCTATAAGAGTACCAGTACCAGCCGTTCTACTCTAATAAAGTAGAACAGCTAGTAACTAGTGAAGGGGGAGAGGGGGCTTGGGTGGCCTGGTGAGGGGGGTGCAGAAGTTGTCCGGCCGCCATGGGAGAGACCTGTCAAAGTGGGCCAGTCTGGATGAAGTCCAGGGCCAATTTTTTGTCCCAGTCCAGCCCTGTCTCCACTCATCCTTTATGAGGTCCTCCAGTTCCTCGATGAAAGGAAACGATTCATGATCCCTCTTCAGTTCTGGAAAATATTTCTGAACCTTTTGAGGTTCTGTCTTATCCTCTTCCCAGCCGATCGCTTCCTTGACTGAGCGAGCAAACGGTTCGACTAAGCAGAAGTGAAGCCTGATGCCGGCTCACGATCTCGTTCTCAGAGAGGGTTTCTGAAACATGGGCGTAATGGCAGGGTGCTGGCGACGTGCCTTGGGTAGGACATCCACTAGGGGGGCCGTAGCACCTCAAAATTTACTGCCGTGGTGACTCCCTTAAGAGCTCTGTATCTACTCTGGTGTCTGATTCCTTCTCTTTGGTTGCTTCGTTGAAGCAAGAGCGGCAAGCCAACTTTCCCTGGCAAAGCTTGAGCCCGCATACCCAGCAAGTGTTTGCCGCAGGGCGGGTTATGATAGCTCTGTTTGTGGTGGGATGAAGGTGATCGTCTGCGTGGGACCAACTATGACGGGAACGGCTGTGACGCGAGCGGCTATGCCTTGAGCGATGATAGCGAGAGGGTGACCTTGAGCGACTTCTGCGTGATCTTCTGCTGGACGCATGGCTTGATCTCCCTCTGTGCCGCGAACTTGCGTCTCTTGGCTGATAGGGCTACCAAAAAATGCAGCGTTAGTGGTCAGGCTCTCTTTTCTGTCTTTTCTCTACTTACCACTTTCTGGACGGCCTCTTACCTCGTTTACTGGTGGTGGTCTGCGAGGGCAGTGGCCTCCATGAAGAAACAGAGGAAAGACAGTCTTTAGAATGGGAGAAGGAAAAAACGGAAGACGTTAAAACATATACCCATTTTTATTTTTATTTTTAAAGAATTGTTCTTTTTTTTATATATATATATATATATATATATTTTTTGTAATTGCCAGCGTAAGTCTGGGCAACTGTCCAGGCTGAGTATAAACATATGGGGCACTTACCCTCCAAATTTTATGACTTATGCAGAGCAGCAGCTTTTAGCCCAGGACCATAAGGCTGTCTTTTTAAAATCTGCGCCGCCATCGCGACACAAATGACGCATTCGCGCATGCGCGGAAGCGTTCCGCCATTTTGGAAGAGGGCAGAGGGTTCCTGCGGCGTCATCACTGCGGCGACTGCGGCGTCATCACTGTGCTGCGTGCATGCGCAGAGCGTCGGAAAGGACGCGGCGGCGCTGTATATGCAACACAAGGCTGCCTGGGGAACCACAGAACTCAGCTGAGAGCTTACAATATAAAATGAAGGTACCGGCCACAAACTAAACACCAAATACTGATGATATAAGATAAGGCTATGAAAGGAAAGAACAAAGTGGGGCCACTGCGATCATTGAAGCTTCTTTAAAGCTTACTAAACTTTGCCAGTATACTTTCTTGTGCCCCTGAGACCACCAGAATGAGGTTCCCTCCATAAAAGCTTGTTTAGAGACTGTACAGAAGGGACAGAAGGGACTTCCAAACAGGAGAGGCTTGAACCTGCTGGGGCGCTCTGTGGTAAGAGGCATTGCTGCATGTCCGTCCAATCTGTCAGGTGGGGATAAAAAAAGAGAATGGTGCGGGGCGTCTCCCCTTCAAATTTATAGCTAACCAATCCTGTCAGGTTGTGGGGGCGGAGTCACAACCCAGTGTGTGCTGCCATGAATGCGTCAGGGAAACTTTTTATACAGAGTAGTGCTACCATGCTTTAAAGTTTGCAGTGCATGCTGGCAGGGGCGTTGCTGGGTCTACAAGTCATATGCCTGGGCGGGCATGCACATGTATATAATATACGTGTGTATGTGTGTATATATATATACAGTATCTTACAAAAGTGAGTACACCCCTCACATTTTTGTAAATATTTTAATATATCTTTTCATGTGATAACACTGAAGAAATGACACTTTGCTACAATGTAAATTAGTGAGTGTGCAGCTTGTATAACAGTGTAAATTTGCTGTCCCCTCAAAATAACTTAACACAGCCATTAATGTCTAAACCTCTGGCAACAGAAGTGAGTACACCCCTAAAGTGAAAATGTCCAAATTGAGCCCAAAGTGTCAATATTTTGTGTGGCCACCGTTATTTTCCTGCACTGCCTTAACCTCTTGGGCATGTAGTTCACCAGAGCTTCACATGTTGCCACTGGAGTCCTCTCCACTCCTCCATGATGACATCACGGACATTGTGGATGTTAGAGACCTTGCGCTTCTCCACCTTCCATTTGAGGATGCCCCACAGATTCTCAATAGGGTTTAAGTCTGGAGATATGCTTGGCCAGTCCATCACCTTACCCTCAGCTTCTTAGCAAGGCAGTGGTCGTCTTGGAGATGTGTCTTTTCAATGAGCTAAGTCTTATAGCTCTCTTCTGAACGGTTCCTCTGTTATCAGCCTGAGAACTCCTAAAAAAAAAAAAAAACTTTTTAGACAAAAGCAGCCTGAATCTTTTGTCAAAGGAGGTTGCTAAAATAGAGTAGCAGAGAGCAGCTCCTATTACAAAACAGCTCTGTGAGTCTCTGCCTATGATGAGAGGGGGGTGTGTGCCTTTCCTCCAATAAGCAATGATAGCTATCTTGGCTGTATGCCCAGACATCACACTGTGTGTTAACCAGCAAGAGAAAATCTCCTAACAGGATCTCACTTTCTAAACAGTATATAAATGTGAACACAGCAGATATACTGTACATATAAAACCTATGTAGGGAGATTTGGTTAATCATTTGTTGTATCATCTGAGGCTGTTCGCTTCACTGGGTGTATGGAGGGTTTACATCCATGTAACAGGAGTAATAATAATGGAACATGCAGAATATCTCTTGGACTGCTTTAACATGGGTCTGTAATTCACAATATATTCCAGGATATCCGTAAAGAACCATTTACTGTTTGTTGATTCTGAACTCAACGGGTTAATTGAAAGAGTGACTCATTCATGATGTGGGGACACATACTGTTAAGTGCTAATGTCATCAACTCCAGCCCACCTGTCTTTCTGTTGTGATGTAAATGAATCTAGATGGTTTCTGAGGATCTTTCATTGTGGCTTGTGCTAATTGACCCTGTATTGTGCGAAGGAGTCCTGTGATAATGTGTATTGTAAGTTAGCCTAAAGGTCAGGTGTCTGAGTCATCAGCTGTAGTTAATTAGCTCATGTAATTAGGTCAGCACCCAGAGACAGGGTGTCTGCTAAAGAGATGTATTGAGGATGATGTGTATTGGGGGGGCTCATTAGGTATACATTGTGTGATGTTGTGGGTAGAGTTGGGTCATTGTTCATTTGGTTACTGCAGTATCCTAAATTGTATATAAGAGCCTGTATTTCTCAATAAAGGGGCATTCCTGTTGAACCTCAAACAGAGCAGTGTGTCTCGTTAATGGGGGGGAATTCTTATGGGTCGTGTCGCCGGATTGTGGTGTGTCGGTAGCTGCTGTGTGTTCAGAAAGGGAATATCCTAAACGACCTTAACCCCTGTCCCATTTGGGGTGCCGTTACAATCCACTTTAACTACTGAGCTATGTAAACAACTAGAAGGAGGTAAAGAGAAACATGTTTAAAAAAGCATAACGTTTTTCATATAAAATATTTCATATTTACCTGAATAAAAAATATAACCTATTTTCCACAGCATTGACTCCTATGCTGTGTACACTAGAAAAGAAAACTGTAGATTTTTTTTCCGACGGAATTTTGGCTCAAATTTGTGTTGCAAACATGTCACACAAAATTCCGACCGCCAAGAACGTAGTGACGTACAACACTACGGCGAAAAATTAAGTTCAATGATTCCGAGCATGCTTCGACTTGATTCCGAGCATGCATGTTTTTTTGTGCGTCGGAATTGCATACAGACGATTCCCGCCTGAGAGAACCAGCTCTCAAATTTTTGCTGTCAGAATTTCTGACAGAAAAAGTCCAATGGGGCCTAAACACGGTCAGAATTTCCGACCAAAAGCTCACATCCAACTTTTCTTGTCGGAAATTCCAATCGTGTGTATGCATTAGTCATAATTATTGCAAAAAAACAATGAATAAAACATGTAAAAACCCACTATACTCTTTATTCTCTATGTCATACCTAACCTATGAATAAGCAGCAAGAATGGGGCTCTAATATAACCATACAGAGCTACAAACTGGACTGCTAGCAGCTCTTCCTGTTGACCTCGGTCCATCTGCTAATCCTATATGAGGAGTTTTACAAGCTGTTTTCACTACTTGGTAGTGGATGTAAAAATTCAATCACGTTTACCAGGAGTCTGCAGATTGCTTTTAAGCCGACTCTCCCATTACCTTTTAATAAAGTGGGTGTTCTGAAGTGTTAGAATGTTTTTAAAATGGAGCCATGGTGGTTTTATAAAGTGTGGATGGTTTTACAGAAAGCCAATGAGGCAGAAAACAAGCTATTACAGTAGTAAGAGATTATTATTGGCAGAAGTGACAAAAACATGGACAACTGTACAATTTCAAACCTGGTTACCTTTCATTTACCCTAATATTGTATATTACTTAGCTAGATAACATCTGAACGTTTGTGTTTAGAAATGCTGAAATGCTTATAGTGGGTAACACTGGCAAAAAGAGGGCATGAGGTCATAGGATGGAAATTACAATAAAGCCTTCTCAACAATAAAGACCATATGGCTCGGTTCACACTTGTGCGATGCGGGAACCCTGCAAATCCACTGCGGGTACCCGCAAGCCACCCGACTCACACGGCAGTTCACACTGCCATATGCAATCTGCTGGGAGTGTCAATACCATGTTGAATCGGATCGTATGGATGTGAACACCCATGCGATCCAAATATAGTGCAGACCAAAAAAAGGGTCCTTTGCGAGTTTGGTCCATTGTACGGACATCTCACGTGATTTGCACTGCAGTGTGGTGCGATATAACATGCGATCTCGCACCACGCGTGAACCGGGACTAAGACCTGCGTAAATCTCCTTGTGGTCTAGGAATCCCTACTCTAAAAACAATACTCGTCCACCCAGTCTAACTATTTTCTCCGTAAAAACTACTGTATTTATCGGGGTGTTGCGCGCTCTGGCGTATATCGCCCACCCCTAAAGTGGACCCGCATTCCTGTGGAAAAAATATTTTTGTACTTACAGTTTTGGTATCTTCCGCGGGCGTCCATCGGCGGCCTCGTCGGGTCCGGCGTCTGTCTGCGGCTTCGGGTGTCCTCTTCGTCGGGTCCGGCGTCCTTCTGCGGCGTCCTCCCCGCTCGATCCCCGCTTTACCACGCGAATTTGAATACTGCTCCGGCATATACCGAGTGCAGTACACTCATGTATAGTCTGGCAGGCTCGGCTACTCTCACGTCCTGTACGTCCAGGACGTGAGCGCAAGAGGAGCCGAGCCTTCCCTACTATACACGAGTGTACTGCGCTCGGTATATGCCGGAGCAGTATTCAAACTCAGCGCGGGAAAGCAGGTATCGGCGTATATCGCGCACCCACGATTTTGCCCTGATTTTCAGGGCAAAAAAGTGCGTGGTATATGCCGATAAGTACGGTAATCTAAGGCTTGGTTCACACCATTGTGAATTGGATTCGGTTTCTCCTCATCCAATACGCAATAGCAGGAGATTGTGACCTGTCTCTCTATGGAGCCGGTTCACATATCTCTGATGCAGCTCTGGTGCAAATTTGCACCGGAGCCCTGTGAGTCTTTTGGTCTGTTTCAGGTTCGAATTCAGTCTAAAATTCGCCTGAAACGGTGAACCAGGACGCACAGGACCCCTGCTGGGAGCCGCATAGGCATTAGGTGTGACCAAGCCTAAAAGTTCTATTTACTTATCTAAATCCGAGGTTATGTGAAAATGTCAGATTCCAAGTCTTCAGTCTTCTTTACTACAGGGGGAATGGGGTTCCTTTTCATGTGTTCACAAGGCTTCTAAACAGTAAGAGCTTTGGAAATGTGAAATAGACTCCTTCAAGAACTAGTGCAGGCCAGCTCAGTTTGATTGTTTTAACCACTTAAGCCCCGGGACCATTTTGCAGCTAAATGCCCAGGCCAGGTTTTGCGATTCGGCTCTGCGTTGCTTTACAGACAATTGCGCGGTCGTGCGACGTGGCTCCCAAAACAAAATTGGCGTCCTTTTTTCCCCACAAATAGAGCTTTCTTTTGGTGGTATTTGATCACCTCTGCGGATTTTATTTTTTGCGCTATAAACAAAAAAAGAGCGAAAATTTTGAAAAAAAAAGCTATATTTTTTACTGTTTGCTATAATAAATATCCCCAAAAAATACATGTGATTTTTATCATGACTGCAACATTATGGCGGACACATCGGACACTTTTGGCACTATTTTGGGACCATTCACATTTACACAGCGATCAGTGCTATAAATATGCACTTATTACTGTGTAAATGTGACTGGCAGTGAAGGGGTTAACCAGGAGGGGGCACTGAAGGGGTTAAGTGTGTCCTAGGGAGTGCTTCTAACTTAGGGGGGTGGGCTATGTGTGATATGACACTGATCTCCGCTACCGATTACAGGGAGCTGTGATCAGTGTCCTGTCACTAGGAAGAATGGGGAAATGCTTCGAGTCCGCGGGACCCACGATCACACTCATGGAGCTTGCGGTGGGTGTGCCCACAATGCCGCATCTTAAAGGTGATATACAGGTACGTTAATCTGCCTGTATGTACCATTCTGCCAACGTATATCGGCGTGAGCTGGTCCTTAACCGGTTAAAGGTAACCCTCCTCACCTGTGATTTGTTTGCTTGTAATTTGTGTGTATAAAAGGTCAATGAGTTTCTGGTAGACCCTTTCATTCAGTGCTGCACTGAATTTTTCCGGATTCTGAGTCATGGGGAAAGCAAAATAATTTTTAAAGGATCTGTGGGAAAAGGTAGTTGAACTGTATAAAACAGGAAAGGGATATAAAAATATATTCAAGGAATTGAGAATGCATATCAGCAGTAAACTCTAATCAAGAAGTGGAAAATTAGGGGTTCTGTTGAAACCAAACCACGGTCAGGTAGACAAACTAAAATTTCAGCTACAACTGCCAGGAAAATTGTTTGGGATGCAAAGAAAAACCCACTTCAGGTGAAATACAGGACTCGCTGAAAACATGTGGTGTGGCTGTTTCAAGATGCACAATAATGAGGCACTTGAAGAAAGATGGGCTGCATGGTCAAGTCGCCAGAGGAAAGCCATTACTACACAAATGCCACATAGTATCCTGCTTACAATACGCCAAACAGCACAGAGACAAGCCTCAAACCTTCTGGCACAAAGTCATTTGGAGTGATGAGACCAAAATTTGCTTTTTTGGCAACAACCATAAACACTTCATTTGGAGAAGAGTCAACAAGGCGTATGATGAAAGATACACCATGTCTACTGTGAAACACAGAGGTGGATCGCTGATGTTTTGGGGATGTGTGAGCTAAAAAGGCACAGGAAATTTGGTCAAAATTGATGACAAGTATGTTATCAAAAAGTACTGAAGGAACTTTTGAATTTATCAGCCAGGAAGCTGCACATTGGACGTACTTGGACATTCCAACATAACAATGATCCAAAACACAAGGCCAAGTCAACCTGTCATTGGCTACAGCAGAATAAAGTGAAGGTTCTGGAGTGGCCATCTCTATTCTGACTCTGATTGTTGTGAAGCGATCTATCCCTTGAGACCTCTATGCCTGACCTGTATAAGCAGATATAATCACTGCGGACAATCCTCATCTGATAGCTTGAACTCACCAAGTACCTATTCTATTCGCAGAGGTACTTTTATCGGGTTACAGCATATGACAGGATACAACAGATGAACAGGTTGTGGTACTTATGCAGTCAAAAGATGATATTGTCTGTAGCTTACTATGCAGAATACATGTGCCCTGCTACATGTGGCCTGTAGCTGCCTCCATTATACAGGAAATACAATCACAGGAAGAAGGGGTGGAGCATTACATAAAAAGGAAGTGTGTCATAACATCAGACAAAAGAAACCATAAAAGGTCACTAGATGGCAGCAACTAAATAGCAACTAAATATAAACGTCCATAGAAAATGGTTCAGAGAAACAATATAAATAAATTCTATGCCCCATTGGGGCGGCACAATCTCAGTCTCCTGACCTCAATATCATTGAGCCACTCTGGTGAGATCTCAAATGTGCAGTTCATGAAAGACAGCCCAAGATTTTTCAGGAACTGGAGGCTTTTTGCCAAGAGGAATGGGCAGCTTTACCATGTAAGAACTAGATAAAGAGCCGCATCCACAAATACCACAAAAAAATTCAAGCTGTCATTGATGTTGAAGGGGGTAATACACGATATTAGGAACTGGGGTAAACTTTTGATCAGAGTCATTTGGGTAGTTTCTGTTGTCATTATGATTTAAAAAAGAGTAAACACAGTTGATTGATAATAAATGGCTTCAGCCAAACACTAACCATAAATGAAAGAAAAGTTTTTGTGTTATCATTTATATTCTCTGAAAAATGGCCAAGAAATTACAAATTCTGCCAGGGTATGTAAACTTATGAGCACAACTTTATAATAAAAAATTGCAAAAGAGTGCAGTATCGGCTTTATTGATACATGGCAGCCATGGGTATTATTTACTTATTCAAACGAATGTCATTCACTTATCACTTGAAAGAATTCTTGGCTTGTGTTGGTTAGTAGACAACTGTCTTCATCAATGTTCCTGCAGTTTAACTGTCATTCCTTTATGAATGTGCATTGATCCGGAAATGATGTCCATGCGCCTGCTCTTATGGATTATTCCAGGGTCTCCATATTCCTGTTATTCCTCATCTACCTCCACCTCTTCCCCCTTTTCCCCCTCCTTCCCTCCTCTTCTAACCTCTTTATACTTCTCTCTATCCCCTCTCTTTTGTCTATTTCATTATATGTATACATGTCAATTTTATCGACATTATTTTAAGGCAATTTAATTTGATTAATCTTACTGTTAACTGACGTAAACTTACCAATGTATCACAGATGTATACAATGTCAACTGTCTGTTTCAATTTTCTTTCAATAAAATTCTTGATTGTGAAAAAATAAATAAAAAATTGCACTTATTTTGTTTTTTTATAGTATTGAAACACATATGGTCTAACAAAGGTGTTTTGAAATCATTGGGCCCACTGTGCCTGTGTTTTTAAGTTTGATAGTATATTTGTATAAAAGTGCATTAAACTATTTGTATCAATGTGTTCAATCCAATTTACAGACACAGTGTGAGTACATTTAATTCCAAACTGTTACATTACTAAATATTTATGAATGTACTGTATAAGCTGATGAAATTGCCCCTAGAAGTGTTTTTATTATCTGCTCTTAATACAATTCTGATAATTGATAAAAAGCATGTTATCTTTTACAGATATTTGAAATGATGGATGCCAAGGCAAGACAAGATTGTATTAAGGAAATTGATCTTCTGAAGGTAAGGTGTGCTGCTACTGTATGATTTAAGTTGAAATTAATAGCATCTGACAACAATCACCCAATGGTATCTTAATAGAATTTCCACTTTTGCAAGGAACCCCTCACTTGCTATTGAATGTGGACTAGCATGAAGAAGAAAGTTCATACCACTGATATATATATATATATATATATATATATATATATATATATATATATATATATATATATATATATATATATATACCAGCTTATAAAAGAGCACTCACCTATTCTTATGGCACTGATACCTTGCTAGCCAAATCATCAAGATGGTGCTCCCTCACTGCTCACTGCAAAAACTTGTTGGTGGATTAGCTACTTGCTCCTAGTGGAGTGGAGGGAATCTTTTTCCAGTATTTGTTTTTAACATGTTTTATTTTTTTTTATCTGAAAAAAATAAAGAAAAGTAGTGAAGCGCCTGTAAAATCTGGCAAACTAAAATCATATAATCATATTACGAGCTAGCTGGTTGCCTTCCATACTGATGGGTTAAAGATTCTGGTTTCAAGTATGAGTTGTATCCTGATCTGAACACAGCAGTAGTGTAGGCTATAGCCCATAGCCTACAACACCGCTATGTTCAGATCAGTATAAAACTGTATGCAGTATGGATCTGAACACATTGGGGGTTATTTACGAAAGGCAAATCCACTTTGAACTACAAGTGCAAACTACAATTAAAATTGCACTTAAAGTGCACTTGGAAATGCAGTCGCTGTACTGTAAATCTGAGGGGTAGATCTGAAATGAGGGAAAGCTCTGCTGATTTTATTATCCAATAATGCGCAAGCTAAAATGCTGTTTTTTATTTTCCTTGCATGTCCCCCTCAGATTTACAGCAACTGCACTTCCAAGTGTAGCGAAAAGTGGATTTGCCTTTAGTAAATAACCCCCATTGTTTTATATGCCCATGCATGAGCCCCTGTACTGCTCTTGAAACCAGAATCATAGCCTATCCTTCACTCAAATGTGTATACAGCAGCTACTGTACGCGGAAACGAGAGTCAACAATGCCCATTTGCACGCCTCACTGTGCGCAATGCAACCTCACTGTGCCCAACCTCACTGTGCCCATTGCAACCTCACTGTGCCAACCTCACTGTGTCCATCCTCACTGTGCCCATCCTTACTGTGCCAATCCTCACTGTGCCCATTATCACTGTGCCCATCGTCACTGTGCCCATTCTCACTTCTCTCATGCTCTGACTCTGTGTTCAGTGTTCTGTCAATCACGAACGTCCTTTTGTCTGAAGATTAAAAAGCCATCTGTGAATGGCGAAACAATGAACACAGTGTCTACTGGGAAACCAGAGGATGAGAGAGCGTTCGTGATAGGCATTTCTCAGCAGACACAGTTCCGCCTATCACGGAAGGGACCAGGAGGAGACCGCGAGTTTTAAACCATGGACGCCCGCAGCCTCTCAATAATTTCAGGTACACTGACTCGAGTATAAGCCGAGGGGGGTATTTTCAGCCCTAAAAAAGGGCTGAAAAACTTGGCTTATACTCGAGTATATACAGTATTTCCAATTACAGAAAATAAAACATAGTATGACAAACACGTCTGTCGTTCTTATCATATAACATCTCCATGTTGGAGGGACAAAGAGAATGCAAGAATACACAAAATTACTTGTGTAGCAATGGATGATCTCGCGGATCAAAAAAGAAAGAGGGATAAAAAAGAGGGGAAGTACGAGGAAGAGGAAAGGGGGAGGGTGAAAGAGATGGCGAGAGGGGGTTAGGAGAATTGGGACTCAAAGAGGCAGCGAGTGCGGCCTTCTCGGGTTGCGGAAAAAGGCCGGTAGGGTCAGTGGACACTGTCAGCCTTCCTCAGACATCCATCCTAGACACACTGTAGTCTAGTGTGTAACTTTCAAAGAGGGGACGTCCCTCATCCGAGAAGAAATACATATTCCAGATTGTCCATGTCTTGGTATACCTTTCGCGTTGATGGCGGGCCGTGAGGATAAGATCCCCTATTTTATTGATTGCCTTCACCTTTTTGAGCCAAAGGCCTATGGATGGAGACTGTGTGGATTTCCAGCATAAGGGAACGCATTCCTTGGCTGCGTGGAGTAGATGTCGGATTAACAACTTTTTAGAAGACTTGCTTGGAATCAATGCAGTATACTGGACTAGGCCAACAAGTCCCAGGCCTAGGGCAGCACTTTGCAGGGGGGTAGCACTTTGCATGGGGGCAGCACAGAAAAAGTCCCCGCTGGCTTGCACTACACTGTTAGTGTAACACAAGCTGCTTCTAATTTGGACTGTCCTATCATGCTGGACCACAAACCTTCCTCATTGTGCTATATTCTGCTGTACCATTGGCATGGTTGTATCAAATTATTCAGAAGAATTTCCAGCAGACCTATGTACCAGACAGAGACATAAGTATCGACGAAAGTCTAATGGCCTACAAAGGAAAACTCAGCTGGATACAGTTTATCCTGTCAAAGAGAGCACGATTTGGCATAAAATCATTCATGCTATGTGAATCCAGCACTGGTTACATATGTAATTCGGTCCTATACACCGGGAGGGGAACAAAATTTGGGTCCTTACTTTGATTGAGCCATTGCTGAATCAGGGCTACTGTGTAACCAGTACCACAGACAATTTTTACACTTCTCCAGAACTCTAAGTAAGTAATTGATAGAATAGGTTGAGCCTTGAAGAACTGATGGACTCTAACATTTACAGTCACTTCCCCTGCACAACCCATGCAGACTATTGCAACTCCTCTGCATCAACTCCTGCAGACTGTTGCTCCCAGGACTTCTCTCCTCCTGCACAAAACTTCCACTGTAAACTATTAAGCCTCGTACACACGACTGAGAAACTCGACGGGCAAAACACATCGTTTTGCTCGTCGAGTTCCTTGTTAGGCTGTTGAGGATCTCGGCGAGTAAAATTTCCCCATTGCCGTAGAGGAAAAAGAAGACATGCTTTCTTTTTGGCTCGACGAGATCCTCGACAGTTTCCTCGTCGAAAAGTGTACACACGACTGGTTTCCTCTGCAAAAAAAAAATACCAGCAAGTTTCTTGCTGATTTTTGCCGAGAAACTCAGTCGTGTGTACGAGGCCTGAGTCTTCCTGTCCCATCATCTTCACTTGACAAAAGAGATCACTCTATATAATCCCAGATGCTGGCTGTAATTTGATGTGATGTTACTAGGCCAGAGGTCTGCAGTACCTCTCCCCGGCGGCCTAGTAATTTAGCAGCCAACTTGCAAATCCTGTGCCTGAAGGCTGCATCGATTTGACACAAACTCCACAGTCTCTCCTCTGGCCTCACACCCAACTCCTCTGGCATGCCTCTTCCACTGTCTCACTCCCCAACTTTCCCCTGCCCTGAGTCCATGATTGAAAACTTTAACTGGACATGTGTTCCGATAGCTTCTTCAGCCCCTCTGTTCCAGGACACCTCCTCCATGACCGTGTAAGGACGAGGCTCTCTCCCAGCTCTCCCAGGCTCCTCTGTTGGGCCGTGCACCCCCCCCCCCCAGATGGGGATGGGCCCCTACTTCTATACAGCACTCCCTTTCTCCACGTCTCTCAGCTGACAACTCCCCTCCAGTGGGCTGGACCTGAGCTTGTATGGGAGGCCTGCCCCCTGCCAATTCCAGTTGGGGATTGGTCAGGGCTCCTCACATGAGCTCCCTGTCACTCCATTCCTGTGCCCTGCCCCTCTTCCAGAACATTCTTCCTGGAAGCAGGGGAGGCGCCCGAGAACTAAAGCACAGGTGATCACACCCACTGCTACACTAACCACTCCCTGCCTCCAGTTCAAAACAAGCAGGCTTAGCCTGAATCATAGGCCTGCCTAAATTTACCTGCGCTGGCAGCTACCACGCAAAAATATAGCACCTACCTATGGTAGAAGGTGCTACACAATGATCTGTTGACAGCTTAACTTGAACTTATAGAGCCCAAAGTTTCTAAAATGTATTTTTTTTATATAATATCCTCTCCATTTTTAACTAAACGCAATATTGCTTTTATGGCAAGGCAGGTCAAAACCACACTTGAATCTATTAAAAATGTTGCCTTTCTGGGGTTTATTTACTAAGCTAAGTAAAATTTTGCTTGCAAAGAGAAAATTCACTTTGGTAAGTGAACAACCTATACACCTTTAGTAAATTGCCCCCATTGAATGAAATAATATACGATCATCACCAATTTCTCAAGATGCCATTATCTTGTTGTAAAGCCCTGTATACACGACCGGGATTCCCGGTGGTAAAAAATTTCCCCCTATACACACCAGAGGTTTTCCCGTCTGGAAAACTGCGGTGAGAGCTTTGGCTGGGAATCTCGGCCGTGTGTATGCTCCACCGCAGTGTTTCCCATAGGGAAACTGCCGGGAAAGGGACTGCCGGGAATCGCGGCAGGAAAAAAGAGAACATGTTCTCATTTTTCCTGCCAGGATTCCCGGCGGTTTTCCTGTCGGAAAAACTGCCATGGAGCATACACACGGCCAGTTTTCCCGGCCAAAAGCTGTCATGGCAGAAAACTGGTCGTGTGTACGAGGCATTGGAGTTCTTAATTAAATAAAATAGTCTTTCTTTATTCTTATGACTTAGATGAGGATCAGATAACATTAACAGAGCTATTTATGTAGAAAGCCAGAACATTTGCAAAGGTTAACATACTGGGCTCACATATAATATTTTTTCTGTGCTAAGGTCTAGAGAATTTTGCCTGGTTTTGTGTTAAAGTATAGTTCCATCCTATCCAGTGTTTTAATTCCCTTGGCTTTGAATTCTGTAAGGCAAGCAGTGTACGTGCATCCCTTTGGCTCCAGCTGGTTTAAATGTATTTGACAGAACAGGATGGATTTTCACATATCTTCCTAATATTTTATGGGCTATAATCTCACAGAAAGATGTTTAGTGGCCTGTGGGCATTGCTTTGCTGAATATATATATTTTTGAAACATTTCACACTTGAAAATTTGCAAGTATGCTCAAAGCCAGGATCCCTGCAGAGAGAAAAAATGCCGTTTAAACACTCAAATCACAGCATCAAACAGCTCCGAATCTGGTGAGTCAGTTTGAGCAGTCACATTCTGTTGTGAATGAGCCGTGAGTGTATCTGTTTTACTGCCTGTAGGGCATTCCTTTCCAGTGTGTACGCATTTATAAATTATGTCTGATACAAACCCTGAGCGCATGGAAGTCATCTTACAAGCAGCTCAACAAATCAAAAGTAACAATAATGTAAGTTTTAAGTGGGATCCCAAGAAACCATTTAACGCAGTACAAGGTCAGCAGTTTGTGGGAGTGCAGAGCAGGTGGATGGCTCCTTGTCTGATGCTTTAATATGTAATGGTTGAAGGTCTGATGTGCTGTATACTTCAGAGGGTTGAGAAGATCACTTTGGTGTGTCTGTCAGCGTCTTGCTCAACACTTGAAAGAAAACTTAGATGTCAAAGGGATATACTCAACCCTGTTTCTGTTAATTGACCGATCCCATTCTGACCATCTTTTTTAGCGTTAGAATATAAAAAAAAGATTTAGGAAAAAATATTGTTTTCTGTTTTAAGGCTAATAAACATAAGTGCAAAAAAAACGAGAATTATTCATAAAATGACACTTAGGCCGCGTACACACGGTCAGTCCATCCGATGAGAATGGTCCGACGGACCGTTTTCATCGGTTCACCGCTGAAGCAAACTGATGGTCTGATGTGCGTACACACCATCGTTTCCAAAACCGATCGGTTTAGAACGCGGTGACGTAAAACACACGACGTGCTGAAAAAACCGAAGTTCAATGCTTCCAAGCATGCGTCGACTTGATTCTGAGCATGTGCGGGTTTTGAACCGATGCTTTTGTGTACTAACCACCGGTTTCGACCTATCGCTCAGCCGTCCATCGGTTCGATTTTAAGGCCTCATTCACACTACGGGCCGTTTGGGTCCGTCTGTCACGGACCTGAACGGTCGCTCCATGCATCGCTATGGAGCGTCGGATGTCAGCGGAGACATGTCTGCTGACATCCGACCTGATCCGATCCGCTAAAAGCAGACGTATGGGGGGCATGTCCCCATCCGTCCATGCAGATCGGATCGGGTAAGATCTGATGAAAACCGACATGCTGTCCGTTTTCATCAGATCGCTCCATAGGACACAGTGGTGCCCGACAAGCCCCTCCCCGCTCAGTGAGCAGAGAGGAGCTTGTCATCCGTCGGCTCAGTGGAGATCTGCGGACAGATCTCCCGCTGAGCTGACGGGAGAAGGCGGACTCCATAGCGACAGAGTCCGCCTGTGTGAATGAGGCCTAAAACAAGTTCTCTTTTTTTGGACCGAATGACAACAGACCGATGGGGCGTACACACAGTCGGTTTGGACCGATGAAACTGAACTTCAGTCCGTTTTCATCGGTTTGGACCGATGGTAATGGTGTATAGGGTCTAGTTGGCCTAGATTACAATTTTTACACAGTAATGCACCTCATCCCAAATAATAATGGATGAAAAGATATGGACAACAGTGGGACTGTAGCGGTGCAATATATAGAACAATATAACAAAGATATTTTTAATAATTTATTAAAAGTATATCAAAATACATAATACACTGTAGAACCAAATGGTTTGTTAAAAACACATATGATTAGACATGCATTTTCAAAGTTGTTAAAAAATCCTGTTTGTAATATAGGCTCAGACTATGGAAGAGGATCACAACTCAGATGGTAATGCCCAATATATTTCGCCTTTTTTTTTTGGCTTCCTCAGGGGTATAGTTGAGATCAAAAATCAGCCAACTCTATTGGTAATAAAGAAATACATATTACACATAATCATACAAAAAATGACATAATTATTAAATAAATACAGTTCCTGAACAGGCAGGCAGATTTTTTGGCATCCCCTGCAACACAAATTACATTTTTGGTAATGTACTTCCAATAGGAAGTCATGTTTAAAGGGATGAAGACCCCGCAATGTTCCTCATTAGAGCCCTGCAGGTGCAGTAGCTGGTTGATAATTATAAAACCACTGCCATACAGATTAATCTAGCACATAGGCACAGATAAACACAGTGATTTCTTCAGAATAACAAAAGGTGGAAATCGGCAACAAAGTTTGTTAAGCCCTAGTTCACATTGATGCTACTTTGAAATCTGACTACTTCACTTGAAGTCCAGAAATTACGGAGTAGCAAGGTCAGCGCAATTTCAGGTGCTACTTGATAGACATTTGTGTGACTTCATGCCCAGATGTCTGAGTCGCACCTGAAATTGTAAAAAGTAGTGCAGGAACTACTTTTGCAAACTGGTGCAGCGCCACTAAATCTGTGTCGCACCGATTGGAACAGTGCCATTGCCTCCAATAGGCTGCAACTTGTCATGCGATTTTATCTTTCAAATCGCATGACAAATCACTCCAATGTGAACTTAGGCTTTAACCCTTGCAATGTACATAGCTAAAGATAAGATCACCCATAGGGTTTTTCTTTTCTTAACAAAAATGGAGTTACTCTTTAAGCAATCGTCAAGAGTCTTGGGATTTACAAGCATAAAACTGGATTACTGCAAAACTGTCCCTTAAGTCGTGTACTACCGGAGGATAAAGTACTGCTTTTTTTTAATTACTTTTAAAACCCTTTTTTTTTTTGCACATTCAAGCTATAGGAATTTGTAATACGATTTGGAACTATATAAAAATATTTGATGGTCTAAATTTGAATTCTAGGCAGATACAAAATACCACTGTATAATGTAGCCATGTTTTAAACTAAAACATTATATTTAATGAAAAGTTAGTATTAGAATCCCACTTTGTAGTAGATTTATATTAGCTTTCTGTAATCCCCTATGAGGCAGATTGATAGAGGGAGTGCCCACATTGTGAATCAGTGAGGCACTTTATTTTGTCTGGTCAATTTTACAATTAAGATTAAAACTGAACTCCAAGAATTCAGCCACTTCTAAAATGTTCTGAATTACTAGGGGTGAAGTCCAACACCTTAACTATGTAACAAGGTGCATGCCACTTCATGGACCTATTCCTTTAATTTACATTTTATTTTCACTGTGTGCCAGGAGCATAGCTATGGCTAAACCTCTGGCACTCCAATGCCGGACCTTCTGGTCTCTGCTCCTGCAGCTGCACAGTTGTATGTAGCCACTGCCCCCCCCCCCCCCCAAAAAAAAACACCCTGCCCAATCCCAGAGCACTTTGTATTATGTGAGCAGAAATGCTGTGTTTGAGAAGGCAGTGGCAGTGTCAAAGTGCCAGGAGTATAGTAATAGCTGTAAATATCAGATGAAAATTTAATAAAGCCTTGTACACACGGGCAAGAATCCCGTTGGAAAAAAACTGTAGTTTTTCTCGACGGGATTCTTGTCAAGCTTGACAGGATTCTTGTCTAGCTTTCCTTGCATACACACTGTCAAGCCAAAATCTTGTCATTCTAAAACGTGGTGACGTACAACATGTAGGACGGCAGTATAAAGGGGAAGTTCAATTCCAATGGCGCCACCCCTTAGGCTGCTTTTGCTAATCTAGTGTTACTGTGTGTTAGTAAATGTTTGGTGAGAGACGATTTGCGCTTTTCAGTCTTCGTGCTTTTCAGTCCGTTACAACGTGATGAATGTGATATCTTCATTACGAACGCCAGTTTTACCAGAAGGAGCGCTCTCGTCTCATTCTTAAATCTGAGCATGCACGTTTTTTTAAGCATACACACGACTGGTTTTCTCGTCGTAAAACAGTCCGATGAGAATCATGACGAGAAAATAGAGAGCAGGTTCTCTATTTTTCTCGTCGGGATTCAGGCAGTTTTCTTGACAAAAAAACATACACACGAACAGTTTTCTCTGCAAAAAGCTCTGCCAGCAGTTTTCTTGCTGTTTCTGGCCGAGAAAACCATGCGCGTGTGCGAGGCTTAAGTTCCACAAAGTGGCATGGCCTTGTAAGACCCATTGTAAGACAACACAGTTTACAAAGTGAATTGCTGCAATTCAGCTTTAAGGTGTGCAAGGCAATGCACTGTGTATTGCCATTCATTGTTAATTGTACCCCAAAGCTTATTTACAGTCCACTGCTGCACAACACAATTCACAGATGTAATTGTTCTGTATGTTGTGTTTTTTTGAAAAAAATCAGGACATTTTTTTTTTTTACTGCATTGAGATTCTCTGAAAGTCCTGCCTAACTCTTAGGCCCCGTACACATGACCGAGTTTCTCGGCAGAATTCAGCCAGAAACTCGGTTCAGAGCTGAATTCTGCCGAGAAACCCGGCCGTGTGTAAGCTTTCGGCCGAGGAAGCCGACGAGGACCTCGGCGAGGAAATAGAGAACATGTTCTCTATTTCCTCGTTGTTCAATGGCAAAAGTCGGTCCGCCAAGTTCCTCGGCGGCTTCCACACTGAACTCGACGAGGAACTCGATGTGTTTGGCACGTCGAGTTCCTCGGTCGTGTGTACGGGGCCTAAGGCCTCGTACACACGGCCGAGTTTCTCGGCAAAAACCAGCAAGAAGCTTGCTGGGTTTTATTTTTTGCCGAGGAAACCGGTCGTGTGTACACTTTTCAACGAGGAAACCGACAAGGATCTTGTCGGGCCAAAAAGAAAGCATGTCTTCTTTTTCCCCGACGGCAATGGGAAAAGTTGGCTCGCCGAGATCCTCGGCGGCTTCACAAGGAATTCGACGAGCAAAACGATGTGTTTGGCCCGTCGAGTTTCTCGGCCGTGTGTACGAGGCCTAACGCACTGCACCTTAGTATATGAAAATGTTGTTGAATGGTTATGGCCATGTAGGTTTTTAACTGAGGGACATATTTTTTTTAATGAAAGCGGTTTTGTCTAAAATGGTAATGGTAATCAGAATTCAAATCTATTTTTTCCAACCATTAGTCAGATTGAGTTTTTATTTTGTTATATTATCTGATGTTCATATTTTTTCTGTGTGTGTGTTTTTTTTTATACAGCAATTGAATCACCCAAACATTATTAAGTATCTGGACTCATTCATTGAAGACAATGAGTTGAATATTGTCCTGGAACTGGCAGATGCGGGAGATCTTTCTCAAATGATTAAAGTAAGGACAATAGACCTCAATTTTACCTACGAGGAATGCATTTTCTAAGTGCTCTGCATATGGTTTAGCATTTTGAACATGCTTCAGGGAGCACTTATGTCACAAAGAATATTGCTAAACATTATAGAATATTCAATTATTACCAATCATCAGTTTCTGTGAATAAGCTATGGTTGAGGATAAAGGGCATATAATGCATTAATTGCATACAGCACCATTATGGTCTCTAAGAATTGTTTGCTTGGCACTGTAACAGTTAATGCATGCTTCTCTCTCAGACAATAGGTACTTCCAGATGAGCAGGAAATGTAGTTCTTAAGCAAGATCCTTCTGAGTTTAAGTGCTGATTCTATGATCCATTCCTGCTTATATTCCAGATATGAAGATAGAACTGACTAATGGTAAATCTATCTAAGTCATTCAGAAGTTTCCAATTTTGTCTTAAGACACCCTATTGCAGGAAAGATCAGTTTAATTATGTAAGGTCTGTCCACTGTTTTACTGACTTAAAAAATAGTAAGTAATACAAGATGTTCAGTATTCACACTTTCTTCTCAACTACGCATAATAGAAGCATGTATGACTTTGTAATATGTTGAGGAGAGGCAGGTGGTCCAGTTAAGGCACCTACCCATGAAGGCTGAAGCAAAAGGTAGGCATAAGGGAACTACTTCTGCCTACAATAATTATTTATAATATACATTGTTACAGTGCTGTACCCTGCCATTGGGTTAGAAGAATTAAAGCCTATACAGAGATCTCACTGATGCAGATTCAGGGGCTCTAGAAAATCTCCCCTGAGCGGAGAAAATTGTTTTTCTGTTTTCTCTGTGATTGGTAACACCCAGATTGGGTTCTAAAGTCCAGAGGCTTTGAAGAATCTTGGGAGGGAACCTTGTATCCAGGTCTTGCTGGAGACCAATAGACAGGAGTTTTCCTGCTCAGAGCCTGTGTTCACACAGGAACAGAACGGGAAACCTCCCTGCATGATGGCTTCCATCATCTCTGACTTCCAATCCGACTGTGGACATTTGTGGCTGTGGCTTGGGCTCTTTCTGCTTTTCCTATGGCTTGTTCTCCACATCTCCAGTGGCTCTCTCCCCCCGCGATTCAGCGGTTCCGGTCATCCACTGGACCCCCTCCCCATGCCCCCCGGTCCCACTGTACCAGATTGCTGTCATCACCCACTGTCAGACACAGAAAAATAGCTTCACCGGTCCAGGGATTTGAAATCCCCATGGCTTTCTCTCCTCTCCTTGCAGTGCTGACTGTACGGACTACAGGGATTCTAATTGGTCAGCACGGTCACAAGAACGGTGCTTACCAATCAGAAGCTATCTAGCCCATACTGTCAGTACAGTGAGGAGAGAAAGCTGTGGAGATTTCAAATCTTTGACCGGTGAAGCGGCTTTACGATGTCTGACAGTGGGGGATGGTAGCAATCTGGTACAGCGGGACTGTGGGGACAGGGAGGGGGTCCAGTGGATGGCTTGAACTGCTGAAGGCTGGAGTAGAGATCCTCTGTAGATGTGGGGGAACAAAGTAATGGGAGAGGCAGAAGGAGCCCAAGCCGCAGCCGCTGATGTACACAGTCGGAATCACACCACAAAGTATTGGTACTCGGTATCCATGAATACTTGATCGAAAATATCGGTACTCGTACTTGCCAATGAAAAAGGGTATCTTGCATCCCTACTTTCTTCTGAAAAAAAGTGGCCCATCAAGCTCTGAAATGTATTTCCTGGCTGGTTTAGTGAAAAAGACAAAGTTGTAAAATAAAATTATGCTGTACACAGAGGAAAAACAGGGGGAAAAATTTTTAAATACTAATCTGCTTCGCAATAAAAGGTAGATAACACTACACTCCAGGTCAAAGTTATTTAAAGCAGTAGAAAACCACATACTAGCACATTATGAAAGACTTACCTTAAAATGAAGCCCTCCAGTGGTGCTCTGTCATTGCTGACAGGGCTGCTGTCTTAACCCTACCTTCCTTTCAAGTCACAGCTACAGCACTGCATGCGTTCATTGAAAGTGCAGTGCACTGGTGAAGTCACCAGCTTCTACTGTGTACTACTATTGTGTACTGTGTGGGAGATATTAACTGTACCTGCATGCACAGATCACTCCTGTACTTAAAAAGCCCTCACTGAACCCCACCAACCTGAACAACTTAAGACCCATCTCATTGCTTCCAATGACCTCTAAACTTAGAACGTTTAGTCTACAACCGTCTTGGCTCCTTCCTCATTGAAAACAACCTTCTTGGCCCCTTACAGTCTGACTTTCGATCGCAGCACTTCACAGAAACTAAAACACACTAATGATTTACTAACTGCTAAAACCAATGGCCACCACTCCATACTCCTACTACTTGACCTCTCTGCAACCTTTAATACTGTTGACCACCCACTGCTTCTCAAAAAACTCAGTTCCCTTGGCCTCCAAGATTCTGCTATATCCTGGTTTTCCTCTTACCTATCACAGCGCTCCTTCAGTGTTACCTATATAACTCTTTTTCCTCCTCCCCACTTCCTCTTTCTGTAGTGGTCCCCCATGGCTTCTATTCTCTATCTACACCTCCTCCCTTGGTCACTTGATAACCTCCCATGGCTTTCAATACCATCTCGACACCGATGACATCAAAAATCTATTTGTCTACTCCTCACCTCACTCATTCTGTCTCCTCTTACTTACTTACTAACTGACATATCAGCATGGATGTCAGTTAGTACAAAATCTCTCTAAAACTGAGCTGATAATATTCCCCCCTGCCCATGCCTCCCTCCATGATTTTTCCATTAAGGTCAATAATGCAACCATCAATCCCTCCCCTCACGCCAGGGTACTAGGTATAATCCTAGACTCTGATCTGTCCCTTCAGCCCCAAATCCAATTATTGTCAAACCTTGTAGACTTCACCTCTGTAACATCTCCATTTTTAGCTAATGAAACTATTAAGATAATCATTCACTTCCTTGTTATCTCTCGCCTTGACAATTGCAACTCCCTTCTCATAGGCCTACCTCTCCATAGGCTATCCCCTCTTCAGCCTATCATGCTGCTGCCAGACTCATCTACCTTACCAACCACTCAGTGTCTGCCACTTCTCTCCGCAAATCCCTACACTGAATTAAATTCAAAATACTAACAGCAACATGCAAAGCCATTCACAACTCTGCCCCAAGCTACAAAACCAATCTTGCCTCCAAAAATCACGTAAACTGTCCACTATACTCCTCTCAAGACCTCTGCTCTCAAGCTCCCTTGACTCTGCCTCCCATGCTCATCAGCAGGACTTCTCCAGAGCCTCTCTCATCCTCTGGAACTCTCTACCTCAATCTTTCTGGCTATCTCCTACTCTGGCGCCCTTTAGGCCAGGGGTCTCCAAACTATGGCCCTCAAGATATTCAGCAACTACAATTCCCATCATGCCTAGTCATGTCTGTAAATGTCAGAGTTTTACAATGCCTCATGGGACATGTAGTTCTGCAACAGCTGGAGTTTGGAGATACCTGCTTTAGGCGAAAACCCTCTAACTAATCTTTTTTCACTTTCATCAGCTCATCCCCCACAGTTACAACCTTTTATACCACTTTCCCCACGCTATTACCGGTAGATTGTAAGCTCCTATGAACAGGGCCCTCTTAACCCTCTTGTATTTTATTGTTTTGTAACTGTACCATCTCCCTTTTATATTGTAAAGTGCTGTGCAAACTGTTGGCACTATATACATTTTGCCTAATAATAAAATAATACCTACAGGTAAGCCTGCTTTAAGAGAGGCAATACCCAACAATAGCTGGACACTGGTCTGCATATTTCCTTCATAATTGCTGTTAACTCTGACCGTCTTCAGCCCTGCTTCTTTCAGTCTTTCATGGATCCTTCTAGCTTTCCCATTACAATAGTAATATTTCTCAACCATCCTTTCCATATTTTTAAGTCACTCCCAATAAGGGATGTTTACCACCATATTGAAGTAATTCTTTAAAGATTGTTGTTCATATACTACTCTTTACTATATTATTGTAATGCTCACCATCCAGTAAATTATAGCAGATGACAATTATTAGACTGAGCTATTTTCACCATAAGATAGTCCAGCAATCATATTACCAAGCAATATAAATATTCAGTATGCGTATACAATGTAAAGTAGTGAGTGTACAGCTTGTATAACAGTGTAAGTTTGCTGTCCCCTCAAACTAACTTAAAACACAGCCATTAATGTCTAAACCGCTGGCAACAAAAGTGAGTACACCCCTAAGTAAAAATGTCCAAATTGTCCAAAATGTTCAAATTGTGCCCAAAGTGTCAATATTTTGTGTGGCCAACATTATTTTGCAGCACTGCCTTAACCCTCTTGAGCATGGAGTTCACCAGAGCTTCACTGGTTGCCTTTGAAATCCTCTTCCACTACATGATGACATCAAGAAGCTAGTGGATGTTAGAGACCTTGCGCTCCTCCACCTTCCGTTTTGAGGATGGCCCCACAGATGCTCAATAGGGTTTATATCTATAGACATGCTTGGCCAGTCTATCAGCTTCTTTAGCAAGGCAGTGGTCGTCTTGGAGGTGTGGTTGGGTTCGTTATCATGTTGGAATACTGCCCTGTGGCCCAGTCTCTGAAGGGAGGGGATCATACTCCTCTTCAGTATGTCACAGTACATGTTGGCATACATGATTCCCTCAATGAACAATGTTGCAGTGTGCGGTGTATGGTCTGAGCACTGACAGGCGGACCCCCCACCCCTTCAACCCCTTCAATGCTGGTAGCACTTATACATCTATTTCCCACCTCTGGATATGATGCTGAGCATGTGCACTCAACTTCTTTGGTCGACCATGGCGAGGCCTGTTTTGAGTGGAACCTGTCCTGTTGTGCCACTGTATGGTCTTGGCCACCATGCTGCAGCTCAGTTTCAGGGTCTTGACCATCTCCTTATAGCAGTAGGCCATCTTTATGCAGAGCAACAATTATTTTTTTTCAGATTCTCAGAGAGTTCTTTGCCATGATGTACCATATTGAACTTCCAGTGACCATTATGAGAGAGTGAGAGTGATAACACCAAATTTAACACAAAAAAATAAAAAATTAAAAAATATATAAATCGCACTACAGTTATGCAGTTTAAAATGTGCCTTGAATTTAATGTGCTGGCCGGTACACAAAACTCTCAGGCATCCGTCCACTGGGGGAATGATAGGAACTTGTTAGGTGACGACAGCGCTGTCGTCACCCAAGAAGTTCCTATCATAACAGCATAACTGTAAGTGCAATTTTAACCTTTTTTTAAATAAATTTCTACACATTTAATGCACTATGTGGAGCTGTCACTGTTTCTTACATGGTGGGCATTGATATTGCTGAAATTTCTTGGGAAACAAGATCCATCAGGACTGCATATCTGAAACTGCGAGATTGGCACCTATTATATGCTGGTTTTGACCCCTTGTCTTAAGGGATCGTGGGAATTCGGTAAGAGGCCAATCTATAAGTCTGGTGAAGGACATGTCACTCTTTTCTTTTGGACACGTTTACAACCAACCTTTAATGTGGCACAGATGCACGGGTGTTTGACATCTTATCTGCTGTTTATGGACTCTCTACTGTCAACATTTTGGACTGTTTATTAACCCATTCATAGCCACATTTACATTCAATTGATGATCTTTGATCCAAATGTCATTTGTTTCTGTTTTTGTTTCTGTTTTTTTCTTTGGAATCACTATCACTATGATTACTGAGGGATTTTGAGGTGGCAGCATGTTGCACTCTAGTGGCCACAATAGGTCACTTTTCTGATATAGCAGCCAGCCTTTCACATATAGCACTAGAGATTACCCTCTTGCATACGTATGCGTTTGCCAAGAAGGGTGGTTTAGGTAGCGCGATTTATATATTTTTTTATGTTTATTTCTTGTATTTATTGTTTTACACGGTAATCGCAGCACCTGGAGGGATTAGACTGTGACCACGTTGCATTTTTTCTTTCTGTTATTTTAGCACAGTTTCTTTCCATTTTTCCACCAAATTTAACACACCTGCTCCCCATTCACACCTGAGACCTTGTAACACTAACGAGTCACATGACACTGGGGAGAAAAATGGCTAATTGGGCCCAATTTGGACATTTTCACTTAGGGGTGTACTCACTTTTGTTGCCACAGTGATAAGTTATTTTGAGGGGACAGCAAATTTACACTGTTATACAAGCTGTACACTTACCACTTTATATTGTAACAAAGTGTAATTTCTTCAGTGTTGTCACATGAAAAGATATAATAAAATATTTTTAAAAATGTAAGGGGTGTGCTCACTATACTGTTTGTATATGTGTATATACATATGTATATATATACTCTGGTATCATAAAGCATAATGCTATATTTTTAATCTATCTGGTGCAATTCGTGTTTACTTACTGTAAATCCCTTCTTTGAAATAAAACTAAAAGTAAAATTCAAGTGTTGTAGCTCCACCCCAATTTTTTTGGGGCTTAAAGATATATAGATATATAGAAATATCTATATGTCTATATAGATATATCTATATATTTATATAGATATATATATAGCCGGATTCAGTAAGACTTACGACGGCGTATCAGTAGATACGGCGTCGTAAGTCCGAATGTGCGCCGTCGTATATTTAAGCGTATTATGGAAACCAGATACGCTTAAATTTGGCCAAGATACGCCTGGCGTAAGTCTCCTACGCCGTGGTATCTTGGCTGCATATTTACGCTGGCCGCTAGGGGCGTGTACGTGGATTTACGCATCGAATATGCAAATGACCTAGATACGCCGATTCACGAACGTACTTGCGCCCGATACGCTGTTTACGTAAGGCGTTTTTCCGGCATAAAGAAAAGCCACCAAAAAGATGGCACATCCCATGCAAGGTATGGACGACGGAACAGCTGTCGGATTTTACGTTGTTTGCGTAATCGTACGTGAATAGGGCTGGGCGTAGGTTACGTTCACGTCGAAAGCAATGAGTATTTGCGACGTGATTCTGAGCACCGTACCAACGGCCCTCATTTACATGGGGTCAAGGTTAATTTAAATGAAGCCTGCCCACTACATGCCTACTTTGAATTAGGCGGGGTTACGCCGGGCCATTTGCGCTACGCCGACGTAACTTAGGGAGCAAGTGCTTTGTGAATACAGTACTTGCCTCACTATGTTACGTTGGCGTAGAGCAAATGGGATGCGCTACGCCGTCATAAAGATACGCCACCATATGTGAATCTGGCTAATACTGTATATATTTACACATTTGTTGAGCCTTTTCTCAATAGATAGTTTAAATATAGAACATTTTTAGTTTTGGACAGAGAGAAAAGGGATTATTGCTGTCTGTTTCTCTGTTACAAAGACTCACCCTCTCAGTTTGTCCTGTTTACCATTATTATTGAAAGCAAGAAACCCCCCAAATTTTGGGTTATCCCCAGAAAAGTAGTAGAGGGGAAATCCTAAGGGGGGCTTTGTTCTGGTGAATTGGGGGGGACCCAAGGGATTCCCTTGATTTACAGGGATTTCAATTCACTTTCTGTCTTGGCTATGGGACAGGGAGTGAAGTTAAATCTGCCCAATGGGATAAGGATGGAAAAAAATGAACCAACAGGGGTTATAACCAAAATAAAAGTGAAGTTTTGCCTATAGTTATACTTATAGCCAAAACAGTTTCTTTTATTTTAAGTAGAATGGAAGGGTTTAAAGATTTGAACCCCTGTCAGTTTATTTTTTTGCTGTCTACGTTCTGTTGTGGATATTTCCCTTGGCTTTCTGTACTGGAGACGCAACAGGAAGCCAGTGGAAAGTGATGCTTTTTTGCCACTTTTGATGTTTCTAGAACAGGCATCTTTATCAGAAAATTATAGAGATGAGGCTATAGATATATATCATGTGTAAGAGTGTCAGTGTTTCAGTCCTTTGCTGCATATATATATAAAAATATTCCGGTAAAAGAAGCCGAAACAACCAGAAGACTATCATGAATACACTGACTATATGATTAATCCAAAATTACAAAATGTATTAAATATAAATATAAAGTGCACATGATAAGAAGAACATTCCTAGGTAAGGGCTAAAGGTAATTTCATTACAGTAAGGTTTGAACCCATCTTTATTGGAAGACTTTCCATTACCTTTTGTTCGTGTGACAACTTAAAAATGTTGGATTTCCCATAAATTTCGACCTCAATAACAGTGGTCACTAATCAAGACTGAAACTATGAATCAGGCAAAACAGGCAAAAAAAACATTTTCTTCATGATTGTGCAATTGCTGGACTTCCTACTATTCCGTTTTTTCAGTAGATTTAGTTGTACTTTCAGAAAAATGTTTTTTTTTACCTTGTATTAGCTGTGATTTCTACTTTCTCTACTTTTTCTTTTTAAATAGTCTTTGTGAATGATAGGAGTGAGCTTTTGCTGTTTTATACAAGCTCATAATGTATTTTTCAGATTTTGCTCCAGGCGAATGGTCCATTTGTCACAGTTTGTGGTTCTAAGGCATTAAATATGTTGTTAAAGGTAATTAAGACAAGAGATGCTCATTACAGTGAAAAGGCATCTCTACCTGTCAGAGCGAGTTTTGTTCTATGAAACTGATTCAGTGGATGAGGTAAATGGGTTAGGTTAGCTCTCAAGGCTGGGAATGGTCTAGAATTGGTTCTGAAGTACTTACTGTGGGACTGTATTACAAAGAAATTTGCGAAATTATTTGTTTTATGAAGAAGATTAATCATTGCATTTTAATAGCTGTATTGTAAGTTGTATAAGGAAGTTTAAGCATTATTGGTGGTTTTTAAGAAATCAGGTTCTGTCCTCACTTTTGAAGTGTTTGTTTGTTTGTCCATTTCTGTTTTTTTATTTATTGTTTAGCAATTTATACATTCAATTCTTACAAAAAGCCTGTTTAATTATTCAGAGAAAAAAAAAACAGCACAAGGGATATTACTTACCATTAAAAAAAATGTGTTCATTGTGCAGTTGTGTTCTCCTTTTACTAAAATCTTCCTCCTCCAATGCCCCCCCACCCCCATGATCAGAATCGTAAAGTGGGTTGGGGTTGACAGAATCAATGGGCTGTGCTGGACACTCATCAAGACCACCCAGCTCCTCTATTCACAGTAGTTGTTAATACAGTTTCCATGGATGAAACAAGGACTGTGAATGGAGGATGGGTGGATGATAGGTCTGCCCCCTCCATTCATAGATTGCATTTCATTGATAGAAACTATAATAACATAAAGAATGGAGGAGTGGGCAAAAAGGGTGGGCATAGTCAGGCACTCTTGATGGGTGCCTGTCACAGCCTCTTAATTCTAATAATTCCCATCACACTGGTAGATTACAGCGGTGGGGTGGGGAATCGGAGGAGGAGGATTTCTGTGAAAGGGGGACACAGAAGCGCAAGAAACATCTAACTCAGGGGTCTTCAAACTATGGCCCTCCAGGTGTTCAGGAACTACAATTCCCATCATGCCTAGTTATGTCTGTGAATGTCAGAGTTTTACAATGCCTCATGGGAAGTGTAGTTCCGCAACAGCTGGAGGGCCGTAGTTTGAGGATCCCTGATCTAACTGAAGGTAAGTAATGTCCCTTGCGCTGATTTTAAATTTTTTAGGTTTTAATGTATCACCCTTCTCACTAAATACACAATCAGATTGCATAGTGTATGACCATCTTTACACAAGTACATAGGAGGAAGTGGACAGAATCTCTCAACTGTCAAGCCCCATTTACATCTCTGCATAGCCGGAACTCGCATTCCCACGTGCGTTTTTTTTAGCAAGGGGGAGGCGTTTTGGAGCATTTTGACTCATCACACATATGGTAGTCCATCCACGTGAATGGGCTGCCCTACACACAGGAATCGCCCCAAAGAAGAAAATTTTTACTGTGATTTTTGGTGCAGCGCATTTCTGAAATGCACGGAAACACACAGATGTGAATGGAGCCTCATTGTTCTTGTGTTACTGCACCAATTTTACTTTCAGGCCACATTTGCATCTAGCATAGTGGGAACGCCCATTTTGTGTCTCATTTTTCCTGTGACATGCATAGGGCAGCCTGTTAATTTCACCTGGTTGCACTACATATGGTTAATGGGACATTTTGGTGTTTTGTGGGTTGTGAGTTTTTTTTACTGTGCGTGTTTGCAGTATTTGCCCCTTGTTTTTTCACACAAAATGTGTTGGTTCTGTGTTTGGTGTGCACTGAAAGTGCCACTAGTAATTTTAGGTGTATAAACATGGCCATACACTATACAATCTGAATGTATATTCTGTATTTAGTGAGAAGTGTGATCACTGATTGATTGCATTTCATTTCATTTAAAAAATTGTGCACCTGGGAATGGGTGGGTGGATGATGCAGGGTGTGTGCTAATGGAGTCAGCTGGTCAACTCCTTCCTGTGTCATGACCTAAAGTCGGATCAGGAAGAAAGACATTACAAATGGAAACGTCTAGAAACATGGATTAGGACAAGAAAAGTAAGTGACTGTAGATGTAATAGAAAGCTTCGATATTGTTTGCCAAAAAAGTACATGAATGCTATATTGGTGCATAGGGGAACTAGTATTTTGAAAATAAAGTGTAAAAGAGAATGTGTGTGTCTTCAAGGCCATTTTTCTGCCCTTGCCCTTTTTTAGCCATTTATATTTTTAGTTCCTATTTACTGCACACCTTCAGATTCTCATTTTTTTTTCTGTTATTCATTTTATGTTTTTCCCTTTCTGGTGTTTCACTTCTGCTATCTGTGAACCCTTCTAGACATGTTATGCATTATCTTCCCACTTTTTCGACCTTTCACCTTTTTTTGCGTTCTTGAACGCTATCTTGTGACAAGGATTGTTTTCTTTCTCCTTACAGTATTTTAAGAAACAGAAGCGATTAATACCAGAGAGAACTGTATGGAAGTATTTTGTGCAGTCGTGCAGTGCCGTGGAACATATGCATTCCCGCCGGATCATGCACAGAGGTAATCTCAATATCCAGCCATGACCTGTTCATCCTGAAGAGTAAACACCTAATCCTGCATGCCTGTACAGGAGCACAGCTGCTTCTGTATGCTTACTGCATATAACTACTTATCAAACAGCAACCTCATAGCTTTTACTAAGCAGACAACAGAACAAATGAAAAGTAATTCATAGTCATCAAAACTGGATAACGTTGGACTTATTTGTATTATTTATGTTTTTATTAATTGCATTAATGTGCAGGACTGGCATACTGTGCAGAGCTATTAATATTGAAATTGTTCCCCTAAAGTTGATCTAAACACACCTTTGTTTAAAGGTCCCCATCTGCATTTTCTGCTGTGTGCCGATCTGCAGCCATCTTCATTGGTTGGCATGGGATGATCTTACTCTTGTGCATGCAGGGATCAGTCATCCCAGCACATAGTGACTGTGCCAGCAAAGTTAGCTATGCCAAAGAAGACAGCAAGTAGGCAGGTAAGTGTATTTTATTGCAAAAGAAACATTATCAGGGTTATTTACGAAAGGCAACTCCACTTTGCACTACAAGTGCACTTGAAAGTGCACTAAAAGTGCACTTGGAAGTGCAGTCGCTGTAAATATGAGGGGAAGATCTGAAATGAGGGGAAGCTCTGCTGATTTTCTCATCCAATCATGTGCAAGCTAAAATGCTGTTTTTTATTTTCCTTGCATGTCCCCCTCGGATCTACAGTGACTGCACTTCCAAATGCACTTTCAGTGCAATTTCAAGTGCACTTTGCACTTGTGGATTTGTCTTTCGTAAATAACCCCCTATGTGTCTCTTCTGCAATAAAGAGCCTGCCTGCTTGCTGTTGGCTACTGTAGAACTTTAGTTTTGCTTTAACGAAATCCCACTGGAACCACAATTCTCTCAATGTAAAAACACTAATGCCATATTTAGATCTTTGCAGTGCATTGTTGCATGCATTGGAATAAAGTGAACAGCAGTCATTTGATTGACAGTTCTGCCTCGTACACACGACCAGTTTTCCCTTCGGGAAAACAGCCATGACAGCTGTTGGCCCGGAAAACTGGCCGTGTGTATGCTCCATGGCAGTTTTCCCGACAGCGAAAATGAGAACATGTTTTATTTTTTCCTGCCAGGATTCCCGGCTGTCTTTTTCCCGTGGGAAACACTGCGGTGGAGCATACACACAAACGAGATTCCCGGCCAAAGCTCTCATGGCAGTTTTCCTGCCAGGAAATCCAGCCGTGTGTAGGGGGAAAAAGCTGCCAAGCAGGTTCTTGGCTTACCCCTAGGTTTTCCCGGGTGACTTTTTACCGCCAGGAAAACTGATCGTGTGTATGGGGCATTCCATTGAGATCATGCCTTGAAGGTAATGTTTTGGGAAACAGTTAAATCGGTGGGTTTAGTTCTTCTTTAAGGCAGGCCATTCATTTTAAATTAGCTGCCAGCACATAATAATAGACCTTTAGATAGACTCTTAACTTTTTTTTTCAGTGCACTACAACGCATAGGTAGTTCATTTTTGTGTGGTTCACTAAAACATAGGTCCACTAAAACTTCTCTCCCTCAGCTCATTGGGTTGGCAGGGATGCGATTGTGTGACAGCTTTCTACATGTTTGGGGCAAATTGAATTCAGACTGAGTTCAAATTCGAACCCAGCTCAACTCATATATTTAGGGAAAAATCTCACTCCCCCAGCTTATTGGGTTAGCGGGGATGCGATCATGTGACAGCTTTGCGCAGGTTTGGGGAAAATCGAATTCAGACTAAGTTTGGATCCAGCCCATCCCTAGCCACAAGGACATATAGATAGGGAAAATATATCTAGAAGGGGAACAGACAGTAATAAACAATTGACAGGGGTTATAACCCTTCCCTACTTTGTCCAAAAATGGCTGCACATATACTTTTCCTTTTTCCATTACCCTACTCCAATTCCTTGCAAAATAACTTTACTATATCATTTCTGCCTACTTTTTCTTGTATGCTGTGTCAATGTTGCCCCTTGTCCTATTGCCATTAATGTGACATGCATTTTATAAGTAAAATTCCACCTAAGAGCTGGTACTTCAAGGTGTTGGCTATAACCTTTATGAGCCAGAATAACTCCCTATACATGCTTCCCTGATTAGATTTTCTTTATTACCAGGGCTTTACTTTCCCGATTAATAGGCTACGCCATGCCCACCTGCCCCATGGGAATACTTTCAATAACCACTACAGTATTCTTACATGACAGTGGATGGCAGTTGGGCAAACCAAAGTCTGGAAATGATGGAATACAGGGCCTAATAACAGTGTAAGACTAAAAAAGACAAGTGTGCAGAAGAGGAATTTCTGGCTAATCAATTATATAGCAGACACTTCATGTTATGCAACCATTAAGTCTGCTCACATTCCATAATTCAATTACAAAAATAAATATTGATTGAAAAACTGATTGCAGCTTATTTTTTTTTAAACTAATGCCGCGTACACACGACCGTTTTTCGGGATTTAAAAAATGACATTTTTTTAATGTCATTAAAAACGATCGTGTGTGGGCTCCATAGCATTTTTCACGAAGTAAAAAATGGGCATTAAAAATTTATAACATGCTCTAAATTTTCACGTAATTTTTAACGTTGTCGTTTTTAACGTTGTCGTTTTTAACGTCGTAAAAAATGGTCGTGTGTGAGCTTTAACGACGTGAAAAAAACGTGCATGCTCAGAAGCAACGAAAGCGCTCGTTCTGGTAAAACTAGCGTTCGTAATGGAGATAGCACATTCATCACGCTGTAACAGACTGAAAGGCGCAAATCGTCTTTTACTAACACAAAATTAGCAAAAGCAGCCCCAAGGGTGGCGCCATCCAAATAAAACTTCCCCTTTATAGTGCCGTCGTACGTGTTGTACGTCACCGCACTTTGCTAGAGCATTTTTTTTTTCACGATCGTGTATAGGCAAGGCCGGTTTAACAATAATCGGGTTGAAAAAAACATAGGGCCAGATCCTCAAAAGAGATACGCCGACTTAACTGCTGTTCAGTCTGTGTGTAACTTTGGAAACGATCCTCAAAAGGCTTTTTCCAAAGTTAGGCAGAAGATCCAGCATGTGTAATTGAATTACACTGCCGAATCTTAGGATGCAGTACCGCATCCGCCGCTGGGGGCATTTCGAGTCGAAATGCCGTTTCTAGTATGCAAATTAGCACTTAAGGCGATCCACAAAGCTTTCCAGCTTCTTTTTTTCGCCGTAAGTGTTATTTTGCAAGTGTAAAATTAGGGCTGGTTCTACAAAGTGTAAAGTTAGTCACACCATGTAAAAGCCCATTCCAGCGACGGCATTTGGTATGCATTCCCGAGGGAGAACTCCACGGCAATTTGTAAAGACAAAACCGGCATGGGTTCCCCCCCAGGAGCATACCAGGCCCTTAGGTCTGGTATGGGTTGTAAGGAGACCCCCCCACGCCGAAAAATTGATGTAGGGGGTCCCCCTACAATCCATACCAGACCCGTATCCAAAGCACGCTACCCGGCCGGTCAGGATGGGAGTGGGGACGAGCGAGCGTCCCCCCCCCTCCTGAGCCGTGCCAGGCCGCATGCCCTCAACATGGGGGGGTTGGGTGCTCTGGGGCAGGGGGGCGCACTGCGGGCCCCCCCACCTCAGAGCACCCTGTCCCCATGTTGATGAGGACAGGACCTCTTCCCGACAACCCTTGCCATTGGTTGTCGGGGTCTGCGGGCGGGGGCTTATCGGAATCTGGGAGTCCCCTTTAATAAGGGGGCCCCCAGATACCGGCCCCCCACCCTAAGTGAATGGATATGGGGTACATCGTACCCCTATCCATTCACCTGTAGGCAAAAAGTTAGTTAGTAAACACACAACACAAGGCTTTTTAAAATATTTTATTATTCTGCTCCGGATGCCCCCCCTGTCTTCGTTATTAGCTCAATTAGCAGGGGGGCTTCTTCTTCCACTCTCCGGGGGTCTTCCGCTCTCCGGGGGTCTTCTCCGCTCTCCGGGAGGGGCTTCTCCGGACTCCGGGGAGCTTCTTCCATCTTCTCCCCTCTTCCGCTGTTGACTCGGCGAACCCCGGTTCTTCTGCAGCTCTCCGGTGCCTTCTTCTTCAGCGCTGGCTGCCTGCTATGTTTGTGTGTTAGCTCAATTAGTAACAGGCAGCCGGCGCGGTCTTCTGTGACGTCAGGGTCTCCTCTTCTGTTCTTCTCCCCTCTTCCGATGTTGCCTCGTCGCCTCTTGTCGCTGTAATGATGGAAGCGCGCCTTGCATCCCATTTATATAGGCATCACCGTCCCATCATGCTCCGGTAGGTACCCACGTGGTGGGTGCCTACCCACGTGCACCCACCACGTGGGTACCTACTGGAGCATGATGGGACGGTGATGCCTATATAAATGGGATGCAAGGCGCGCTTCCATCATTACAGCGACAACAGGCGACGAGTCAACATCGGAAGAGGGGAGAAGAACAGAAGAGGAGACCCTGACGTCACAGAAGACCGCGCCGGCTGCCTGTTTGAAATCGAGCTAACACACAAAGATAGCAGGCAGCCAGCGCTGAAGAAGAAGGCACCGGAGAGCTGCAGAAGAACCGGGGTTCGCCGAGTCAACAGCGGAAGAGGGGAGAAGATGGAAGAAGCCCCCCGGAGTCCGGAGAAGCCCCCCCCGGAGAGCGGAGAAGACCCCCGGAGAGCGGAAGACCCCCGGAGAGTGGAAGAAGAAGCCCCCCCTGCTAATTGAGCTAATAACGAAGACAGGGGGGGCATCCGGAGCAGAATAATAAAATATTTTAAAAAGCCTTGTGTTGTGTGTTTACTAACTAACTTTTTGCCTACAGGTGAATGGATAGGGGTACGATGTACCCCATATCCATTCACTTAGGGTGGGGGGCCGGTATCTGGGGGCCCCCTTATTAAAGGGGACTCCCAGATTCCGATAAGCCCCCGCCCGCAGACCCCGACAACCAATGGCAAGGGTTGTCGGGAAGAGGTCCTGTCCTCATCAACATGGGGACAGGGTGCTCTGAGGTGGGGGGGCCCGCAGTGCGCCCCCTGCCCCAGAGCACCCAACCCCCCCATGTTGAGGGCATGCGGCCTGGCACGGCTCAGGAGGGGGGGGGACGCTCGCTCGTCCCCACTCCCATCCTGACCGGCCGGGTAGCGTGCTTTGGATACGGGTCTGGTATGGATTGTAGGGGGACCCCCTACGTCAATTTTTCGGCGTGGGGGGGTCTCCTTACAACCCATACCAGACCTAAGGGCCTGGTATGCTCCTGGGGGGTGAACCCATGCCGGTTTTTTCTTTGAAAATTGGCATGGAGTTCTCCCTCAGGAATGCATGCCGCTGTCATTTTTTTTTTTTCCCGACGCAACTTTTTTAAGCCGTCGCGATCCTCAAAACTCGGCGTAACGTAACTTCGCGCATGCGCAGTACGGCCGGCGCGGGAGCGCGCCTCATTTAAATGGGACTCGCCCCATTTGAATAGGAACGCCTTGCGCCGGCGGAATTTTAGTTACACAGCCTGAAATTTCTAGATAAGTGCTTTGTGGATCAGGCACTTAGGTAGAAACTTTAAGGCAGTGTAACTTAAATGGGATTTTTTAAGTTACGCCAGGTTTTTGTGGATCTGGCCCATAGTTTTTTCTAGACCATTAAAAATGGTAGTGTGTACGCGGCATCAGACTTTTTTTTACACGTTACAAATAGCAGTACATTTTTAATGAAGGTAGAACTGCAGCTTTGGCCACTTCAAAATCAGGCAAATTCTGACATTTCCCACATACATGTAAAAATCTGCAATTTTTTTTGCTAAAAATTACTTAGAATGCCTAGATGCTTTACAAGCCACAAGCTTGTAAACAAACAAACCAGAAGTGGCAAAATCCTTGCAGCTTCTGGTTTCTGATGCCACAAAGGAGGAGAACAACAACGGAAGATCCTCTTATTCTGTACAGTCCATCCAATGCAAATGGTCTGGGAAAGGCGGGGGAGGGGGTGTATTTCCTATGCCAGTAAATGTGATCAAGCAACTGTATAGCCGCTTGTATCACTTTTACTTTCAAGAGAATTGCCAGCTGAGAATGTTATCTGGACTGCAGCTACAGCTATGACCAAGATATAAGCACCATTTCCCAAAGACATTTATATAGTACATTGGTCACAAAGTGGTTTATTCATAAATGAATGGAGAGCAGGACTTGGCTGTCACACCCAGTGACTCTCAGGCCCCGTACACACGAGGAGACATGTCCGATGAAAACCGTCCGCGGACCGTTATTATCGGACATGTCTGCTGGGAGCTTTTGGTCTGATGTGTGTACACACCATCAGACCAAAATCCCCACGGACAGAGAACGCGGTGACGTAGAAGACACCGACATTTTCTAACACGGAAGTTCAATGCTTCCACACATGGTCGAATCAATTCGACGCATGCGCGGGATTTCGGCCCGCTGGTTATACGTCATAACCAGCGGACATGTCCGATGAGTCGTACTAACCATCGGACATGTCCGACGGACATCTTTCCAGCGGACAAGTTTCTTAGCTTGCTAAGAAACTTTTGTCCGCTGGAAACCTGTCCGCTAGGCCGTACACACGGTCGGACATGTCCGCGGAAACTGGTCCGCGGACCAGTTTCAGCGGACATGTTCGACCGTGTGTACGCGGCCTCAGTGTAATCTGAGAGACTGTTGTCAGTTTGATACCTTTGTTCAGCACAATGCAGCAATTGGCCACGGTGATGTGTAAACAAGAAAGCCCCCAGCTGTGCACCCCAAGCACAGTGCCCAAAGTGGGTGTTTCTCCTGCATCTGCTTGTCTGTGCTCTGGAGCTGTCAAAAAAATCCAAACTGTGATTGCATCTAAATGGTTGCAATCACGGTTCAGGCAAGAATTTTCCACTCATCTCCCTTCAATGTTCAGAGCAAAGTCTCTTGAGCCATCTGATGCCAACAGGACCACCTACAGCTCAAATTTTGAGCAATTCAGCAGGAGTTCACCAAAGTTTGAGCTGTGTAAGGTCAACATAAAGGGCTATCAAAACTAGTCCAGTACAAAGTTTTGAAGAAGCACAAAAAAAAAATCTCTACACCGGCAGTTCCCATCCAGCATGGCGGAGCTAGATATATTTGCAGGATCCAGATGTGAAAAAGTGGTAAATACTAATCTCAAATGACACATAGCTTTAATGGCAGAAAATGTATATTTTCTCAGGCTGTGAATATTTATATAATCTACAAATGTCTGCTTTTTGTAAAATTAACTTTTGTGTGACTACAGATTTAATTCAGATTTTACCATTTGATTCATACAGCATACATAACACTGTGAAGACATTACGGGCCAGATTCACATAGAGATACGACGGTGTATCTCCTGATACACCGTCGTATCTCTGAGTTAGGCCGGTCGTATCTATGCGACTGATTCATAGAATCAGTTACGCATAGATATGCCTAAGATCCGACAGGTGTAACTGTGTTACACCATCGGATCTTAACTGCAATTTAAAAATGGCCGCTGGGGGCGTTCTCGCTGATTTACACCGAGAATATGTAAATCAGCGAGATACGCCAATTCACGAACGTACGCGGGCTTGACGCAGTCACTTTACGTCGTTTACGTAAGCGTTTTCCCGGCGTATACTTACCCCTGCTTCTATGAGGCGCAGCCAATGTTAAGTATGGCCGTCGTTTCCGCGTCAATTTTTTTTTTTTACGTTGTTTGCGTATGTCGATTCACAAAACCGATCGTCGCAAGTTACGCTCACGCCGAAACCAATGATGTCCTAGCGACGTCATTGGGAGCAATGCATGCCAGGAAAATTCGCGGACAGGGCATGCGCATTTAAATCGGCGCGGGGACGCGCCTGATTTAAATGCTACACTCCCCCTAGCCGCGGAATTTGAATTCCGCCGGGGGATTTAAGATACGCCGCCGCAAGTTTGGAGGTAAGTGTTTTGTTAATTACCCACTTGCCTCAAAAACTTGCGGCGGCGGATCTTAAATCAGATAGATTACGCGGATCTAAAGATCCGCTGATCTATCTGAATCTAGCCCTATATATCCTTGCAGTGTTATCTATGCTGCATGAATCAAATTGTACAAAGCCCAATTAAATCTATTTTAATTTCAGTTTGTACAAAATGTGGTTAAGTTATATGATAAATGCAACTGCAGAACATTGTAGAAATAAAGGAAACAATATTGATTAAACCAATAGCATATTTGTTCTGTATTTACTGTAACACTTAATAAAATAATTGCTCAAAATGGATATTCTTATTTTTATATCAAGGCTGTTAATACTGCCCTGCTTTTAGACACTGGTTTTACAAGTCACCAGCACTGAGCTAGTTAAGAAACTTGTTTTTTGCCGCCGTCTGTTAATCCTGTTACCTCTGAACATTTTTGTTTCATCCAGTCTTTGAAGCTTAGCTCTGATTGGACCTGATGAAACTGTCAGAGGATGATGTGTTTTGATTCCTTGCTGAAGGTCTTTGCACAGCCTAGCTGTGAAGTGTAGAATACAAAAGCATTGATCAGAGTTTTGAATTCATGTTGTGTTTAGGGCATTGGGACACATGACTTCCCTTTTTTGTGAAAGTTACCTGATCAAGCTTGTAATGCTCTTAAAGTGCCTAGAGTGGTTTGTTTCCAAGCCTGCTCTCTCCTATGGAATGGTGCAGAGCAAAGGACAAATCCTTTGGTCAGCATAACATTGCTTTTTTTGAAGTTATAGGGATATCAGAGCACAGGCTTAGAGCCTTACCTTAGTCTTTGTAGAGTTTGAACTTGAAACTGGAAAGGTAGAGAGTTAACATGTTGACAATCAGATCTTGTTATTCTAGGTTGTCCTGATTAATAAGTGTCCCTCTATTGAGCAGCGCTTAGTTTGTGTACTTTACTATCTGATCAATACCTGTTGTGTGATTGGTACTAAATGGCAAAGTTCCACAACACAAAGAACAATTCATAGGTAGTTTAGGAGATTTATTTTCCACTTTTATTGTTTGCAAATGCACAACACAAGCTCTTATCTCAACCAAAGGTGCATGGTCTAAGTCAATATTAATGCCTATAGATCCGTTGAGGGAACAGTTACCTGTAGGAGCAGAGCAGATTACGATAGCAAGCAGTTTTTGCTATTTGGGAGTGGTGGTTTCTCCGGATACAGCTGAATATCTCCAGCTGAACCTGGGTCCACTACTAGTAAAACAAAGAGAGAAATGTAATAGTTGGTGCAAACTCCCTCTATCAGTGGTAGGTAGAGCCAATTTAATAAAAATTTTATGGGCCCCACAACTCCTATATATTTTCCATAACTCACCGATGTGGATATCGAACAAATGGTTCAAAAGAATTGAGACCCAGATGCGGGAGCTGTTATGGAAGAAAAAGGTAGCTAGGATCAGTTTATCTATGCTACAACATGGAAAGGATAGGGGGGGGCTTGCGGTCCCCCACCCTAAAACATATTTTTTAGCTTCTCAGATACAACAGCTGGCGGGATGGGAAACGGGAAGAAAGGGAGGACCCGAACAGAAATTTGGTAACCAGTACGGCTCCCTTATTGCAGGCAGCCTCTCATCTCGAGATGGATCTGCCTTGTATGCCACACTCAGCACCCACAGGAATCCTTCTCAAAAAGATATGGGGAGAGCTAAGGAAGACCCTGAGGACAGAGGGGGTGTTACTATTTACTCCAATATGGAATAATCCTAGATATGTAGAGCTGCGGGAACTATCAGGCTTTACTTCCCGGAAAAAGAGGGGAATCTGGTTCTTTGAGCAGTTATATGAAGGCGAGGTACTGAAAACATATGCACAGTTTTGCAGGGAATATCAATTAGCACCGCGGGGTTTTTATCAGTATCTCCAGCTTCGGCATGCTTTACAGAAACAACAACAAACACGATCGCTGGCGGTAATACCACCATCACCTCTGATGACTGTGGTCTTGCAAGCAGAAGCTCGGAGAGGACTGATAACAAAAATATATGAGGGACTGCTTATAAAAATACAGAACCAGGCTGCCCTCAGAAGTCGTAGGAAATGGGTAGAAGACATTGGGGAGATAAATGAGGAACAGTGGGAAAGGGCACTTGAATCTGTTCCGGTAGTGTCCGTATCAGCGTCTCACAAATTATCACAACTTTTTATTCTAGACAGGGCCTACAGAACAGCGCCACAATTACATAAATGGGGAAGAAGGGATACCCCAATGTGCCCAAAGTGCAAAGTCCAGCAAGGGGATTTTATATATTTAATCTGGAGGTGCCCAAAGCTACATAGGTACTGGAAGGAAGTATCACAGGGGATAAAAAGAGCAGCGCAGGTACCAGTTCCACTGGACCCGCAGGTATACTTGCTAGGGATCATTGACCCTGGAGAGTATACAAAAGGGAAGTACATCATGATAACAAGGTTGTTGTACCTGGCAAGAAAGCTCATTGCACGCTACTCGATGGCCCCTGGGGTCCCCACGGGGAAGCAATGGATTGCGTATGTCAACTCCCTGTTAGGTAGAGAACACTTGGCATATAAACGTAGGAATGCAGTGGGTAAATTTGAGGAGATCTGGCACACCTGGTTAGGAGACGCGAGTGTGGCACCACCAAAACTGGTGACGGATAGATTCTTAATGTAGAGTGCAGAGGACAGGGAGGGGGGGGGGTTGGGTGTTTAAAAAAAAAAAGGGGAGAAGCACATAGGGACATCATGTGAAGGTAATAATGTTGTATAATGGACTTTAATAGATGTGTAATGGATGCCAAATAGGCAGATGTATGTATTAAACTGGAAAAAAAAAATTGGATTAAAAAAAAGGTGCATCAAATAGAACACAATAAGTTTTAACCTCCTGGCCAAAAGTTCCCACTGTCAGTTTGCTTATACAGGTAGTTGAGTTAGGGTGATTTGTTCTTTCGCTACCTTCCACCACAGTACATGTCTTGTGCTCTCTCCCACATGCTAAATAGTCCCAGGGTTGGATGAACCATTTGTGCAAATTGAGCAAATGCAAGGGCCCACAAAGTGCCTAAGAGTTAAGGCCCTATTAACATAACATACCCATTGGGTAGCATGTTATCATGCAGCAAGACCCTCTTGCTGTCATCTCTTGCTGGTGCTGGGAAAGCAAAGTAAGTATGAGCTGTTCGCTCCACTCATTCTTTACAGATCCCTCACCTCTGCATTGTCTAGCGGCTTGGGATGCTGTTGTGCTAAAACAAGGTAATCCTGAGGCCGGGGAAAGGAAAGAGTTTTTCTTGAAACATGTACTATGATCTCTTCATGCTCTTGAGTTTGTGTAGCCAGGATTGTCAATAAAGGTCTATTCAGTCTACAGATCCTTTGCCCCATCATGGCTGGCGGCTAGGGATGCCGATGTGCTAAAATAAGCTACACTATTAGCTGGATTCAAGTAGCCCGCCGAATCTTTGCGGTGGCGTATCGTATTTACACTACGCCGCTGTAAGTTAGCTAGGCAAGTACTGTATTCACAAAGTACTTGCCTGCTAAGTTACGGCAGCGTAGCGTAAATGCGGCCGGCGTAAGCGCGCCTAATTCAAATTAGGCTGAGGGGGCGTGTTTTATGTTAATGGAGGGTGACCATGCGCCGTCAGTGTGCATTGCGGCAAAGTACGCCGCAAGGACGTACGGACGACTTACACAAACAACGTCAAATTTTCAAATTTCGATGCGGGAACGACGGCCATACTTAACATTGGCTACGCCACCCAGGGGGCATGTTTATCTTTAGGCGGCGTATCTCTTACGGAAACGGCGTATCTTTACTGCGACGGGCGGACGTACGTTCGTGAATAGGCGTATCTAGTGATTTACATATTCTACACCGAACGTAATGGAAGCGCCACCTAGCGGCCAGCCTAAATATTGCACCCTAAGATACGACGGCGCAAGACGTCGTATCTTAGATAGGTTTAAGTGTATCTCAGTTTGAGAATACACTTAAACTTAGGTCAGCGCAGATTCCGAGTTAGGTCAGCGTATCTACTGATACGCTGGCCTAACTCTCTGTGAATCCACCTATATATTTTCAAAAGTATTGGCATGCTTGCCTTTACACGCACATGAACTTTAATGGCATCCCAGTCTTAGTCCATAGGGTTCAATATTGAGTTGGTCCACCCTTTGCCATGTCTTTATGGACCTTGCTTTGTGCACTGGTGCTCAGTCATGTTTGAACAGGAAGGGGCCATCTCCAAACTTTCCTCACAAAGTTGGGAGGATGAAATTGTCCAAAATGGCTTGGTATGCTGACACTTTAGGAGTTCCCTTCACTGGAACTAAGGGGCCAAGCCCAACCCCTGAAAAACAACCCCACACAATAATCCCCCCTCCACCAAATGATTTGGACCAGTGCACATAGCAAGGTCTTGACTGGCCTTCACCTCAACCCGATAGAACACCTTTGGGATGAATTAGAGCAGAGTCTGCGAGCCAGGCCTTCTCGTCCAACATCAGTGCCTGACCTCACAAATGCGCTTCTGGAGGAATAGTCAGCCATTCCTATAGACACACTCCTAAACCTTTTTGACAGCCTTCACAGAAAAGTTGAAGCTGTGGGCCAACTCAATATTAAACCCTATGGACTAAGACTGGGATGCCATTAAATATGCGTGTAAAGGCAGACATCCCAATACTTTTGACAATATAGCGTATGTTAAAACAAGCTTTACGCAGCCAGGATTGTCGACACAGGTCTATTCATTTCCTGCACAGACCTGTGAAGACTAGCATGTTTTAGTCCTTATGCACATGGGCATTTGGGGCCATAGAATGTAAAATGTACATATATACCTGAATTTTATGTTACATGGCTCCAGGTGCCCCAGTGCATGAGGTCTTACTACAACAGTATCCCAAACCATTTGTCATGCTTGGGGCAAAGAATGTGTAGAGACTGATTTGAGCGCAATGCTCCTTCAAGCCTTGCTTCACAAATCTTTGCAAGTTTATTACTGCTACGCTTTATTTAATAAATCAGTATTTATTTACCACACTATGGTTGACTGTGCTCTTCCACTTTTGTCAGTTCCAGCAACAACTTCCTCGAGCTGGCTGCAACACTTAGGCCCTGTAACACACGTCTGAGAAACCCGACGGGCAAAACACATAGTTTTGCTGGTCGAGTTCCTTGTGAAGCCGCCGAGGATCTCGGCGAGCCAAGTTTCCTCATTGACTAACGAGGAAATAGAGAACATGTTCTCTATTTGGCCCGACGAGATCCTCGTCGGTTTCCTCGGCCGAAAGTGTAAAGATGACTGGGTTTCTCGGCAGAATATGGCTCCGATCGAGTCTTTGGCTGAATTCTGCCGAAAAACTTGGTTGTGTGTACAGGGCCTTAGTACTAGTGCTATGTTGTATAGTTGATTCTCCAGAACTACATTTGCTTTATTTGCTACTTCTATTCTATAAATAAAAATACTTTACTATTCATATATATATATATATATATATATATATATATATATATATATATATATATATATATATATACTGTATGTATGTGTGTGTGTGTGTTACTTGAGCACCACTTTACTTGGCTTTTGTCTCATTTCTAAGAATCTCATAAAGCATTTGTGCCTTCACGTTTATTGAGCCCAACAGTTGCCTTCATGCTATGGTTTGTACTGGATACAGTACACCGATGAAAGTGGACTATTTGCCAGATTTGTGTTTTGGGATGAAAATTGCTCTACAGGAACAATCAGTAGTGCACAAAAAGAAAAAAGTAGGTGGGTGAGAAATCCACACCATTGTTACTAAAACTGATGCTTGGATTTCTTGGTAAATTATCAATGCTCAAGCACGTCAAGCAACTGTACAAGGGCACAATTTATATTTTAATTTGACAAAATATGGTCATGGTAAACTCATTTTTACTACTTTCCTACAGATATAAAACCTGCTAACGTCTTTATCACAGCAACAGGAGTTGTGAAATTAGGAGACCTTGGACTTGGTCGGTTCTTCAGCTCCAAAACCACCGCGGCACATTCCTTGGGTATTCCTTATATTTTCTCCTACTTGTTTTAACACTGACAATATTCTTCAATGATCATGTTCATTTTTTCTTTTTGCCTAATAGATGACAATGTAGTATGTGACATGACAGTCCACTCTCAATGATAACCATCAACAGTAATGCAATAAACAAGTACAAAAAGGGGGTTTAAAGACAGTGTTAAAACCATAGGTAAAGTTTCTTCCAATAGCATACATTACCTAAAGGCTGATGGCCGTGGGATCCATGGTGAGTACAGTGCCTTGAAAAAATATTCATACATTTTCCACATATTTTAATGTTACAACCAAAAAGGTAAATGTATTTTATTGGAATTTTATGTGAGAGATCAACACAAAGTGGCCCATAATTGTGAAGTGGAAGGGAAATGATAAATGGTTTTCCAAATTTTTTACAAATAAATATCTGAAATGTGTGGTGTGCATTTGTATTCAGCCACCTTTACTTTGATACCCCTAACTAAATGCTAGTGGAACCAACTGCCTTCTGAAGTCACCTAATTAGTAACTAGAGTCCACCTGTGTGTAATTTAATCTCAGTATAAATACAGCTGTTCTATGAAGCCTTCAGAGGTTTGTTAGTGAACAAACAGCATCATTAAGGCCAGGGAACACACAAAACAGGTCAGGGATAAAGTTGTGGAGAAGTTTAAAGCAGAGTAAGGTTATAAAAAATAGCCCAAGCTTTGAACATCTCACGGAGCATTGTTCAATCCATCATCTGAAAATGTAAAGAGTATGGCAAGACGGCAAACCTACCAAGACATGGCCTTCCAACTAAACAGACAGGCCAAGAAAGAAGAGCATTAATCAAATGGGAGAATCTGTCCACAGACAGAACAACTATTAGTTGTGCACTCCACAAATCTGGCCTTTATGGAAGAGTGGTAAGAAGAAAGTCACTGTTGAAAGAAAGCCATACGAAGTCCCATTTTGTGCTCTGGTCAGCTAAGACAAAAATTGTACTTTTTGGCCTAAAAGCAAAACGCTATGTGTGGCAGACAACTAACACTGCACATTACCCTGAACACACCATCCCCACCATGAAACATGGCGGTGGCAGCATCATGTTGTGGGGATGCTTTTCTTCAGCAGGGACAGGGAAGCTGCTCAGAGTTGATAGGAAAATGGATGGAACTGAATACAGGGCAATCTTAAAATAAAACCTTATAGTCTGCAAAAGACTTGAGACTGGGGTGGAGGTTCACCTTCCAGCAGGACAACTACTCTAAACATACAGTCAGAGCTACAATGGAATGGTTTCGATAAAATTATATTCATGTGTTAGAATGGCCTAGTCAAAGTGCAGACCTAAATCCAATTGAGAATCTGTGGCAAGACTTGAAAATTGCTGTTCACAAAGGCTTTCCATCCAATCTGACAGAGCTTGAGCAAATAGGCAAAGAAGAATGGGCAAAAATGTCACTCTTTAGATGTGCAAAGCTGATAGAGACATCCCTATAAATACTTGCAGCTGTAATTGCAGCAAACGGGTGTTCTACAGAGTAATGATTCAGGGGGGCTGAATACAAATGCACACCACACTTTTCAGATATTTATTTGTAAAAAACAAATTGAAAACTCTTCATCATTTTCCTTTCACTTCACAATTATGTGCCACTTTGTGTTGGTCAAGCATATAAAATCCCAATAAAATACATTTACGTTTTTGGTTGTAACATGACAAAATGTGGAACATGTCAAGGGGTATGAATACTTTTTCAAGACACTGTATATCCTGTGTTGTGGAGGAAGTCACAGGAAAACATGACTACCAAGTACATACTGAGAAAATGGCACAGACTGGTAGGCACAAAACTACCATGAGAAAAGAAAACAGGAAATAAGCGGCGCTTAATAGCTTTTTAATAAAATGTTTAATAGCACATAACACATTATATTGAATACAGAACAAAGAAAAGGAGGTGTCGTTTAGTTACATGGCAAGTAACAAAACAAGTTTTGTTATCTATAAACAGCTAGAGGGGTACCTGGTCATTTAGTCATAAATCTAAGCTGATTGCTTTAAGGAAAAAACAGCATATACTACTTGAAAGGCTTGACCATAAACAAACACAATTGGGGTTTTGTTGCTGTACAAACATTCCTACATACCATACAGATACACAATTGTTTAGCAAGAGAGAATATACAGAGTTAAGGCAGGGAAATACTTTTAAGATGACGGCGTTGCACAAAATGGAATCCTGATAGTTCATTTATATTATTACAATAGGATGAGAAAGCAGAGCAGAAGAGAGATGAGCTCATCAATGTTGCCTATTCTACTTTCACTGTGCAGTCACAGGCTGGGGCAGGTCCATGACAATCTAGGCTCAGAGGAATTCGGTTGACTGAGGTCCATCCAGTGTGAAAACGGTCCGCTTTCAGCGCTGTTGCACTTTGAATGACAATTGCGCAGTCATGCTACACTGTACCCAAATTAAATTTTTATCATTTTGTACCCACAAATAGAGCTTTTTTTTGGTGGTATTTGATCATCTCTGGGATATTTATTTTCTGCAAAAAAAAAAAAAAATTACCGAAAATTTTGAAAAAAATCTTTTTTTTGTTTCTGTTATAAAACATTGTAAATAAGTATGTTTTCTTCTTCACTGATGGGCACTGATGGTACTGCACTGATAAGGCAGCACTGATGGGCACCGATGAGGTGGCACTGATGTGGTGGCATTGATTGGCACTAATATGCGGCACGGATGGGCACTGATAGGCGGCACGGATAGGCGGCATGGATGGGCTTGGATAGGCGGCACGGATGGGCACAGATAGGCGGCATGGATGGGCACAGATAGGCGGCACGGATGGGCACAGATAGGCGGCACGGATAGGCGGCACGGATGGACACTGATAGGTGGCACGGATGGGCACTGATAGGTGGCATGGATGGGCACTGATTGGCTGCATGGACGGGCACTGATAGGTGGCACAGATGGGCATAGATGGGCACTATCGTATGCGTTGCACTAATGGATGCCAATCAGTGCCAAACAATGCCTGCCAATCAGTGATGCCCATTGTGGGCACTGGTTGGCATCCATTTTTTGTGTCATTGTCATCCCTGGTGGTCTAGGGTGGCATACCTTTTTTTTTTGCATCCCTGGTGGTCCAGTGGGCAGCCGATCGGCTCTCCTCTACTCGCGTCTGACAGACGCAAATGAGGAAAAGCCGATTACCGGCTTTTCCTGTTTACATCGTGATCAGCCGTGATTGGACACGGCTGATCACGTGGTAAAGTGTCTCCGTGAGAGACTCTTTACCTTGATCGGTGTTACGGGGTGTCAGACTGACACCCTGCAACAACGATCGCCGTGATGCGCACCCCCGGGGCGCGCAGCGGCTCAAAATCCTGAGGACGTCATATGACGTTCACTCAGGATTCTACAACCACGTTGCCGACGTCAATTTGTCATTGGCGGGCGGCAAGTGGTTAAACAATACGGTTTTCAAGAGCCTATTTGAATGTGCGCATTTGTAATGAATGATGTGACTGCCCACAACTGTCCTATATAAAAAATGTAAAAAAAGGGCAGCAAATGAGTATATAGAGAAGGGACCTCACATTTTGCCTGTAGCGGACTGCGAAAAAAAACTGTAACTGGCTTCAGTCTGGTATTACAGGACCAGATTATGAAGGATTTAAATGCCACTGGTAATGAATGGGCTACTGTGGTGATATGCAGCAACCTGTAGCAACAATATTTCGTCTTGAATACAAAACAGTAAAATAATGAAAGATGATTACTGTATTTATTGGCGTATAACACTTACTTTTTACCTTGAAAATAGAGGGTAAACTGTGCCTGCGTGTTATACGCAGGGTGCCGTGGAAAGTTTTTTTCCTGAAACTTCCCTCTTAAAGTTAGGGTGCGTGTAAGGCCGGGTACTCACGACCAAACATGTATGGTGAAAGCGGTCCGTCGGACCGTTTTCACCATACATGTCTGCCAGAGGGCTTCTGTACGATGGTTGTACACACCATCGTACAGAAGTCCGCGCGTAAACAATACGCGGGGCGTGTCCGCGGTGTCGCCGCGTCGATGACGCGGTGTCGCCGCGACAATGACGCAGCGACGTGGGCGGCCCGCCTTTAAAATGCTTCCACGCATGCGTCTAAGTCATTCGACGCATGCGAGGGACGGCGGGCGCCTGGACATGTACGGTAGGTCTGTACTGACGACCGTACATGTCCGAGCGGGCAGAATTCCAGCGGACTGTTTTAAAACAAGTCCAGGAATATTTATCTGCTGGGAAAAGGCCCGGCGGGCAAATGTTTGCTGGAATTCGGCCCGCTCGCGCCCACACACGACCAAACATGTCTGCTGAAACTGGCCTGCGGGCCAGTTTCAGCAGACATGTTTGCTCGTGAGTATGGGGCCTTATACGCCGATAAATATGGGTTATTCTCCAATTTACTCTTTCCATATAAAAAAAAACCTGCTAATGTAGCGTTCTTTCTATTAGAAATGCCGGTAAACCTAGATGGGCATTAATGAAAGTGTCCACTTATCTTAAACAAATACTTTAGCATTGCACATGCTGTCTCTTTATGGGTATGTGGAGACTGTCCTTTTTGATGTCTATGTAGACTGGGATAAATATTAGAAAAATAATATAAAAAAAAAAAAAAATACATATCAGACTCTGTTAAAATCATGTCAGACGGCATGAGCCCAAAATATGATTGTGTCCACTTAATGATGAGATGTTGTGCGACAGCTGCACTTATTATATTAATGAGAATAAACTAGAGTCCTACAAGTCATATCCTCGGCACGCCAACTAGACAAGCATTACAAAAGAAGTAACTGCTTTATAGTCATGCTGCCAAGCCACTACCTTTGCCCAGTCCTCATGTTGGTGATTAGTCTTATAAACTGATGCTAAAAACACATTGTTTTATGAATATATATTAAATAATTGGTGTTACCACTGCAAATACAATATTTTCTCTAGTGTGAGTTGAAAATGAACACTACAATTTCTTTGAATGCGAAATTCCCCTTGCTAGTGGTTTGGATCTGAGATAAACTCTGGTATTGCAACTCCTCTGTAGTAGTATAATAATTCACCTACTGTATGAGCACTATGCCATTATTAATTATATTGTTAGAAACACAAACTCAAAAAGCAGCTTTTGTCCATGAAACATTAACAGAGTGGAAAGCCTGCTCAGTTTAACCTAAACTTTATATAAATGTTCACAGACATGAATAATTTGCAATGACATTCACGCTTAAAGCCTTGACGTTTGAGGCCCATGGCTTAACTATCACAATTATTTGAAACTTGACCATTCCCTCCCCTTTGATTGGGGGCGATAATTAACATGGTGACTCATTTCCATCATTGGACCTCACAGATTCAACCCTTCCCCCACAGCAACTCGACCCCCCCCTATCCTCCTTTTTTCTTGAATATATCTATATATATTTACTTTTTTTTCTCTCTCTTTTCTGCATGTTTTCTTTTACATTATCTGGCCAACATGACTTTAATAATTATCGGGTTTTCAACCGCCTCCCTTCCATGCTGATTAATCACCTACCAAGCAACAGAAGGAGAATTGCTCTGGGCTTTTCACTCTTATATCTTCTCATTTTATTTTACATTGTTTTCTGTGGTTGAACCTTTTATACACCTAATTTTCATCTTCTGCTAATATACCACTTACTATGATTATATTCATCACTGCTTTAACATGTCACTCCTTTTTTTTTTTGTATCATATTGGTTATGTGACTACTCAACTTTTTTTTTAGATATATATTAATAAAATATATTGTAAAAAAAAAAAAATTAAACATGGATGCACTCTCCATAAACACATACAAGGAGATTTTCTAAAACTGGTGCACACAGAATTTTGTGCAGCTGTACATACCGTATTTATCGCATTATAACGCGCTCCCGCGTATACCGCGCACCCCTAAAGTGACCCCCAATCCTGTGGAAAAAAAGTTATTTTTGTACTTACAGTTTTGGTGTCTTGCGCGGCGTCCATCGGCGGCCTCGTCGGGTCCGGCGTCCTTCTGCGGCTTCGGGTGTCCTCTTCGGCGGGTCCAGCGTCCTTCTTCGGCTTCGGGTGTCCTTCTGGGGCTTTAGGTGTCCTTCTGCGGAGGGTCCGGTGTCCTCTTCGGCGGGTCCGGTGTCCTCTTCGGCGGGTCCGGCGTCATTCTGCAAGTCCTCGCGGCGTCCTCCCCGCTCGTTTCCCGCGCCGAGTTTTGAATACTGCGCCAGCATATACCGAGCGCAGTACACTCGGGCAGGCTCGGCAACTGTCGCGCTCACGTCTTGTACGTCCAGGACGTGACCGCGGAAGAAGCCGAGACTGGCCGACTATACCCGAGTGTACTGCGCTCGGTATATGTCGGCGCAGTATTCAAAACTCGGCGCGGGAAAGCGGGTATCGGCGTATATCGCGCACCCACGATTTTGCCCTGATTTTCAGGGCAAAAAAGTGCGCGATATACGCCGATAAATACGGTAGTAACTGCGGAGCGTGCATTTACACCGGTATCACCCCCCGCTGTTTGCATATTTCCACACCATTTGATGGGCTGTTTGGTCTGCTTCCGGCCGGAGCGTCACTTGATATGCCTGTCAAACACTGCTAAATTGTAAGTGTGTTTTTGTTACCAACTTTTAATAAAGTATTTCTTTACGGATTTACACTATTGTGGCCTCCTATGTTTTCTATGTGGTATGGTCACCGTATCCCCTAACACTGGAGTGCAACTAAGATCGTCTGCCTGATTGTCCCTCAAGCTCCGATCCTGCAGAGTTTTATATCTTCATGCTACCTGGGGTCTTCTTTTAATTAAGAGACCACCGGGAATCTGGTAAGCAGATTGAATACTCGTTTGGTGGAGGTCTTTTCTTTTTTGGATTGTCACTTACCAATATGGACATTGCTTTTCATAATCACTGGTGAAAGGATTTTTTTTGTTCCCACTAAGGACTTTTTTCTGATTATTTGTTGTTTATTTATATTTCACTATCATTCACGGATGATTCATTTCATCATTTTTTGGACATTTGTTCACATTGTACTACATGTAGCGCATCTTGTTTTTTTCCATATGTTTTCACTGTTTGTATATATCCAGTAAGGTGCAGCTTCACTTTAACACATTTTGATTGTCACTCATTAATAGTCATTTTTTTCACGCTATACATTAGCGCGGTTGCTTCTCTATTTTTTCCATATTAGTAACTAATCATTTCCTAGATTTATTGTCAAAGCTGAAAGAAGAACTTCAGCTTTCCCTCCCCAAAATAACAGATACATTACGCATGTAAATGAATCACAACCCCACTGTCAGTTTGTGTGTGACTTACCTCCTTTAGCTGTATACAGCAGGTTTCTGTGTCTGTGATGTCACCCCTCCTCCCAGCTGAATATCAGGCCTCGTACACACGACCGAGAAACTCGACGGGCGAAACACATCGTTTTGCTCGTCGAGTTCCTTGTGAAGCTGTCGAGAAACTCGACAAGCCAATTTTCTCCATTCCCGTCAAGGAAATAGAGAACATGCTCTCTTTTTGGCTTGTCGAGTTTCTCGACAGTTTCCTCGACGACAATGTACACAAAAAAAAATTCTCCCAGCAAGTTTCTTGCTGGTTTTTGCCGAGAAACTCGGTCGTGTGTACGAGGCCTCAAAGTTCTCTGACTTCCTGTTTCTTTCCTTTGTCAGTCTTGGTGCCATACAATCCAACTGTCCCTGATTTCAAGGGACTGTCCGTGATTTGGAGCAATGGCCCTCTTTCCCCCTCATTTGTCCCTCATTTTGGTCTGATCTGTATAGATGTATATAAAAATGCACTTTTTATCCATCAAAAAGTGTTTCCCAGTGCTAAACCTTTCATCTGATTTCTAAATTGCTGCATTTGTAAATTCCAAAATCCAATAGTATCGGTAAAAACAACACTTGTGGGTTTAACCAATCTTATTTTTTTTGTATGCTTCTCCTTTAAGGGGGTGTGGAAAGGGGCGTGTCCTATGCCTGCATACTTTTGGTGATAGGTGTCCCTCATACCCATATCAAAATGTTGGGAGATATGCCTGATGCTACCATCCCATGATCCTTTGATTCTCTTTAGCTTCCAGGCAGGCTATGGGAGTCACTTGTACCAGTTCTAGGGCCCTGTACACACGAGTGGATCGATCCGCTGGAATTTATCCGTGGACCGGTTTCAGCGGATAGATCCCCTGGTGTGTACGATCCAGCGGATATTTTTCCGCGGATATTTTTCGGGCCGATGGATTTCCAGCGGATCAAAATTTCTTGACATGCTAAGAAATCGATCCGCTGGAATCCAGTCCAGCGGATTGATCCGATGGTCTGTACAGACTCACCGGATCAATCCGTCCGAATCCATCCCTCGCATGCATCGTAATGATTCGACGCATGCGTGGAAGTCCTTATATTACAGCGTCGCGCACATCGCCGCGTCATCATCGCGGCGACGGCGCGACACGTCACCGCGGAGGGAATTCCACGGGGATTTTGATCTCATGGTTAGTACAACCATGAGATCAAAATCCGCCAGAGGATTTATCCGCGGAAACGGTCCTCCGGTGTATTAGGCCTAAGAGTTGACTTGGGAGGCTCCTAGGGTTACTGTGGGTGTTTTTGGGCATTCATGTGGGTGGTGAAAAGTGTAATTCCTGTCTTGTAGTATGGGACTGCGGAAGGGACATAGTCTATCAGCAGGAAATACATAGTATCATTGAAATACAGAAAAGTGACGGCAGAAAAAAACTGAGTAGTCCATCTAGTCTGCCCATTTATTTATTTTTCATTAGCCTTGTTGTCTGACTATAGAGCTATGTTTATTCCAATCATGTTTGAAGCCATTTACTGTTGACTGTCTCACTACCTCTGCTGTTAGTTTATTCCAAACTACCCTTTTAGTAAAATAATACATTCGAAGATTCATTTTGAACTTTCCTCCAGTTAGTTTGAGGTCCCTGTGTTGTTGATTTTGTTTTTTTATATTGAAAAGACTCCTGAGCCATATTTACCCCCTTGATATGTCTCCCCTTTCCCTTCTTTCCTCCAGACTGTACATATAAAGTTCCTCAAGTCGCTCTTGATAGGTTTTATTCCTCACACCTTTCACTATTTTTCACAGTCATGCTGCCTCCCTGCAGAAGCATCCACACCTGTCTAAGCTCCCATGTCGATAGGTGTCATAGCATGACACCCCAACCACAACCCAATGTTATTTGGGCCTGGTGATAGCTTCTCCGGCTTTGGCTCTGTCACATGGGGAAGTTCATATGGTTTGCCATACCTGGAAGCCCTGCTCTATTAGTGAGGGCTCTGAAGGTGTAAGAAGGTAGCGAGAGAAAGTGGCTGTGTAAGAATACATGCCATTGCTATGGGTTATGTGCAGATGTTGTCACCTTGTCTGGTGTCTTTGAAGCATAATACTTTAGCTGACAGGCATACATGCAAAAATACTTAAAGCAGAGTTTTAACTTTTGAGAGGTGGTTTTAAACTAAAAACTACCCATCGTTTTTGGATATTGATTTTTTTTTACAATAGTACTTTTTTTAAAAGTACAAGTGTACTTCCGATTTAGCTGGGCCGCAGCCCAGGACGTCACATCCTCCTCTTCGACAAGTACCCCCGTGTCTTCTGGGACCTGTGTGTATCCCAGAAGACAAGCCGGCCATTCACAAAGCGCAGCAGGATGCGCACATACACAGTCGGGAACCGGAAGTGAAGCCGCAAGGCTCCACTGCCGGTTTCCCTTAGATGGAATGGCTGCACCATTGGCCGGTCCTGCCTCGGGGGGCCGACATTTCCTGGACCAAATTTTTTTTTTCATTTAGGCTTCTTAGTTATATCTGAGGAATTTTTAGACACAAGAAAATCACCCAGAACATTTTAAAGCTTAAAGGCCCATACACACGATAGGACATTTTGACAACAATTGTCCGACGGACGTGTTCGATCGGACAATGTGACCGTGTGTATGCTCCATCGGACAAATGTTTTCGGTTTTTCAAAGGACAAATGTTTGCTGTGAATGCTCTCAAACTTTCCGGCAACAAATGTCCAATGGAGGATAATCCGATTGTGTGTACACAAGTCCATCGGACTAAAGTCCAAAGTACAAACACACATGCTCAGAACCAATGCTAAAGATTAAACAACAATAGCAGAAGTTGCCCAAAGGGTGGCCTAAAGAGCTGAAAAACCATGTGATTTGGTGAAAGTTGGCTGAAAAGGTGCTGCCATGTGTATGCAGAACAAGTTTACGGCCAACATCCATGCGTACCAAAATCCACGGAAAAGTCAGATGGAAGTCTGATTGTGTGTATGAGGCTTAAAGTGTGTTTTTGTTTGCATTACCCCCTGTACCTCCCCAGCTTCACCACTATAGCTGTTAAGTTTCCCTCCCTAAACTGATGTAAAAATCTTCTCTCGATCCACTAATACTCACCTCGCCAGCATTCCCCAGGGCAAGTAATATAATGAAGAAAGTGATGTCACTGACTGCTGTCATTAGTGTCTGACACCAGCCAGCACTGTGGATTTTAGTAGACGTTTGATGGAAGAAGGAGTGGCATGGGAACATAGGCAGAGTTAGTATCAGTGGATTGTGGGTGGTGGGATCTTTGCATGGACACTGTCAATTTGCCCTAAACGGCGCATCATGTGGTTGAATTTTTAAAGGTAAATAGGCTACAGGATTAACTTTGAAAGGGAAGTTGCACTCCACCAGGGAATTTTTCCCCAGAGCTGTCAATGTGGGGAAATATCACTAGAATACCCAATCGTGTGCAAGGAAAATAAAACCACATAATTGGATGAGGGAAGTGAGCGTAGTTTCACCTCATTCACTAAGCTCTGGGGGAAATTCCCTTGCAAAGTGCAACTTGCCTTGTAAAGTGAACTGTCTATTTGCCTTTAGAAAATTAACCCTAAGCTTTAAAAATTGTGAAACAGAATCAAAGAGTCTGATTAACTAAAGCATTGTTATGGCACACTTGGATCATGGGCCCCTAAAATGCAGGTGGAGTCAGCATATAGCGACCATTCAGCTACAGTATCTCACAAAAGTGAGTACACCCCTCACATTTTTGTAAATATTTTATTATATCTTTTCATGTGACAACACTGAAGAAATGACACTTTGCTACAATGTAAAGTAGTGAGTGTACAGCTTGTATAGTATTTTAGTGTTACAAGGTCTCAGGTGTGAATGGGGAGCAGTTGTGTTAAATTTGGTATTATTGCTCTCACTCTCTCATACTGGTCACTGGAAGTTCAACATGGCACCTCATGGCAAAGAACTCTCTGAGGATCGAAAAAAAAAAACAATTGTTGCTCTACATGAAGATTGCCAAGACCCTAAAACTGAGCTGCAGCATGGTGACCATACAACAGTTTTTACAGGACAGGTTCCACTCAGAACAGGCCTCACCATGGTCGACCAAAGAAGATGAGTGCTCGTGATCAGCGTCATATCCAGAGGTTTTCTTTAGGAAATAGACGTATGAGTGCTGCCAGCATTGCTGCAGAAGTTGAAGGGGTGGGGGTCAGCCTGTCATTGCTCAGACCATACACTGCACACTGCATCAAATTGGTCTGCATGGCTGTCATCCCAGAAGGAAGCCTCATCTAAAGATAATGCACATGAAAGCCCACAAACAGTTTGCTGAAGACAAGCAGACTAATGACATGGATTACTGGAACCATGACCTGTGGTCTGATGAAACCTATTTGGTTCAGATGGTGTCAAGCGTGTATGGTGGCAACCAGGTGAGGAGTACAAAGAAAAGTGTGCTTTGCCTACAGTCAAGCATGGTAGTGGGAGTGTCATGGTCTGGGGCTGTATGAGTGCTGCTGGCACTGGGGAACTACAGTTCATTGAGGGAACCATGAATGCCAACATGTTCTGTGACATACTGATCCTCTCCCTTTGGAGACTGGGCTGCAGGGCAGTATTCCAACATGATAACGATCAAAAACAAACACCTCCAAAATGACCACTGCCTTGCTAAAGTGCTAAAGAAGCTGAGGGTAAAGGTGATGGACTGGTCAAGCATGTCTCCAGACCTAAACCCTACTGAGCATCTGTGGGGCATCCTCAAATTGAAATTGGAGGAGTGCAAGTTCTCTAACATCCACCAGCTCCATGATGTCTATTATGTCTAACTATTAGATAAGCATCTAATTGACCACAACACATAGGTTGGACTTGCTGGACTTGTGTCTTTTTTTCAACCTCACCTACTATGTAAATACGTAACTATGTCATCATGGAGGAGTGGAAGAGGACTCCAGTGCAACCTGTGAAGCTCTGGTGAACTCCATGCCCAAGAGGATTAGGGCAGTGCTGAAAAATAATGGTGGCCACACAAAATATTGACACGTTGGGCATAATTTGGGCATAATTTGGACAATTTCCCTTAGAGGTGTACTCACTTTTGTTGGAGCAAGCAGTTTAGACATTAATGGCTGTATGCTGAGTTATTTTGAAGGGACAGAAAATTTATACTGTTATACAAGCTGTACACTTACTACTTTACATTGTAGCAAAATGTAATTTCTTCAGTGTTGCCACATTTTATTTATTTGTTTATTTCAGGTACTTGTTTAGCACTGTCAATTTACGCAGCGCTTTACATCTATATATATTGTACATTCACATCAGTCCCTACCCTCAAGGATCTTACCATCTAATGCCACGTACACACGATCGGAATTTCCGATGGCCTAAAATCTGATGGAATTTTTAATCTGAATTTCTTTCAAGCTGTCTTGCATACACATTGTCAGACCAAATTCCAACCGTCCAAAATACAGTGATGTAAAACACTACGACGAGCCGACAGTTCAATGCTTCCGAGTATGCGTCGACTTGATTCTGAGCATGTGTGGTGTCTTTCTCCGTCGGAGTTGCACACAGATGATAGGAATTTCCTATCGTTTTTTTTTTTTTTTTCCATCGGAAAATATAAAACATGTTCTATTTCTAAACACCGACTGAAAAAAGTCCATCTGACTTTTTTCATCGGAAATTCCGATCGTGTGTATGCAGCATAAGGTACACATGAAAAGATATAATAAAATATTTACAAAAATTTGAGGGGTGTACTCACTTTTGTGGGATACTGTAATTGTAAACTGATGCTGAATGGAAAGTCCAAATTTGCCATGCACAATGAATATCCTAATAATTCAGCTTCTGTGCCTACTATTCCTATAGGAAATGTTCCTATAGGGAATGCGCATTTCAACGCTTTATTAAAAAATTGATGAACGTTTTTTTTTGTTTTTTTAAATCTCCTTTAATGATGGCCTTGAGCTTCATGCGGTTTTAACTCCATATGTTATGCGCATTTAAAAATGTTAACAGCAGTTAGAAACCCAAAAATAAATTCACATTCTTATTTTAGACACAACTGGTGTACGGTTGGCCTCCATAGTAAGCTGCATTTGGTGGTAAATTCTGCGTATATATGCTGTAGTCTGCATGCGCACATCACAACTGCATAGAAGATGAGGCATGATTTGCTTGTTCCTGCATGATCAATGATCAATCATGTTTTATATGCATTGTGTATGTGTGCCAACTTTTTTATTAGCATTCTTTTTCCTACATTTGGTTGACACATCCTGATTCCGGTTTCACATATCCAGTTGGATGGAATTATGTTATTGAGATATATGATAATTGGTATATTGGCTTTGTTTAGGTAACTTGTGTACTGATGACTTGCCTGGCTTATGTCATGTATGTCTTTTTCATACGACAATGTAAAATAGTTTTTTATTTTTTTTGCAATGGCCACTAATTGCCTATCCAGTTATTGTTTTTGGCTTAAACATACACACTAAATCTGGGGGAAACAAATGAATCATTTTGTAATGGCAATAAGGCACTTCAGCATGGAGCTTACCATTATTTAATTACCCCAGAAAAGTTCATACTGCCCCACAGGGAGCAATTATTTGACAGTAAGCTGTGAACTCCTTTCAGAGAACATGAGCGTACATGTATTGTGTAGAGCTTTGTGTTGTCAAGGCAGCATTGTCGTCTGCCCCTTTGGTTGCATGTTATGCAGTGGTAGCATGCAGACATTCGTCCATCACTTGTGCTAATCCCTCTCATAAATATGGATGTGATTTTACTAATGAGCATCAGTCTTGTCAAGTATCTCTTCCTGTCACCGATACCACACATATTGTAGGCCAGGGTGGTATCCACCACTACAGAGTTTCCCTTAAATCTGTCTACTATGTCGTTTCATGATCTAATTATTTTCACCCCTTTCCTTGAAACTCTATGTTTCACTTAGTACAAAGGTAGCATTGTAACCGGTAATGCATGGTAAGGTTGGATAAATGGTTGTTATTCCTTATAAAAATTAAAGAGGTACTTAACACAAAAAACAAACAATTGCAGCTTATTAATTCTTAAATGTGATGGCTGCATTCCTTTTCTTTTTTTTTAGGTTTTCTTTTTTTTCATCTGCATATCCAGCCAGTGAGTCTGTTATTTTTTTTAACAGAACAAGCTTTCCAGAAAACGCAGCAGTTAGAGTGTTGAGACAAACCATTTACCACTGACGGGGGTGCTTACAATGATCAGCTTTTAATTTATTTACGTAAAACCTTCATCTTAATAGGAAATGGCGTAACTGAAGTGTGAGCTGGAGTTTGGCTTCAATATGTTTAGTGTATCTAAATCTTCTAGTACGTCTAATACTCCTGTCCTGAACTCCTGACAACAAATGCAGCCACCATATCTAAGATTTGGTAAGCTGCAATATGTTACATTTTTGGTTTTGGAATTAATACCGCTTTAATATCTTTATCTTTAATATATATTTATATGTTGCCCATTTAGAAACACATCCAACTTTTTTAACCGATCCGTTAGCTACAATGGCCAGACATATGTCCAGTGGAAGACTGTTCCACATTTTCACAGGTTTTACTATAAGGAATGCTCTCCGTATGCCAAGTTTTTCACAGAATTTATATGCGGGCCATTTAAAAATATTTATAAGGTGACCATATTCCCTCTTAGGCCTAGTACACACGAGAGGATCGATCCGCGGAAACGGTCCGGAGGTCCGTTTCCGCGGATAAATCCTCTGGCGGATTTTGATCTCATGGTTGTACTAACCATGAGATCAAAATCCGAGCGGAATTCCCTCCGCGGTGACGTGTCGCGCCGTCGCCGCGATGATGACGCGGCAACGTGCGCGACGCTGTGATATAAGGACTTCCACGCATGCGTCGAATCATTACGACGCATGCGAGGGATGGATTCGGACGGATTGATCCGGTGAGTCTGTAACTTAGCAAGTTAAGAAATTTTGATCCGCTGGAAATCCATCGGCCCGAAAAATATCCGCGGATAAATATCCGCTGGATCGTACACACCAGGGGATCTATCCGCTGGAACCGGTCCGCGGATAAATTCCAGCGGATAGATCCTCTCGTGTGTACGGGCCTTAGTAGCCAAGGTTGTCAATGTACTCTTTCCATTTCCTCATCATCCTTTTTGTAAACTATAAACCAATTTTTTATTGCATTTTTAAGATGTGGTTTTACTAACGCTTTTCAACAAAAGAAAGATTAAAGAGGAATTTAGAGATGGAAAATGCTTTTTGGAGTGAAGGTCTGCTTTAAGTTGATCTCTTGTCTCTTTGCCTTTTTGATACAATAAAGTATCTTGCTCTCTCTATAGGTTGCTGATTAGCATTGGGTGCTGTTATTAACCACTTAAGGACCTTGCCTGTTTTTCAGACTTGGTGCTTACAAGATTAAAACATTTTTTTTTTGCTAGAAAATTACTTAAAACCCCCAAAAATTATTATATATTTTTTTTTCTAACACCCTAGAGAATAAATTGCAATACTTTTTGTCACACCGTATTTGGGCAGCGGTCTTACAAGCCCATTTTTTTGGGGAAAAAAATCACTTTTTTAATTAAAAAATAAGACAACAGTAAAGTTAGCTTTATATTGTAAAAGATAGTGTTACGCTGAGTAAAATGGCCTCAAACTTTTACCCTTAAAAATCTCCATAGGCGACGTTAAAAAAATTCTATAGGTTGCATCTTTTGAGTTACAGAGAAAGTCTAGGGCTAGAATTATTGCTCTCGCTCTAACGATCGCGGTGATACCTCACCTATGTGAACACCATTTTCATATGCGGGAGCTACTCACGTATGCATTCGCTTCTGCACGCGAGCTCACAGGAAAGATGGATATCTCGGTTGTGACAGTGGCTGCTGCCGTTACTGAGATGTCCATCTTTAAAAAAATGACGTACATTATATATACAGTGAGCAGTCCTTAAAGGGTTTGTAAAGGATTTTTTTTTATCTTAATAGCTTCCTTTACCTTAATGCAGTGCTGTTTTCATGTCCTCATTGTTCGTTTTTGCTCTCAAGTTGCTCTCCTGGTTGTCTGTTTCCTGATAACCACAGTACTGGGAGCTTTCTCTCTGTGGTCACTAATCAAGGAGGTGTGATTACTGTGTGTCTAAAACCCCTCAGCACCAATCAGTTTTGTTTTCCAAACCATCACTGCCCTGTATTGGCTCTGTGGCTCTGTACAGCAGAGAAGCAGGAAACATGCAAAAACGAAACTAGAAACTACAGGTACATTATATGATTGATTTTTATCTATTGTTAATCGTTTTTAAAAGGAATCAGTTAACTATTATGTCTCTATACCCTGTAAACAGTCATTTCAGCAAAAAAAAGTTTTTTATTTACAACTCCTTTAAGTGGTTAAAGGATATGTAACAGTTTTTTTTTTAAACAAACATGTCATACTTACCTCCTCTCTGCAGATGGTTTTGCACAGAGTGGCCCCGATCCTCCTCTTCTGGGGTCCCCCAGCAGCACTCCAGGCTCCTTCTCTTCTCGAGTGTCCTGTCGGAGAAGCTTTCTCCCTCGGGGCACTCATGCGGGCGCACTCTCACGTCCTTCTGCCTGTGTCCATTGACACAGGCAGCAGGACTCGGCTCTGCCCCACAGCTACTGCACCATTGGATTTGCTTGACAACAGCGGGATCCAATGGCTGAGCTGCTGTCAATTTATCCAATCAGGACCCGAAACACCAGCTGGAGCGGGTGTGCTCGTCCCCGGCGAAGAAACAATCAGGCTCAGGTAAGTAAAAGGGGGGCTCTGGGGAGCTGGTGCCCTACAAGAGGTTGTTCGCCTGAGTGCATAGAATGCATTGAGGGGAAAAAACAAACCCTTTAAGCCTGTAATCCACTTGGACACCCAAAGCCTTTTCCATCATTGGCTCTACCATGTTTATTACCCAAGATTCTATGATGCATTAAGGTTCATACACACAATAAGAAAATCGTAAGGTAAATTTAGTCCAACGAGCGATCTGCTGATTTTCGGATCATTAGTATGGTGCTTAAGCCTATTACGAATCTTTGAACGACAAATAAATGGATGTGCAGGCTATAAAAATGTTATCATACGTAAACACAACGTCCTATTTTTTTGTATAATTAGTACAGTTTTAGTTCGAAACAAATCGTAAGAGCAAGACTACGCATGTTTAGAAACTAAAGAATACATACAAGACAATTCGACCCATGACATCACTTCTGAGAATTTTCGTATGAAAGTAACCTCTTCACTTTTGACATGAGACTAGCAAGCAACTAAAAAACGGACAAAAAATGTAACCGATAATCTGATCGTGTTTTTAGCCCTCAAGTAAGGAACTCATTTGCTAGGAAATTGTCCAAATAAACAGTGCATCCAATTTATCACTTAAGTTAGAAACATCTTTAACCCATCATTGAGCAGTGGTTGGTTATTTACCCAGTGCCATTGACAAACAGAACCGTCGGATGGCCATTGCAACTGATCATACCTGTGAACTGAGTTACCCTTGGACAATTCAATTAACAGACACTGAGGGGCTCTGTACCTTGGGATCAGTGTGGTTGGTCATAAGGCAAAAAATCTGAGAGATCACATGTTTGTGAGCCCTCTGCCTCCTCATTTGAAAATAGGATCCAATGATTGAAAGATTAATTAGGGCCAGAGCACAACACATATATAATGATAGATTTGTTTTAATCCCTTCCTTTTGTTTAGCTATGCATCTGATCTACAGCTTGCCTCTTTGTGTGACCTATATAATTACATTTCACCTCCTTTATCCTGCACATCTGCATTTTAACGCCCTCATCTCCATCCTACCACTGCATTTAACCCCTTTATCTCCTTCTCCCTCTGTGTGGACCTGTATTGGCTGTATCAATACAAAATTCCATGTTTGTTTGTTTTTTGAAAATTCCCTTTATTGAATTTTTTTGCTGTTGAGGTACAAAACCGGACCATTGGGGCATACTCTGGCCAACCAGTGCACATAGCCACATGCATAACAAAGTACAACTAAGGCCTCGTACACACGACCAAGTTTCTCAGCAAAAACCAGCAAGAAGCTTGCTGTTTGTTTGTTTTTTGCCGAGGAAACCGGTCGTGTGTACACTTTTCGAAGAGGAAACCGTCGAGGATTTCGTCGGGCCAAAAAGAGAACATGTTCTCTATTTCCTTGACGGGAATAGGAAAATTTGGCCCGCCGAGATCCTCGGCGGCTTCACAAGGAACTCGACGAGCAAAACAATGTGTTTCGCCCGTCGAGTTCCTCGGACGTGTGTACGAGGCTTAACAGTTTCCCTTAAAAACTACACATTCCTAACTAAACACAACACAATCATCACTCAAGTTACACATGTTAGGATTGCGAAAGGAGATATTGTTTCTTGGAGGATAAATTCCATGTTTTAACCACCGCAATACCTGCATGTTTATTTATTTCTAAATAATTGTGACAAAAAACTAGGTTACCTTGGGGTGTTTGCTTTCTAAAAAAAAGTGTATTTTTGGGGGGTGTTTGTACTGTCATGGCATTTTTTTTAATAGAAAGTAAGTGGAATTAAAAAAAAATCAAAGTTGTTTGTTTTTTTGTTCCTTTTTCATAGTAAAAATAAATGTTTTTTAAATATCAACAAAAGAAAGCTCTATCCTGTCTTAAAAAAAATATATATATAATTTGAATACAGTGTTGTCTCACAGAGTAATTGTCAGTCAAACTATCACAGCCCTGAAAATTGAAAATGGCCTGGTAATGAAGGGGTATTACAGGTGGCTAAGGAACTTTTACCACTACATAGCTTTGTTTCATCTGCATAGATAGAATGGTCTTTTTAATCCAAACTTCCCATAGTTTATAAAGTGGCTACAAAACTGAACCTTGGGCCATGTGACAAAAAACCTTAGATAATTCAGAGTACGAATCATTAATCACTAATCACTGAATGTGATCTTTTAGACAGTTTTCAATCCATTTAAAAAAGACAGAATTTTCTAAGCCTATAGAATGTAACTTACACATTGTCTTACCATGTGAAACACAATGTCCAAATTTACTATAGCCACAACTAAAAACAAAATCCTACCCTCTCAAACCCAGCCCTAAGGGCCCTTTCACACTGGTGCGTTTTTGGTAAAATCGCGGTAAAAACGCGGTAAAATCACAGTGTTTTACCGCGATTTTAAAGCTCCGTTTTTACCACGTTTTTACAGCGGTTTTTAATTCATTTCAATGGAGGGGGCATGGGGAGCATTTTATGAGCATTTAAATAGCGCTATTTTTACCGCGAAAAACGCGGCAAAAACGCACCAGTGTGAAAGGGCCCTAAGCATTTAGTTCTCTTTGTAATTTTTTTGTGACATGTATGGCAGCGTCAATATTCCAGAGAATAAAACCTTGGAGTTGCCTCCCCTCGACTTACAGTCTAGTACTCAAAATCGATTAAGAATCTACCACTTTTCACATGTTCTGTCATTGGTCCAAGGATCACGAAAGCTGGGTCATACCCACCCCCTCCCAATTATCTGTCTACTTGGTCCCCCCATGCTAAGCTCTGGCACCAGGGAGATAGCAACCAGGGAGAAATTGGTCATGTCATCCCTCGTGATGATGCAACCACTTATTACCAGCATTTGTGCAGGCCTTCCTACATTACAATCCCCACCCCTACTAGATGTGTTGCTATTTTTCCTGTTAAAGGGAACAATAACACCTAGGGTGTCCACCTCTAGGTTTATCACCCTCATATTTTCACTTCTCTTGACAAATTTGTTTGGATACTTAGTGGTATAGTGATGTCATAGTGGTGTGATGTCATAGTGGTGTGATGTCATAGTGATATAGTGGTATAATGTCATAGTGGTATAGTGATGACATAGTGGTAAAGTGATGTCATAGTGGTGTGATGTCCACTGGTGGCCTGACCTTCTGTTTCTGAGAACCCCTGCCACACACCCCTGACTACAGTAACCCAGCTTCCTACCTGATCAGCCTTCCTAAGGTCACCACATTAACCTTTTTGCCCAGTAAAAGACATATTCTTCTCAAGGTTATTCATTTCCCTCAGTGTTGCATTTTAATCCTTCAGGTCTCTAATGCAAGCTTCTAAAGAAGAGCAACTTGTTCAAGTCTGCCAGAGGTATTCACCCTTGAACTGTTGCTTCAGTATGTATATGGCATACTGTGCTATGAAAAAAGCTTTAAACTTGCTACCACTCATAACAGTTCCAGGTATGTGTAATACTTATTTAAGAAATGTCACCAAGAGATTTTAAACTTCTATGATTTAACCCACACTTAATTCAAATTCTCTTGGTTCACAAGCCACTCTGGTAGCGAGCTTTCTGACTGTTGGCTGCAGTCATTTTGGGATCAGTTTAACATGCTAAATAAACAGAATCCACATGTTTTTTAAGAGCACATTTTTACTGAATGATTTGAGTCTTACAAAAATAAAATAATCTGTGTTTTTCTTAAAAAATTTAATAAAAAAATAGCAGTTTGTAATTAAACTTCCCTTGGTCTAAATTAAAAGTAGAGATTATCCAAAAGTCTCCCCAAAGTGAGGAAAATCGCTAATAGTCACCAAAGTCACAAAAACTAGTGTCCTCTTTGGACGATTTCCCCTCTATTTCTTTTCTGGTGACCGCTCAAAATTTGTGATTTTATTTCAATTTCACTGAAAATGGTCACACAGATTAATCTCTCCAATGGGGACATAGACGGGGGGAAAAAAACCTGACAGGTGTTCTAATCCCTCTCTACTCTATCTAAAACAAAAAAAAAATATCCTTTGGTTACACTTTAAAAAAATGTAATTGTGTAGGCATAAAGCAACTCTAATGCCACGTACACATGACTGTTTTGCAGGTTCTAAAAAATTTAGTTTTTAAGGGTCTAGAAAAAACAACGTTTTTTTCAACCCGATGATTCAAACGGCCTTGCCTACACACGATCATGAAAAAAAATGCTCTAGCAAAGCGCGGTGACATACAACACGTACGACGGCACTATAAAGGGGAAGTTCCATTCGGATGACGCCACCCTTTGGGCTGCTTTAGCTGATTTTGTGTTAGTAAAAGACGATTTGCGCTTTTCTGTCTGTTACAGCGTGATGAATGTGCTTACTCCATAATGAACGGTAGTTTTACCAGAACGAGGGCTCCCGTCTCATAACTTGCTTCTGAGCATGCGTGGATTTTTCACGTCGTTAAAGCCCACACACGACCATTTTTTACAACCTGAAAAACGACAACGTTAAAAACGTCGTGAAAAATTAGAGCATGTTCGAAAAAAAAATTGCCCATTTTTTAGAACCCGAAAAATGGTCGTGTGTACTCGGCATGATGCTCCAAAATGTTGGCCAAAAAGCATTCTACCTTCCTTGGATCGTTGCTGCCTTGTAGAGCTATGTCCTCCAGGAGAATCTTTACTTCCAACACTTTCAGATGTGTTGGATGTCTGCGTGGGGTTCCATCCACTGAATTTCATGTCACCTATGTGTCTTGTAATGATATAGTGGCCACTGGATGGGACCACGGTATGCAGTGGGGAACCATTCATCTGACAGGTCCAAAAGTGTGCAGATGTTAAGATTCTGCAGGAGGCCATAGTTCTGCAAAGGAGCAGAGATCTGAGGTACAAGCTGTAGGATCAAAACAAGGAGAAAGGGGAAGGGTAACAAACCCTGGGACTTTGAAGGTGTCAAAATAAATATCAAATAGATCAAAATAGATAAGGTAAAAAATAATTAACATACATAATTAATAAAATGGAAGTACAAACATCTAAAAATCAATCCTATAAGGACATGAGTGGCTTCAATGAAGAGCCACAGCAAAAACCTGTATGACAGATGCCCAACATGTTTCGCTCTAACTAGAGCTTCATCAAGAGCTTATACAGGATATACTAGAAAGATAAAGAAATAATAAAACATAAGAAATCAAGCATTGAAACAATACTGAATTAACCTATTCATTGGAAAATAAACATAATAATTTTCAAAAAACAATGTACTGGGATCAACGTTTACAAAAAACGAGGAAAAAAGGGATACAAACAAGGTTTGTGATAATATATCCTGTATAAGCTCCTGATGAAGCTCTATTCAGAGCGAAACATGTTGGGCATCTTTCATACAGGTTTTTGCTGTGGCTCTTTGAAGCCACTCATGTGCTTATAGGATTGATTTTTGGATGTTTGTACTTCCATTTTATTAATTATGTAGGTTAATTAAATAAATCGCTTTTTTACCTTATCTATTTTGATCTATTTGATATTTCTTTTGACACCTTCAAAGTCCCAGGGTTTGTTACCCTTCCCATTTCTCCTTGTTTTGATCGTCTTATGGGATGTGGTGTCTTGATTTGACCTCCTATGCCTCACAACTGCCTTTTCTTACAAGCTGTAGGATGTTTGAGTATTAATACTAATTTGTTTACAGAGTGCTTCTTGCCCAAAGTGTTTTTGTAGTGACAAAGTCACTTTAATCATAAAATATACAATTGAAAGAATTGCTATTTACAATGTTTACTTTTAAACTGGCAATAAACGCGGGAAACTTTCAGTTCCATTTATTTTGAAATTGCAAAGCAATCTACATACAATGTTGAATTAAACAACTGCAAGAAGATGGGATCAAAACTGCCCTAATTGAACCCAGCAGAAAAATCTCAATTGTCCACTTTAATGCAGCTGATACATTTGGGGGTCCATAAAAATGTGTGGCACTGCAATGCATTGCACGACACTTTATGCAATACCAGGTATGGCACACTTTGTTGTGAGAGAATTGTGCTCTTTGATGGCCCCAGTCTGTAAACATGGTGGCATTTTTTAGTATAGATCACCCAAGGCAATCATGGAGGGAAAAAGTAAGAGGAACCAAAAGGACAGGAAAACGTTTTCAGTCATGGTAAGAAAAAGAGATAGATAATGTAGCCGATGAAATAAAGAGCACACAGGAAATGTGTTACATGTAAGAAATGCATGAAAGGTTAACTTGAGCTTTAAGCATTTATTTAGGTAAAATAAAATTGAATTTCCTCTTATCTGTAGTGTTAACCTCACCTATTCTGTTGATAAGAAGCATTGCTTACCTTGATATAAAGGTAACATTATTTACTTCTATCATTTTTGTAACTTCGTGAGCTCTCTGAATTTTTAACGAGATTTTCAGTCCACTGAGCATAAGATCTAATACAAGTTAGAACTTCAAAGCATTGTTCTCTATGTGAGAATAGCACGTTTATTTTACGCAAGGTGCTACAGCGCCAGCTTTAAACCCCTTCTTTTTCGTTAATGCTTTTTTATTCTTTTATACACTTTCAATAAGACAGATCTGTAACAATACTTCCATGAGTAATCTCTAAAGTGGATTATATGACTGCTCTTCTTTGGCTATTTAAAGGGCATGTATATTGTTGGAAAAAAGTATTATGAAGTGATGGTCAAAACTTTACACAGCATTTTTATACAATAGCGTACACGATTGTGTGTTTAATGATCTTTTCTGTATTGCAGTGGGAACACCTTATTACATGTCCCCAGAGAGAATTCATGAAAATGGCTACAATTTCAAGTCAGATATTTGGTCCCTGGGCTGCCTTTTGTATGAGGTGAGTATTCAAGTATATGCAGAAAATAATAACCAACCTCGTGTTTTTTTTTAGTTTTAAGAAAACTAATTAAAGGTGGTTTCCACTTCCAGCAAGAAAAGGTGGAGAATCTCTAGAGTTCAAAATTAATGTCCAGCAGCAGGAACTGTATTGGTTTTCTTTACCACCAAAGGTTGACAGTTGGTGTGAAGCGGTCCACAGCTGTTGAGCATATGATATGACAAAATATTCAGAGTTGGGGATATTGCCAAATGAGATAATTTCAATAAAAAATTTTCTTCTCTTTTAAAAGAGCTGGTAAACATTTAAAGGAAAAAGTCCTACTTAGGAACAAACCACAAAGAAGAAGAAAGGCCTCTACTGCTTGTTCCCTTAATTATCTTCATACTTTCTCGCTAAGTGCTTTATTTACACTATATGGTCAAAAAGTTTGGGGACACCTGACCATTACACCTCTGTGAGCTTGTTGGACATTCTAAATCCATGGGCATGAATATGGAGTCCTACCCCACCCTTGTAGCTAAAACATAAGAAGAGTGCAGGCTATTAAAAGGACTGGCAACTCACTATTAATGACTTTAAATTTGGAATGGTGTATACAACAAGCTTATATAAATGTGAAGGTCAGTTGCCCACAAATGTTGGCCTTATAATCAGGGGCGTACCTAGTGCATTTAGCACCCAGGGCAGATCCTATATCTGGCATCCCCCCCCCCCCGTAAAATGTTAACACTGTGCCCCCTGCATACCTCTGCATCCTAAAATATCTCTTTGTCACTATTGTGTACATTACACAGCACCTCTGGACCCCTTTACATTACACAACACCCTGCACCTCTAAACGCCTTTACATTACACAGCACTCTGCACCTCTAGACCCCTTTACATTACACAGCACCCTGCACCTCTGGACCCCTTTACATTACACAGCACCCTGCACCTCTGGACCCCTTTACATTACACAGCACCCTGCACCTCTGGACCCCTTTACATTACACAGCACCCTGCACCTCTGGACCCCTTTACATTACACAGCACCCTGCACCTCTAGACCCCTTTTACATTACACAGCACCCTGCACCTCTAGACCCTTTTACATTACACAGCACCCTGCACCTCTGGACCCCTTTACATTACACAGCACCCTGCACCTCTCGACCCCTTTACATTACACAGCACCATGCACCTCTAGACCCCTTTTACATTACACAGCACCCTGCACCTCTAGACCCTTTTACATTACACAGCACCCTGCACCTCTGGACCCCTTTACATTACACAGCACCATGCACCTCTGGACCCCTTTACATTACACAGCACCCTGCACCTCTGGACCCCTTTACATTACACAGCACTCTGCACCTCTAGACCCCTTTACATTACACAGCACCCTGCACCTCTGGACCCCATTACATTACACAGCACTCTGCATCTCTAGACCCCTTTATATTACACAGCACCCTGCACCTCTGGACCCCATTACATTACACAGCACTCTGCATCTCTAGACCCCTTTACATTACACAGCATCCTGCACCTCTAGACCCCTTTACATTACACAGCACCCTGCACCCCTGGACCCCTTTACATTACACAGCACCCTGCACCCCTGGACCCCTTTACACAGACCCCCACAGCTCTGGACGCCTGTATGTTACACAGACATCCCCCCTAACAGTTCTGGACCCCCTGCACAAACACCCCCCATTCAGTACAGACACCCCTACAATGCAGACCCCCCTACAGTGCAGCCCCCCTTACAGTGCAGACACCCCCCTACAGTGCAGACACCCCACAATACAGACCCCCTACAATACAGACACCCCTACAGTTCAGCCCCCCTACAATGCAGACACCACCCTACAGTGCAGACACCCTTCCCTATAATACAGACCCCCCTACAATGCAGACCCCCCTACAGTGCAGACACCCCCCTACAGTGCAGACACCCTACAATACAGACCTGAGACCCCCCTACAGTGCAGCCCCCCTACAATGCAGACACCCCCAACCTACAATACAGACCCCCCTACAGTGCAGACCCAGACACCCCTTCAGACCCATATTGTACCTCGCCTGTAGCCTCGGCTCAGATGATCAGCGCAGGTCCGCGGGACATGATGCATGGCACGTGTAGTCTACACGGAGGAGGCGGCGGCTTCACTCTGCTCGGCTGATCAAACAGAGCCACAGCGCGGCCACGAGAGAGGGAATAGTTGGGTCCCGGGTGCGCCGGCCTACGGGTGTCACTCGAGCGCGGCGAACACCCCCCATTTACAGAGCTACTACAGCTACACAGGCTCTCCATGTGTATGTACAGTCTGTGTTACCTGCCTGTCACTGCACTGCTTAAACCCGCGGCCGCCCGTTGTCTCCTCTTCTGCGCTTCAGTCATGGAGGGGGGGTGCCGGCCTGACACCCCCCAGTGTGTGGCACCCATCCCCTGCCCCCCACTTAGTACTGCTTAAAATGCAATGCATTGCGAGAGAGAATAGGTTTTATTATTTAACTACTATGCCCAATCGTTTCGTCTCGTTCCGTAGATTCATAAAGATTCATAATTTCGGAAGACGCAAGTTCTCCTATTCGGACCCGTTCGTATTTCATTTTCGTTGATACTGAATGATTCGTAATTCTGTCTAATTTATTTTCGTTGATTCGAAATTCGTAATTTTGTTAGATAATAACGTAAACGTCGTAACTTTACTGCGTCGGTCGGGCGTACGTTCGTGAATTTGCGTATATAGCTGATTTACATATTTCGACGCGTAAATCAGCTTACACACCCCTAGCGGTCAGCGGAAAAATGCAGTTACGATCCGACGGCGTAAGAGACTTATGCCTGTTGGATCTAATGGATATCTATGCGTAACTAATTCTAAGAATCAGGTGCATAGATACGACGGGTCGGATTAGGACTTACGACGGCGTACATGGCGCTGCGCCGTCGTAAGTCCTTTCAGAATCTGGCCCTATGTTTCTATTTTCATGGAGCACTTTTATTTGCACACAGTCACAGCCTTGTTTCTCTGTGCATAGCCTCCCTGAACCCCTTACTCTCTTCACAACCCTCTGATCCCCTGCTTTAGGACTACATGTCCCATAATTTATACATTTTGTGCGCACAAGCCACTTTACACAAAAAAAAATGAAAACATTGAAAAAGAACATGAATTGGACTCAAATTGAAAAAGGAAAATATTTTTTTTTTTTACAAGAAAAATGTTCCTTTATTGAGGCCCAGTATCTAGCAATCTTAGGACAGCTCCAGAACATATGGAAATAGGTACCCACACTATTCTGGCAACAGGGACAATCCTGTGTGCATTGTGGGTACACCTTATGGAGCCTCTGGGGAGTATAATATACTCTATGCAAGAATTTGACCTGTATTAACCTCTCTCTAGTGGATATCAGTAAGGCAGTACTGTCAGTTAAGCAGTCGTCCCAATCCTTCCTATCAAGATCCGGAATATCAGTTTTCCACTGATCCCAGAGTTTGTCCACCCTAGTAAAGTCATTCTTCAGCAAGTCTAAATATAAGGCAGACAAGGGCTTTTGCAGTCGCTCTTGGGCCAACAACTCCTCAATTGGGTCCATAGATAATCTAGGCGGTGAGGTGAATTGAGCCCGCACAGCATGGCGTAGCTGGAGCTACCTGAAATGCATCCACCCAGGCAATTGGTATTTGACCCGGATTGTCGTAAATGGCATCAGGGCTCCCGCTAAAAAGATATCCCCAAGCATTTTGATTCCGTACCTAGCCCAGATCTTGGGATCAGGGACTGTCCTAAGATGTGGAAAGTTGGGGTTCCCCCAAAGTGGACAAAAAGGGGACCAGCTCTGTGGACTAAGAAGCCCCCGTCTGGCTACCGTCCAGGCCCTCAAGGTTGTACGAGTCGGTTGCGGAAGAGCGGTATATATGCCCTATGCCCAGGGCCATCTTTTCCATTGGGCACGCTGGGCAGTTGCCCGGGGGCCCCGCTTGCCTGGGGGGCCCCACCGGCTGCCCAGCAACCCCAGTAAAAAATTATGGAGAGTGACGGGTTAGAACTGCCCATGCCCAGTTCGCGGAAATCACAGAGAAGATCCGGTCCTCCACGAGTGCGGGGGGTTGCTGATGTAAGGGGGGAGTGAATGCAAAAATGTAAGGGGGCATTGATATAAAGGTTCCCCCTCCTATATTAGTGACCCCCCTTACCTTAGTGTATTTAATCTAAGGAAGGTGGTCTCTGGTCACCAGAGTACCCCCCACATCAGAGTCTGCAGGATTCCCCTTTACAATGCAAGGGGGAACTCAGTCTGCGGACCCTGATGTAAGTGGGAAAGAGAAAGCAGTGGACTCTGATATAAGGTTGTCTCTGGTCACCATAGCCCCCCTCCACATCGGAGTTCCCCCCTTAGATCATGATCTGCAGCGTTCCCCTTTACATAAGAGTTCCCTTTTACTGTAAGGGGGAATCCTGCAGACTCTTATGTAAGAGGAAACTCTGTGCTGGCTGGGTTATAGTAACCTGACATTCATGTCAATGAAGACATTTTTTTTTTTTTTACTTTTGTTTAACTTAAACACATTTCTAATAGCACTAGCTATATGTTTATAGTTTAAATACTGACATTTGCATTGTCGGGCACTGAAAACTGTAATTTTAGGTACTTTTTTTGCAGTGGCAGTAAATGTGGTTCTGCCAGTAAATTTTATGATTTTTGTCAGTAATTGTCGTGCGTGATTGTGTAGACAGGGCCCCAGTGCACTGTATTGCCCGGGGGCCTATAATGCTCTTAAGATGACACTGCCTATGCCCCCTGTAAACTAGGTTACCCAGCTCATGGAGCGAACCAAGAACCACCGCCTCGAGGCATACTGGCGCATTACCCTTAGAGAAAACATACCACCACCGGACCGTGACTAGTACCGCCGCCCAAAAGTAAGTTCGATAGTTCAGTAACGCCAGGCCCTCACAACGAACAGGAAGCGCTAGGATCGATTCAGCCAGTCTCGGGGGCGCGCCACCCCATATAAAGGAGCCCACTCATCTATCCACCTCAGCAAAGAAGGAATTGGGTATCCAGGTGGGACTGTTCCGAAAAACATACAAAAATTTGGGGAGAAACGGCATTTTTAAAAGGTATATATGCCCAATGAGGTTCAGGGGCAAGAAGGCCCATGAGGCCCACCTGGCCCGAAGCTGGGACAGAACCGGGAGTAGATTGAGGTCCTTGAAGCTTGATAGGTCCCTCCTCACCTGTATACCCAAATACTTAAATTGGTCCACCCAGAGCAAAGGTGCAAATCAAAATATTTAACACGACATTCTACTGGTCTATGGCCAGCTTCATACAAACATATTATTTCACAGAGACTCTAGGCCTTCTTAGTGAGCAGCAAATAAAAATCTGGATCGGCGAAAGTTTTTTTAATGGCATTTTTTTTTCTTGTATATCTGATTTCAATAAGAACTACAGACATCAAGAACTCCTGGGAACAGGAAACAATTTGGTGTATACTCCTCTGCTACATATACAGAATACTTTGTCGCTGGGACAGAAACTCACCACTTTGATTTCCATAATAAGCACTCTCATCTACCATAAATCCCAACCATACAGAATGGTGGAAGCTAAGAAGCCCCCGTCTGGCTACCGTCCAGGCCCTCAAGGTTGTACGAGTCGGTTGCGGAAGAGCCGTATATATGCCCTATGCCCCCTGTAAACTAGGTTACCCAGCTCATGGAGCGAACCAAGAACCGCCGCCTCGAGGCATACCGCATTACCCTTAGAGAGAACATACCACCACTGTACCGTGACTAGTACCGCCGCCCAAAAGTAAGTTCGATAGTTCAGTAACGCCAGGCCCCCACAACGAACAGGAAGTGCTAGGATCGATTCAGCCAGTCGCGGGGGCGCGCCACCCCATATGAAGGAGCCCACTCATCTATCCACCTCAGCAAAGAAGGAATTCGGTATCCAGGTGGGACTGTTCCAAAAAACATACAAAAATGTGGGGAGAAACAGCATTTTCAAAAGGTATATATGCCCAATGAGGTTCAGGGGCAAGGAGGCCCACCTGGCCCAAAGCTGGGACAGAACCGGGAGTAGATTGAGGTCCTTGAAGCTTGATAGGTCCCTCCTCACCTGTATACCCAAATACTTAAATTGGTCCACCCAGAGCAAAGGTGCAAATCAAAATATTTAACATGACATTCTACTGGTCTATGGCCAGCTTCATACAAACATATTATTTCACAGAGACTCTAGGCCTTCTTAGTGAGCAGCAAATAAAAATCTGGATCGGCGCAAAAATGTTTTAATGGCATTTTTTTTTTCTTGTATATCTGATTTCAATAAGAACTACAGACATCAAGAACTCCTGGGAACAGGAAACAATTTGGTGTATACTCCTCTGCTACATATACAGAATACTTTGTCGCTGGGACACAAACTCACCACTTTGCTTTCCATAATAAGCACTCTCATCTACCATAAATCCCAACCATACAGAACGGTGGAAGCCGATGAGATAATTAACACTCCAGCATGGGAAAGGAGGAGGAAAATGACCCTCTTGCTAGACTTTAAGGTTTATTTGCTTGCAGGCTGTTCACTAGCTTTTAGCCAGACTGCCGGACAAATTCAAGTCACAAATAGTCTGGCTTATATTTCCTTTGATATATCTGAACGTGATGACCTAAACCTCAGAAAGAAAGCCTCATAAATTCTGACTTAAATAAGCAACAATTTGTAGTAGAGCAAAGAGACTTAAGGCATTTTGCGTTTATGCCTAATAAGTGTTCATGATGCAGGCTTTGGACTACATTTTGACATTTTGATTAGAACAATTACAGCTGAATGTCCAGATACCCTTTCATAAATGGACCCACCACTCAGGCGGCTGGTTTAGGGAAATTGGGAATTGCTGTGTTTTTGCGTAAATTGCCCGTCTTGTTAAGACCGATAAAGGCATTGCTTGCAGCAAGACAGGAGAAAACTTATTTTTATCTTCATTGATTTATCTATATGACAGACTCCCCCAAATCCCAGAGAACATGTCATGCCTGGGAGAGGGGGGGTGCTATTAAAATTTGCGACTGGCTGTGGAGTTTGTGGAAATGACAGGGAAATGTAATAATGTGTATTAAAGTGGAGAAGAGAATGAGGAAATATGACTCGATTCAGACACTAATGATGATGTTAAAGTTAACCCTGTAGATTCTACTGCAGCAGGCAATAAAGCAGACAAGCCTATGTGCTGCACGAGAGGCAGGCCTACTCGTTTAATGGTCAGTTCTGTACAATCCAGATGATCAGAGCTCTTGCTGCACTTCAAGGTTATGTTGGGAACAATAGAAAAGTTTACATAGAAAGCACATATAGACAGAGATGGTCTTTGTGCAAGCCAATATTCCAGCTCACCCATCCAGTATCTAAATATCTATTCAGTAGAGGCATTATCTATGCCATGTCTTCTGTCTGATTTCCCACAGATCCCGCCTACAATGACCAGCATATGCATACCTTAGTGGTACACTTTTACGTAAGAAAAAAAGTAAAAAAAAATGTAATAAACAAACTGTAAAAATGGCTCTATTCTTGCAGCAGGTTTAGTTTTTATTAAAAATACCTACTGGAGTATACAGCAGGTAAAATAAGTATTAAACATGTCACCATTTTTCTAGGTAAATATATTTGTAAAGGTGCTATTGGCTTGAAATTTTCACCACATCAGTAACAACCCGTGCAATCCATACATACAAAGAAACAAAAGCAAATACGTTCAGAAATTAAGTTCTGTGTAATAAAATGGAATGATACAGGGAAAAGTATTGAACACATGAAGAAAGGGAGATGCAAAAAGGCATGGAAAGCCAAGACACCAGCTGAAATCTATCAATAATTAGAATGTAATCCTGCCCCATGTCAGAGCAAATGAATATCAGCTGGTTCAGTCTCAACTGATGGCCTATAAAAGGGTGTCTCATTACCAAGATGTCACACAAGAAACATCTCATGAGCTTTCTCAAGACCTTTGCAACCTTATTGTAGCAAAACATACCGATGTCAATGGTTACAGAAAGATTTCTAAACTTCTGAATGTTGCAGTGAGCACTGTTGGGGCCATAATTTGGAAGTGGAAAGAACATAATTTCACCATAAACCGGCCACGACCAGGTGCTCCTCTCAAGATAAGCAAAAAAGATGAAAACTGCGCCAAATTAAATTAATTGGATCTAAAATCACAGTCCATATGAAAACAACAGTCCTTAATTGATTCTGTATGCAAGGAATGATTGCAAACTATTAGTCCATATGTAAAAATCCACAATTGATGAAATATGTAGAAATATAAGCAAAACAAATGTCCTTATCCAGAACCGAATAATCCTTAGAATGACACCACAGTGACTCCACACAAGGTAAAAAGTGCCCAACACCGTAATATAAATCTGCTTACCATATGGCAAGCACAAAGGGCATCTGGGTATAACCCAGCTACGGCCTTTAGCTTGCAATGCCGAGCTGATTCAAACAGGAAGCAAGCTGGATGGCTAAATCCCCCCCGGCATCTCTTAGAGTTTGTAGTCGAAATGTGATAAAACACTCAAAAGGAAAAAGAGGCGGACCATAGCATGATACCGTCACAAGAATTTAATATAAAAAATAGTAATGCACTTACACATAGTAGAAAAAATTGCGTATAAAAATGCCAGCCGACAAATTGCAGGAGCCCTTTCTCCTCTAGAACAATGTGGTGACGTCAATACGTGCCAGACCTCTTTCTGAGATGCAAGAGTCGGGCTAAAAATGCCATATTGATTATGGGCAACAGATATCTCTTTATACAGCAGCAAAGGCCGAGTCTTGCGGCTTGGAATTAGTTAAAACGAACTAAATACAATAAATTCGAGCAGCATCTAGACCAGATAAATATGTTAATTAATAGCAATATATAAATAAATAAAAACGTATAAATGGAAGATATTCCACTAGTTGGAAAACGACCTTGCATAATATGCTTATCAGGGGGATAACCAAATCTTGCGGCTTGGAATTAGTTAAAACTAACTAAATACAATAAATTCGAGCAGCATCTAGACTAGATAAATATGTTAATTAATAGCAATATATAAATAAATAAAAACTTATAAATAGAAGATATTCCACTAGTTGGAAAACGACCTTGCATAATATGCTTATCAGGGGGATAACTAAATTAATATAAATAATGAGCAAAAATAGCCAATATGTTCATGGGGTAATCAGGCCATCAAATTATATTCCTATGGATAGCCGGATAGCACCCAATGGTTAGGTTAGAATTAGCGACAACAAACTAAATAATTAATGTTATTAAGTGTGTGTTGCCGGAACTGGCTTCTTAGGCCTCGTACACACGGACGGACTGTCCGCTGAAATTGGTCCGCCGGACCGTTTTCAGCGGACATGTCCGCCCGGAGATTTCTGTCTGATGGTTGTACACACCATCAGACAGAAATCCGCGCGTACACGATACGTGGTGATGTGGCCGCGATGATTTTGCGGCGACGTGCTTCGACGCATGCGAGGAATGGCGGCCGAGCGGACATGTACGGCGAGTCTGTACAGACGACCGAACATGTCCGACGGACAGGCTTCCAGCGGACATGTTTCTTAGCATGCTAAGAAACATTTGTCCGCTGGAAAACGGTCGGCTGGACAAATGTCCGCTGGAAACCTGTCCGGTCGGCCGTACACGCGACCGAACATGTCTGCTGAAACTGGATCGCGGACCAGTTTCAGCAGACATGTTCGGTCGTGTGTACAGGGCCTTATAGATCTATCTCACCTATGTGGTAACTAAACAAAAATTTGCATGAATAGTAGATTACATTGAATTATATAGGTCACCCTACCCAACCAATGCAATTTGAAAAAACGTATTTTCCCATCATGTGAGTTTAATGGAAATGTAATCTATTACGTATATATATTAAGTGAAATAAATTATGTGCATAAAAAACAATATTCAATTACAATGTGAAGTGAATAAATTAATCAAATAATGAAACAAAAATAAAAATATAAAGCCTATTCTTGCATCCCAAAATGGGTTTACACATTGGCAACTTCATGAATTATCAATGAAGGCATTTACATCCGTATCGATATTGAGCCCATAGGGGGCATAAGTCTTTAATCTATGGATCCATGCCCTTTCGAGCTTGGATATTTCCCTTACCAAAGAACTTCCCCTCCAATGGTTTGAACTTGTCAATACAAGAAAAAGTGTCTTAGATGGATCTTTCTTATGCTTCAATAGATAATGTTTAGACACCAAATGGTTTTTAAACCCCATCTTAATATTAGTAATGTGCTCGTTGAGGAGAACTTTGGTCTGCCCCACAACGTACAAGCTGGTATAAAATTCAAATTAGACCACCCTGCTATTTACTGAAAATTATACTGAAGCTAAAATGTTTTTTTAAAGAAAAAAATTGGTTATATTTACCTGCTCTGTGGAATGATATTACACAGAAAGGTTGCTTTCCTCTTCCACTGATAGTCCTTGCTGGCACTGTCAGCTCCTCCCTTTGGGTGTCTCTTGTAGCAAGCTGGGTGCTAAGGAGGCATCCCATGTGGGCGATCCTATTGGATCCTATTGGGTCCTGAGCTATGCCTCCACTACCCTTAGTTTCTCATGTGAACGCAGGAAGTGTGGGGACCAGTGATGGAGCTGGAGACAGCTCTGGAGCAGTGAAATTGAGCTATGTAAGGGCTCATGTACACATGGCAGTTGAAAACCTTTTCTGAACACTGGAAACTTGATAGTTGGAAACCGACAGTAATAAACGTCCTTAATGTACATTGCAACCTAATGCAACACATGTGTATTGCCTTGGTGCATTGGGGTGCCATTTAAGGCACTGTGACTGTTCTGCTTCTGCAATCTACGCACTGAAAGTGTGATCTCTCGGCTGCTGACACAAGCGAACCTGAGCTCTCACAGCTCGTCGTTGCGCCCCGTGCTGGGTAACCGACACTTCGAACCGGGGGTGCGTGATAGGAGATTTTGCGATCTGAGGGATTCGGGCCTTTACCAGGCCTCCCACTTTAGCGAAGCAGGGCGGTGGAGGACTCTGGCAGAGTTCATGGACCCAGGCGGTAGGTATCGCCTGGACTTCCTGAGAGCTGGGCAGTTACACCACTTCCTTGAGACTATGCTGCCCCCTGCTGCCGCAAACCAACTCCTCACGCCCCTGGAAGAGATATGCTCGGACACAGGCATGCTGCCACATGCCCTGTCCCTTACACATGAACTGCTGACCACACCGGGAGAGGGATATCAGATCCCAAGTATTGCCAAATGGGAACGAAAACTGGGCTGCACATTCACTGCCACAAAACGCCCTTGTGTTCACACACAAGTCATCCATTTGCACCAAAATACAAGAGACCAACTACAGTACAAAATCCTCACAAATTGGCACAGGACCACGGCTGTCCTTGGTAAGCTATTTCCAACAACTTCAGACCTGTGCTGGCTCGTTGCTACATGTCTTCTGGTCTTGCCCCCGTATCCGGAATTACTGGACGGAGGTCAGGCGGATAACACATAACACAAAAGTTCACGGAACGGGTAGTCCCGGACAAACCGGCATACTTCATCCTCCATGCGCATGAGATTCCTGCACGCGCCTATAAGAAGTCGGTGATTCGTCACCTGTTGGACGCGGCGAAGGCGTGCATTCCCCTTCGCTGGAAATCGACAGACCCGCTGACTGTAGCCATGTGGTTACAAAAGGTAGACCAAATAAAAAAAATGGAAGACCTCATCCTTACGAGCCAAAACAGACAGGAATTGTTAACTACAACTTGGCAACTCTGGAATGTATTTACATATTCAGAGGAAGGCCAGGCACTCAGAGGGGGGGTTACCTCAAACTAAATCCCCTAAAAAACTTATTGTAAGGATCCCTGTTTGTGAATCTCCCCTCTGGTCTACCCCCGCAATACCCCGGAGCACCTTCGTCACCCCCCCACCCCTCCTCTGTTTCCCCCTAACCATGCTTTTCCTCTTTATTTCCACAGGGCCTTGTCCATCTTTTGCAAGGCCTGTACTCTCCTTCTCTTTCTTTAATGTTTTCTCGGTTCTTTCTGTTATTTGAAAAAGTGGGGGGACTGGACCCACGGGACCGCGGTAGCTTAGCTTGCATGATATATGTGGGGCACCCGGCCGGAGACGAGACTGTATATTAAAGCTGTGTTAAGATGTCGATATCGGTTGTTGATGCTCAATCCTGTTGCATACAGAGCTTACCCACGGGCGGGTGTTTTACACAGGCCGGTGGGAGAACACTCCCTACGGACGCGGCATGTCGGGAATTGTATACCCATATGTATTGTGGACTGATTTCACCTGTAACTGTATTGCTGCATTTAACTGTACTGTCATGGTGGTTCATGTAGACCCGTCTCCCTGTTATATAAATAATAAAAAAAAAAAGTGTGATCTCTATAACTGACCCCGTTATGGTGAGGTCGCTTAAAGGGGAGTTCCACCCAAAAATGGAACTTCCGCTTTTCGGAACCCTCCCCACTCCTGTGTCACATTTGACACCTTTCAGGGAGGAGGAAGGAGCAGATACCTGTGTAATACAGGTATGTTTCTCCCACTTCTGGGCATAGGTACCCAAGCCATCTGTGGGTATCTACGCCACTTTCCATCCACCCGTCCCCCCGCTGTCTTCTGGGAGACACACAGGTTCCAGAAGACAGCAGGGACCAGTGGCGTTGCGCATGTGCAGTAGGGAACCAGGAAGTGAAGCCGCAAGGCTTCACTTCCTATTTTCCTTACCGAAGATGGCGGCGGCAGTATCCTCAAGCCGAGGGATCGATTGGCTTTGGGTGATGACATCGCTGGCGCCCTGCAGTATTTGTAGCTGCTGACTTTAAAAAAATTAAAATTTGGCGTACCTCCGCTTTAACATTACAGTCTAAGAAGCTTGGCAGACAGTGACTCGATCTGAATGACATCTTGTAGATCATAGAAAGCTTTAATGCAAAACTTGTGCAGATCAAAATCATGTAGCGTCCTGCTCCTGTTGATCAGGCGCTGCTGTAATCTTATAGGGGGCCTGAGTTGTTATTTGACTCAGCCATGTGTAATTATGGGCAATTTAGCCTCTGTAACCACCATTGTTCGCCTGGGGGTGCTACTACTATCCCAGGCCAAGGGTGGCAGCAGCAGAGTCAGGGTCTATTGGGTGTCCCCCTCGGCAGCCAATCAGTGGTGGTGATCGTCCCACTGTGCATGATGGGGAGGGGTACTTAAGGAACAGACGCCATTGGTTGAAAAACGGTGGTTGGGCGGAGGTTTGTCGTCCCACGCACCTCATGGCCCGCCTGGCCGGGAGTGCGTGTACCTGAATCCTGACTCTGGGACCACATTGGTCCGGAGTTGCGGCTTCGCTGGTAGGCCCAGTAGTCAGACTGGGGCCTGCCCTTTCAAGGTGATCCTGTGCTGTCTGTCCTGCGGGAGGAAGCCACTTGATGAAGGAAGCCAGGGGAGGACCTATCCTGTAGAGCAGGGATATGCAATTAGCGAACCTCCAGCTGTTGAAGAACTACAAGTTCCATGAGGCATAGCAAGACTCTGACATCCACAAGCATGACCCCCAGAGGCAGAGGCATGATGGGATTTGTAGTTTTGCAACAGCTGGAGGTCCGCTAATTGCATATCTCTGCTGTAGAGGACCATGCAAGAGCCTGGTATCTTGGGCGAAGACCTGTAAACTTCATCGAGGGATGCACCATACACTGAGAGGCTTAATGGTGATCGCCTGTCAGATCTAAGTTCTACAGAAGTTAATCTAAAGAGATCCGGGTGCTGAATCCTGTGGCAGAGGATTCTGGACCAAAAGTGTCTTCTCATAACGGAATGTCTGTGGCAGAGACTGTACTTTATTCCGTGTGTCATTCTGGCTGCTAGGCCAGTGAGAGGGACCTACAGTATCCGGGTGAGCAATACCCACTCTGGCTAGAGTGGTCGATGAGAACTATATGCTGGAAGAAGGAGTGTTTCCTATTTGAGATTATACACCTGAATCTATCTACCTATTTATTCTTCCACCCATCCAACTTCTTTTCTACTACGTTCTGCAAATAAATCATAGAAAACAAAGTGTATCTTGTGGACATTGGAGTTCTTCGGATTCTCTTTTATTACCCTGGACAGCAGGAAGATAGAGGTAACATGCTGCCCGAAATACTCAGCAGCTCCTTCGGGGGTTAGTGCTACAATCAGATAGGTCAAAAAATCACGGTGTGTCTAGATTACAGTAAATGTGATAAATAGGAACTAGAGCATAAAGAAGGGTGGGGCTAATTACATAGAGCATCCTTAGCTATAGAGTGAGGTAGGGACAAAATTATTAAAGGAAAACAAATAGACAACGCATGTGTAACATGATAGTGAGGAAGTATCATATGTTACATGTGCTTTTGCTCATTGCAGAACATGTGTATCACCATAATGTAAAGATGTAAATGGGCCCTCACTAATAAAGCATTCCCCCCTCCCCCCTCTTATATACAGCTGATGTGGCCTATTTTTAGTACTAAAAGAGCGATGAACAATAAAAAATGGCAATGAAAACATTTAGAACCAAAAGAAAACTACATGATTTGAGAATTATAAAGAATGAAACAAATACTGAAAAAGAAGAAAATCAATTTGACATGAATGACGGGATGCTAAAGAGAGTAAATCAAATCCTTAAAAATTGCTAAATATAAGTAAAAATACTAGAACTAACATTAAAGCACTGTAAAAATAACTTGGGGTTTGTCTTTGGGGACAAGGAAAACAAACATAATAAACATTTGATCATTTTGCTGCTAGAGCTTCACTGTCAATTCATAGGCTGTGGCAGACCTACTAGCTTAACCACTTACCCCCCGGACCATATTGCTGCCCAAAGACCAGAGTACTTTTTGCGATTCGGGACTCTGTCGCTTTAACAGACAATTGCGCGGTCGTGCGACGTGGCTCCCAAACAAAATTGGCGTCCTTTTTTTCCCACAAATAGAGCTTTCTTTTGGTGGTATTTGATCACCTCTGCGGTTTTTAGTTTTTGCGATATAAACAAAAATAGAGCGACAATTTTGAAAAAAATTAATATTTTTTACATTTTGCTATAATAAATATCTCCCAAAAATATATAAAAAAACATTTTTTTTCCTCAGTTTAGGCCGATACGTTTTCTTCTACATATTTTTCGTAAAAAAAATCGCAATAAGCGTTTATTGATTGGTTTGCGCAAAAGTTATAGCGTTTACAAAATAGGGGGTAGTTTTATGTCATTTTTATTATATTTTTTTTACTAGTAATGGCGGCGATCAGCGATTTTTTTTTTCGGTACTGCGACATTATGGCGGACACTTCGGACACTTTTGACACATTTTTGGGACCATTGGCATTTTTATAGCGATCAGTGCTATAAAAATGCATTGGATTACTATAAAAATGCCACTGGCAGTGAAGGGGTTAACACTAGGGGGCGGGGAAGGGGTTAAGTATGCCTGGGTGTGTTCTTACTGTGGGGGGGGGGGGGTGGCCTCACTAGGGGAAACACTGATCTTCGGTTCATACAGTGTATGAACCGAAGATCAGCATTTCCCCTGCTGACAGGACCGGGAGCTGTGTGTTTACACACACAGCTCCCGGTCCCCGCTCTGTACCGAGTGATCGCGTGTGCCCGGCGGCGATCGCGCCCGCCAGGCACACACACGGGAGAGAGGACGTCATATTACGTGCTCTCGCCCAGCAGAGCCACCTTGTGGACGTATTTCGCCGGTGCGCGGTCGGCAAGTGGTTAATGGAAGTGGGTTTACTGATGCTGGCTATCATTTGACCTGGAAGACTTAGGACATTGTGGCAAAAAAAAAAGTACTGCAGTGGGGGGGGGGGGGGGGGGGGGTTGTAGCTCCAGATCAAAGGTGAGCAAAGGAAGAGCAGATGATTAAAGAAAAAAAATGAAAAAGGCATAATGATAGCATACTAGCTCATTATGAAATCTCTCACCTTAGATACTCACCTCAAGGTGAAATTCTTACCTTAGTTCGAAGCCCCCGCTGCGGTCCCCAAACTCGCTCATCCATGTTTTTATGGTTTTTATGGTAGGCGCCAGCCTACCAAGACATTTTGGACAATTTCATGCTCCCAACTTTGTGGGAACAGTTTGGGGATGGTCCCTTCCTGTTTGTGACCTCATAAATGCGCTTCTGGAAGAATGGTCAAACATTTCCATAGACACACTCCTAAACCTTGTGGATGGCCTTCCCAGAAGAGTTGAAGCTGTTCTAGCTGCAAAGAGTGGGATAACTCTATATTGAACACTACGGACGAAGACTGGGATGCCATTAAAGTTCATGTGCGTGTAAATGCAGGCACCCCAATGCTTTTGACAATAAAGTGTATATATATATATATATATATATATATATATATATATATATATATATATATAGACAGGGATGGACTGGCCATCGGGACTACAGGGAGTTTCCCGGTGGGCCGATGGCTCAGTGGGTCGGCTTCAGTGACAGCGGACCGCCGCCCCCCCTCCGCTCCTCTGTCTCTCCCTCCCCGTACCGTAGTGCTCACCTGGGGGGAACAGAGAAGCAAGGGGAGGACCAGAGGAGCAGGGGGGACGACAGAGGAGCACAGGGGGGACCAGAAGGCGCACATAATGTCTAGCTTCCCCACTGGTACTGTCTATAAGAGTATGAGTACCAGTACCAGCCGCTCTACTTTAGTAAAGTATAACGGCTTATGGCTAGTGAAGGGGGAGAGGGGGCTTGGGTGGCCATCGGGGTTGGCTGGCTGGGGGGGGGGGGGGTTGTCCGGCTGCCATGGGAGAGACCTGTCAAAGTGGGCCAGTCTGGATGAAGTCCAGGGCCAAATTTCTGTCCCAGTCCAGCCCTGTATATAGATATAGATATATAATTAATATAATAATAAATAATCTACCTACCAGTGGCTGACTTTCTATATTGCAGTAATAGGTTTTACCAAACACATTTACAAATTATGGTCTTGAGCTTTAACAATGACAGGATCTTTGTACTTCTACTGAATCAAAATATATCACCTTGTATAACTTTATTATACATGACCTCTGACCAGTCATGGTCTACCACCTATGGGTAAAGCTCCCTGAAAACTACATGCATTAAATATGAATATTAAATGATGAATCTGGGTTCATGGAAACCACAAGCTCTTATTCCCCATCTGCAATTAATGAAAATTCTTTGTAGGTGGGAGCTGAGTGTTGTACAAACAGATTAGTCATGAGATGTGTTAGATGCAATTAATACTACAAGCGGAACAGCTGCATGGCTTGTATACTACCATCTGGATTTGTCTTGTAGCCATACAACATTTAACATGCAAATATCAACCTATTATAGTCTCTCTCTGTCAATAAACAGGAAATAAAAGTGTACTGATGCTTGTGTTAGGCTCAAATCACACCTATGCATGTTGCTTTGGAGCGTTTTTGCAATGCTTTTTGCGGTGCTTGCTGCGTTTTTTGACGTGCGTTTTTACCGCGATTTGCGTTTTGCATTTTTTTTTTAGCCAGTAATTTTTATTTTTTTACATTTCCTTTAACAATCAGCTATAAACAGGTAAAAAAAAACGCAAATCGCGGCAAAATCGCGGCACTTGCGTTTTTGATGCAGGTCCATTGAATTCTATTGCATGCAAAACGCTGCTTTTTGCAGGCAAAAAAGTCCCTGACCCTTTCCAAAAAGCATTGATGTGAACATGTTCCATAGGAAACCATGTTAAAAAATTTCCCTGCAATTCTGCAAAATGCAAAATGCATAAAAAAAAAGCATTAGTGTGAATGGAGCCTTAAATGGCGTTCTGTAGTATGTTTACAAGAGGTGTGCAGCATGGCTGCTGTGTGTTGGCTATCAGTGGGTTTAAAGTGAACCTGCCACGTAAAACAACAATAACAATCTAAACATACACCAAAAATACTTGCAGTGTGAAGTGCCATAAAGTCATTTCCTTTATGACCTAAGAACCCTGTGATTCAGGAGTGCTTTATACAGAGGTGCCAACTAAACCTCTGTACATACCTATGTATTTTTTCTATAAGATCAGCATCATCATCAGGTAACGTGCACTACCATTTACCCATATAAAAGACGGGTGTCTCTAGAGTAGGGTGACCAGATATCCTTGGTTTCTGGGGACAGTCCCTGGATTGAGGACACTGTCCCCAAAGCCAGTCTGTCCCCGGATTTGTCCCCGGATTGCAGTGGCATGGAGGGGGGGGGCATCTGGTAATCTCGCCCTGGGAGCAACATTTTGGGGAGTGCAAAATCATTACTGTGCCCCCTCAAGTGTGTTGTGTTGCCCCCCACCCAGGGACTCCTGTAGTCCAGCCTGTCCCCATAGACCCTCTGGTGCGGCTATTGGAGAAGCTCTTGGCAGGGGATACTGAGGTGTGGCTGGGTGTCGGGAACAGTACCTGGTGCTGGGGAGAGCCCTGCTCTGATAGATTATCATGGATGTCATTGACAGGTGAGCAAAATCACTGTTCATGTAGGGAAGGGGGGGGGGGTGTGAGTAGTGCAGGAATCAAGTAGGTCAGTGTGGTGGTCAGTATAGTGGTCAGTATATAACTCAGGTAGGTCAGTGTAGTGGTCAATATAGAATTCAGGTAGGTCAGTGTAGTGGTCAGTGTAGGGAACAGGTAGATCAGTGTAGGAATCAGGTAGGTTAGTGTAGTGGTCAATATAGGGATAAGGTTGGTCAGTGTAGTGGTCAGTGTAGGAATCAGGTAGGTCAGTGTAGTGGTCAGTGTAGGAATCAGGTGCAGTGATCAGGTAGGTGTAGGAATCAAGTTGGTCAGTACTACTGTACTAGTGGAAGGGACTTGGGGAGTGCTAAAAGTCTCCCAATAAAAAAAATTGTCCCCGGAATTTCATTTAAAAAATCTGGTCACCTTACTCTAGAGCCTTGGAGATAAGCTGCCATTCAATGGTCTAATGCATGAATCTGTGAGGAAATTAGATGGCCTTTTGCATTCGATGGTGGTGGGTTTATTGTGGAAGGTATGTTGGGATAAGGATAAAAAAAAGTTGACAAATATTTTTATTTTTTTATTTTTGTGCAATTTGCTGAATTGTCTTCCAAAATCTCTCCATTTGCCGCTCCCATTGATTTTCTATGCACATATGCAAATGAGGGAGATACGCCGATTCACGAACGTAGTTGTGCCCGCCCCATATTATACGCGGTTTGCGTAAGTCGTACGTCCGGCGTAAAGTTATTCCCCATATAGGAGGCGCAACTCATGCAAAGGTATGGACCAGGGAACACAAGCCGTCGTATCTTTTGTCGCTTCTCGTTTACGTTGTACGTGAATATGACTAGGTGTAGGTTACGTTCATGTCGTAGGCAGTGATTCGACGTATCTTAGGCAGTTGTTTCGACGTGATTCTGAGCATGCGCACTGGGATGCGGCCACGAGACGGCGCATGCGCCGTTCATTTTAAGTACTTCTTTGACGCTTGGCCCATCATTTGCATGGGGTCACGCCTCATTAGCATGGCTCACGCCCACTTCCACCTACGCTGGCTTACGCCGAGGAAACCAAGCGTATCTTTAACAGCGAGTGGGAGCGAGTGCTTTGTGAATCCAGTGCTTGCATCTGTGCGCTGCGCTGGCGTAGCGTAAAAGAGATACGCTACGGTGGCATAAATATGCGCCGATGTATGTGAATCCGGGCCATTGTGTTGAGATCCGTCAGATTTGGTCAATGATTTTATAAATGGCTTTCTATAAAGTATGTACACATTTTACCACACTTTATGGCTCATTTATTGCGGTAACATATATACCGTGGTGTGGTTTTCATTCCTTGAATGGTTCCCCACTGCACTTATGCAGTAACAGGAAATATAGTTTCACTGCACAACACCAAAACTGTGCTTTGTAGTATGCTTCGTCAAAAAAGGTGTATGTCGGTTTTTGGCTTTGCTGTGGTGCATTAAAACTTTTTTTTATTTTTTATTTAATCCTATAGTAACCTAAAAAAGGACTCTAGACAACGTCAGCAGCCCCTGATATCATTGTGGTGTGTTGATGCATGCAATAAGGCAGCCTATTTGTTTTGTTTGGCTGCCAATACTCTGCAATGCATTTAAAAGTTAAACTTTTTACTGTACTTCACCACAGCATTGGGCAGTGTGGAATTTGGATGGCACTCAAAATAAATGGCACTGCCAAGTGTTCTTTACCATGCATTGCATGAACTTATAGGCGCTTAGGAAGCCTAATAGATATTGGCATCTTTGCCGATTTTTTAGTGTAGTCTAAACTACCAATACCTTGATGAGAAATGCTTGACTCCACCTACTTAGTTAGGTTTTAATATATATATATATATATATATATATATATATATATATATATATATACACACACACACAGTATCTTACAAAAGTGTGTACACCCCTCACATTTTTGTAAATATTTTATTATATCTTTTCATGTGACAACACTGAAGAAATTACACTTTGCTACAATGTAAAGTAGTGAGTGTACAGCTTATATAACAGTGTACATTTGCTGTCCCCTCAATACAACTCAACACACAGCCATTAATGTCTAAACCACTGGCAACAAAAGTGAGTACACCCCCAAGTAAAAATGTCCAAATTGGGCCCAAAGTGTCAATAATTTGTGGTGCCACCATTATTTTCCAGCACTGCCTTAACCCTCTTGGGCATGGAGTTCACCAGAGCTTCACAGGTTGCCATTGGAGTTCTCTTCCACCCCTCCATAGCGACGTCACAGAGCTGGTGGATGTTGAAGACCTTGCGCTCCTCCACATGCTCAATAGGTTTTAGGTCTGGAGACATACATGGACAGTCCATACCTTTATCCTCGGCTTCTTTAGCAAGGCAGTGGTCGGCTTGGAGGTGTGTCTGGGTTGTTATAATATTGCCCTGCGGCACAGTCTCCGAAGGGAGGGGATCATGCTCTGCTTCAGTATGTCAAAGTACATGTTGGCATTGACGGTTCCCTAAATTAACTGTAGTTCCCCAGTGCCGGCAGTACTCATGCAGCCCCAGACCATGACACTCCCACCACCATGCTTGACTGTAGGCAAGACACTTGTCTTTGTACTCCTCACCTGGTTGCCACCACACTGGTTTGACATTATCTGAAAAGTTTATCTTGGTGTGTTTGGGATTGTTATCATGTTGGAATACTGCCCTGCAGCCCAGTCTCCGAAGGGAGAGGATCAGTATGTCACAGTACATGTTGACATTCATTGTTCCCTCAATGAACGGTAGCTCCCCAGTGCCAGCAGCACTCATACAGCCCCAGACCACAACACTCCCACCACCATGCTTGACTGTGGGCAAAACATACTTTTCTTTGTACTCCTCACCTGGTTGCTGCTGCCATACATGCTTGACACCATCTGAACCAAATAAGTTTATCTTGGTCTCATCAGACCACAGGACATGGTACCAGTAAACAGGGGCGGACTGACAACTCATGGGGCCCCCTGGGCAATAGAAGATTATGGGGCCCCTGGGCTTACAGATGGCCACCACGCCAGGAGGCAGTACAGAGGCGGGGCAGCTAAAATCTCGGGATTTTCACATCAAAAGCATGTCGGTTTCGGACATATCAGGGACAGATGTAAAAAAAAACATAGATTTTTACATACTTTCCCTCGTTTTACTGAGCCTGGCAACACTGATGGGGCCCCCTAGTGGCATGGGGCCCTTGGTTCTGCCCCTACCCACCTCTGAGTACCGACCCTTGATTCTACCCCCTATCCAGCTCCCACTAGGGCCTCTTTTCGAAAATATAGAGCCAAGTATCATTTTGTAATACTATGTAATTTGGTAATGATAACAAGCAAAGCAATAAAAATAGATCCCCCACAGCCAGCAGCAATATACCCCCCCAGCAACAATAGACCCTAGTAGCATCAACAGATCTCCCAGCAGCCAACAACAATAGACTCTCCAGCAACCATAGACCCTCCCTAAACAGCGGATCCCTTCCAGGAACAATTAACCCCCCAGTAACAAAAGATCCTCCACCAGTAAAAATGTATCCCCTCCAGCAACTATAGACACCCCAGCAGCCAGCATCAGTAGACCCTCCATCACACCCCAGTACCCCTTGTCATTGCATACAGTACATTCAGTGGTTGAGGTGCCAGAACGGTGTTGCCCCTGAAAAAAAGCCATGTATATTTTTTTATATATATATATATATATATATATATATATATATATATATATATATATATATATATATATATATATATATAAAATTGTTCTTTGTCATAGGGCACTGCTAGTGCAGACATGACTATAAGAGACCTGTCATTCCAGACATATATAAGCTGCAATCAATGACTTCTCCTTTTTCGGCTTTAGTGCTTTGACTAACTGACCCAGCACAAGAACAGATATAAGGATTGTGTCTGACACTGTGGGGTTGATTTAGTAAAACTGGTGAAGCTCTTCATAGAAATCAATTAGCTTCCAGTTTTTTTTCTGTCAAAGCATAATTGAAGCTGAAGTTAAAAGCGGATTGGCTACCATACAGATTTTGTGCTGCTTTAGTAAATCAACCCCAATATTCTTGTTTTTTCAATATGTGACCAAAAACATTGATGCCAGACACCGCCAGGCAACCAGCATTCTGACCCAGAACAAATATGCAGATGAGGACCTCTGACATTGCTCAGACATGCCTGATCTGCATACTTGTTCTAGATCAGTGACTTAGAAAGTATTAAAGACACTGGGTATTTCTGTCATATGACACGTTTGATATAATCGTCCCTTGGGGCCACTTTACATCAATGTACATGGAGCAATGCACATTTCTGACAGCCACTTTTGCATATGTTTTCATGAGCGGCTCTAAGTGTTAATGTTTCTAATAACATATGTTTGAGTTGTCTTTCTTTCGGGAATGGTTGAGTAAGGACTGGCTAAAAAAAAAAAAAGGGGGACTTCTTTATCCTTGCTTTAAGAGTGCATGAGGATGTACATCATTGTACAAAGTCATGTGAGTCTATTTGTATAATGGAGGCCCAATAACATGGTTCCTGAAAATACTGCAAACTGATCTCAACATCCTGCATAGACATCAGTTAATCTTCAAACTTATATTTACAAGCTTGCAGTACTCTGCGGGTAAACACACAGATGAGAACAACCCCATTTAGGGAGAATGTGACTAAGGGCTCATTCAAACTTAGTGCAGTGACTGGCATTTTTCTATACTGGGTAAATGTAAATCACCACTAGGATAAATAGTAAACAATTGTTTTCTATGTGTTCTGCTCATACTGCAATGCAACTACAGTAAAATGCAGACATATTACCACCGTCCACAGGAAGGTACCACATGGCACTGTGTGAAACAATAAATGAAGGGTCATTTTGTAACACTTCAATTAAAATGTTTTTTTTTTTAAGAAACAGTAATTAGTGCAATGCACTGAAACACACGTCACAACACTCCCCTCACTTGCAGCTTACTGCTAGTAAAAATGAACAGCTGCCTGCACAGAAAAACAGAGCATTTTGTGTGAATGAGCCCAAATGAGCACCAACCATGTTTCCCTGAAAATAAGACCTATTTTGTTTATCAGGGAGGGCTGCAATATAAGCCAATAAATAAATATGGTACTACAGCGCTACTAATACTAATTAATCAAAGAAAAAATAGAAATAAAAAACTAAATAATACCGCTGCAGACACAAAAAGGGTGTACAAAACCAATAATAGTGAGAAAATAGGTGTGTTGCGCTGATAATAACTAATTTCTGCGTACAAAATTATATAAGAAAGGAGACCCCCTAGTAAACTTAATACAAAAGGGATCACAAGTGCAAAATAGACAATATTAAATCATCCAGTGAAGTGCCAGTGAAGTGCTAGGAATGAATCCCTATTAAGATCAGCATGCAATCTTCATGGGCAACTGCAGCAAGTCAGTACAACCTCTGTCGCATGGGAAAAAAAAGGGAGAGAGACACCACAGTCCAATATTCATGGGATAGTTCAAAGTATACAGACTTCACTCCCCTGTAACTTTTCACTTCAAAGACAGTGCCGCTCATGTAAAAAAGAGAAAACACAGATATGGTGCAAATAACGTATAAATAGGAAGAAAAACCAATGCAATACAGCGATTGCACTCACGGAAGCCTCGATCACATTAGGCTCTGCTGTAAAGTATAACGAACGCCGCTCAGTGCTTAGACGATCTCCTCAGGTGGATGGTCGCGTCACTCGGCTCCTCCCCCACGCGTATCGTCACTAGACACGCGACTTATTCATGGGTTGCCTCCTTTCTTATATAATTTTGTACGCAGAAATTAGTTATTATCAGCGCAACACACCTATTTTCTCACTGCAATATAAGCCCTACCCTGAAAATAAGCCCTAGTAAAGTTAATGAAAAAGCTGTAATATGTTTTGGCCCCTCCCTCTTTAGTGCTTGGAGTGGGTTGTTAATAAGTTTCAGCTGCTTTGCTGTTAATTGAAATTAACAACAAGTGCACTAGATGGGCAACAATGCGACAACCTCCAAAACAGGAATGTTTTTTTCAGGTGGATGTGTCATTTTTTTTCCCTATTCATCTTTTCTGACTGTTTTTCACTAGTTTTCCATTTGGCTAGGGTCAGTGTCACTATTGGTAGCACGAGGCGATACTTGGACCCTATAAAGGTTGCACAGGCAGTCCAACTCCTCCAGGATGGCACATCAATACGTGCAATTGCCAGAAGGTTTGTCGTGTCTCCCAGCACAGTCTCAAGAGCATGGAGGAGTTTCTAAGAGACAGGCAGTTACTCTAGGAGAGCTGGACAGAGCCGTAGAAGGTCCTTAACCCATCAGCAGGACTGGTATCTGCTCCTTTGTGCAAGGAGGAACAGGATGAGCACTGCCAGAGCCCTACAAAATGACCTCCAGCATTTTCCATTGAACACCAGAATTGGCAGGTACGCCACTTGTGCCCCATGCTTTTCACAGATGAGAGCAGGTTCACCCTGAGCATATGTGACAGACATGAAAGGATCTGGAGAAGCCGCGGAGAACTTTATGCTGCCTGTAACATCGTTCATCGTGACCGGTTTGGTGGTGGGTCAGTGATGGTCTGGGGAGGCATATCCATGGAGGGGTGCAAAGACCTCTACATGGCACCCTAACTGCCATTAAGTATCGGGATGAAATCATTGGACCCATTGTCAGACCCTACGCCGGTACAGTGGGTCCTGGGTTCCTCCTGGTGCACGACAATGCCCGGCCTCGTGGTGAGAGCATGCAGCCAGTTGCTGGAGGATGAAGAAATTGATACCATTGAATGGCCCCCACGCTCACCTGACCTAAATCCAAAAGAACACCTCTGGGACATTATGTTTTGGTCCATCCGGTGTCACCAGGTTGCACCTCAGTCTGTTCAGGCGCTCAGTGATGCTCTGGTCCAGATGTAGGTGGAAATACCCCAGGACATCATCCGTTGTCTCATTAGGAGCATGCCCTGATGTCATGCATGAATACAAGCACTTGGGAGCCATACAAACTACTGAGGACCATTTTGAGTTGTTGCAATGAAATTGCAGCAAAATGGACTAGCTTGCTGCATAATTTCTTCACTTTGATTTTCAGGCTGTCTTTGAATTCAGCCCTATGTAGGTGGATAATTTTCATTTCCATCAAATGATGTGCCATCCTTTCATTCCTAACACATTACCCAGTATAGATATCCAGCATGAGATTTTTGCCCGTTGAGATCTGATATGTGTTCAAAGTGTTCCTTTAATTTTTTTGAGCGGTGTATAAGACCTGGTCTTATTTTTGGGGAAACACGGAAGTACTCCAAATGTACCAGTGTACCAAACTCCCAGTTTAGTTCTATGTGTGCAACTCTATAACTCTCTTTTATTTTTTATTTATTTTTTAGCAAAATAGTCCCCTAACAGCCACTTAAAATAAGAAAGCTGTAGCGGCTGCAATACTCACCTTTCAATCTGGAACTGTTCCCAACAGTACTTCCCTTTGGCCAGAAGATGTTCTCAGTCTTTTCAGATTGATTGACACCCAATATGTAACTAGACCAGCCTTTCTAAAACCCAGAGGATGGAGTATGGGAAGGCTGACTGTACAACCAGTCATTCAGATTTTTCACATTCAATAACTGCCAGCAGCAAAACACAAGGCATTCCCCCATCAACACTGACTGCATTGATAGGGGAAAATCAAATCATCTATGGGCTACTTAAAATGTCATTGGCGTCATGTAGCTGTTTCTGTCAAGTATCGTTGACTGTGGAACTATAGGGGTACCATCAAATCGGAGGCCAATCAGCCAAGGAACATTGAGAAGGACCAAAGAACCCTGGCTGATCTAGACAATTGTATTTTTTTTCAATAATATTATTATTGTAGTTATTATACAGGATTTATATAGCGCCAACAGTTTGTGCAGCGCTTTACAACATTATGGGCCAGATTCTCAAAGGGCTTACGACGGCGCAACGCCATTTGCGCCGTCGTAAGTCCTAATCTGGCCCGGCATATCTATGATACTATGATTCTTAGAATCAGTTACGCATAGATATCCATTAGATCTGACAGGCGTAAGGCTCTTACGCTGTCAGATCTTAGATGCAATTTGTTTTCCCGCCGCTAGGTGTCGCCGATGTCGTTTTCCCCGTCGTCTATGCAAATTAGCTATTTACGCGAGATTCCCGAACGTACGCGCGGTCGACGCAGTGAATTTACGACGTTTCCGTAGCTTTTGCGACGCGTAAAGTTGCCCCTGCTATATGAGGGGCAACCAATGTTAAGTATGGCCGTCGTTCCCGCGTCGAAATTTAAAAAAGTACGTTGTTTGCGTAAGTCATCCGTGAATGGCGCTGGACGCCATTTACGTTAACGTCGAAACCAATGACATCCTTGCGATGTCATTTAGCGCAATGCACGCCGGGAAATTTTAAGGGACGGCGCATGCGCAGTACGATCGGGCTTGCGCTGGAGAATTTACGCTACGCCGCCGCAACTTTTCAGGCAAGTGCTTTGTGAATCAAGCACTTGCCCGTAAAACTTGCGGCCGCGTAACGTAAATGAGATACGTTACGCCACCGGAGTTTTACTCCATTCTACGAGAATCTGGCCCAAAGGGTATCCAATACAGCAACAATACAATTCAATACGAGAGGGTTAGGAGGGCCCTGCAAAGCATTCTGAATGGCGCCCTTTCCAAGCGGCCAACCTCCTGTACTCACAATGCAGCAGGACAGCCCCTCAGCACAGTACCTGGAAGCTAGTGGAGATCACTAGAGTGGTGTTGTCTACTTTAGCGATTTCCAGCTTCCCGAGGCATCAGCCAGTTATCGGATATGCATAATAACATTGGTCCAAGCGGGACCAATGTAACTATATAAAGTATACCACAACTATTAAATGAAAAAACAAATAAACATACATAACTCACGGGTCACAGGAGTGCAGAAAGAAGTGCACTCCTGTGACCTACAGGAGAAGTAGGGCCAAAAGAGCTTTGGCCCTACTTCTCCTTTAATGAAAATGACAAATGTGAGTGCATATAAACCCTCTCTTACCAATATGCAATAATTAGATCATGTGCTTGTATAAGAAAAATACTGTTCAGCTTCTTGACAGTAGGGTTATTGTATGATCATAGCATAGCCATAGTCATAGCAAGCAAGCCCAGGGATTGTTGTATATAGGAAGGAGGCTCTATTTGATTGTACTCATGTATATTTGGAGCCTATTTTGGAGTCTGGCCTAAAAAACATGAGTTCCCATTTTTTTGCGATTTAAATTGAAATTTCACGATACCCAAATGCACCAAATAAGTTGTAAATAATTCAGGAAGTTTTATGTGGCATTGTGTTAAACCAGCGCAGCGATGGGTTAGAATGTTTCCTAATGACAGTGTTTGTGGTGCGGAAATGTTTTTTTTTCTTCTGTTGTCACAATGGGGGTTTAATGTCTGTCATGGAAGGACAGTCACTCTGCATTGGATCCCTGTCACAATGCATAGTAATGAGCAGAATATCTAACCTAAGGACGTAAGGGCAGAATAATTATCAAATAATCCCTTATTAAAATCCTAACGAGAGGCATTAAACATCGGCCAAGAAAAGGCCCCGAAACAAGCTGAGCAGCACACGCTGCTCACAGCAAAACAGGATAATATCAACAATTACCCAGTATAAGCTCATTAGTACGGGGCTGCAGAATGGCTCAATGCTGGGGGGGTGACAGTGAAGGACAGTGACAAGGAGCTCTCCAATCACATAATGGTTTAATAAGCAGCTGGGACACAGTAAGGGGTCATAAGCAGTGGGAAAATGCTGCGGCTTGCTTGCTGAACCTGGAGTCTAAATTAACCCTTTACCATCATTCTAATACAGGCTGAGGAGTCACGGAGCACAGATTTCCATTTTTTTGGAGCAAATAGGACCATGATATAGTTATATTTACTGTGTATTAATTTTTTAGTGGGGGGTGTATATATATATATATATATATATATATATATGTATATATAAATATATATATATATATATATATATATATATATATATATATATATATATATATATATATAAATATATATATATATATATAAATATAAATATATATATATATATATATATATATATATATATATATATATATATATATATATATATGTGTGGTAGTTTGCTTATTTGTGTTGTACAATTCTCTACTTGAACATGCATATCTAGCACACGTGGTAACATTTATATCTTTGGAACATTACTACACTTGCAGGAAAATTGCAGAAAACTACATTTTCAGAAAACGAATTGCATTAAAACACAAAGATATGAACTGTACCATTATATTCAATAGTGGCTATTTATAATGAAGAGCTGACTCCGCTATCTGTTCACTTGCGCTATACTCCACGTTATTGTTTTTTAAGAGTAAGATTTATTGAGTCTTTGAACACAATTACACAGAAAATAAGTCAGGGGTCAAAGGGCAGTAGTTGAGGTACAATGAGATAAAAGGGATGAAACGTCCCCATTTTAGATAACCACCGAGATGCAATACATACTAGTGTAGCACTAGCAACGTGTCCTATAAAACTGCTTAAATGCAATTGTGTGAATGCCATGATAGCCAATGACATTGTAGTGCTCAAAGTAAGGTGTGTATCATCTCAATAACCTCAGAAAATGGGAAAAGAAGGAGAAAAAGAAGAAAGTAGAGAAGATAAAAAGGGAGGGTACCCGGTTGGGAGTAGTTACTGAATATTCTTTGAGAACACTGAAGTTTTGATGAGCTGGAAAAGCCAATCCAAGTTCACCAAGGAGCTAGCTGTTTACTCCTCCATCCTCCAGTCATTAATAGGAACTTTGGGCCAGATTCTCAGTGGAGATACGACGGAGTTATTCAGATACGCCGTCGTATCTCTCAGGCCCCATACTCACGACCAAACATGTCTGCTGAAACTGGCCCGCAGGCCAGTTTCAGCAGACATGTTTGGTCGTGTGTGGGCGCGAGCGGGCCGAATTCCAGCAAACATTTGCCCGCCGGGCCTTTTCCCAGCAGACAAATATTCCTGGACTTGTTTTAAAACAGTCCGCTGGAATTCTGCCCGCTCGGACATGTACGGTCGTCAGTACAGACCTACCGTACATGTCCAGGCGCCCGCCGTCCCTCGCATGCGTCGAATGACTTCGACGCATGCGTGGAAGCATTTTAAAGGCGGGCCGCCCACGTCGCCGCGTCATTGTCGCGGCGACACCGCGTCATCGACGCGGCGACACCGCGGACACGCCCCGCGTATTGTTTACGCGCGGACTTCTGTACGATGGTGTGTACAACCATCGTACAGAAGCCCTCTGGCAGACATGTATGGTGAAAACGGTCCGTCGGACCACTTTCACCATACATGTTTGTCCGTGTGTACCCGGCCTCAGAGTATCTATGCGACTGATTCATAGAATCAGTTACGCATAGATATCCCTAAAATCCGACAGGTGTAATTGTTTTACACTGTCGGATCTTAGGATGCAGTACCGCGGCCGCCGCTGGGGGGAGTTTGCGTCGTAAACCAGCGTCGGGTATGCAAATTTGGAGTTACGGCGATCCACGACGGATTTTTGCATTTGCTACGTCGCCGCTAGTCTAGTTTCCCGTCGCAAAGTTAGTCGTCGTTTTTGGTGCCTTAACTTTACACAGCAATCGTATTGCTGTATAAAGTATGGCCGTCGTACCCGCGTCGAAATGTAAAAATTCACGTCGTTTGCGTAAGCCGTCCGGGAATACGGAATTACGCTACGCACGTCGCCGTTCGAAAAAATGACGTCACTTCGCGCAAAGCACGGTGGGAGTTACGAAACGGAGCATGCGCAGTAGGTCCGGCGCGGGAGCGCGCCTAATTTAAATGGCACACGCCCATTTAAATTACGCGGGCTTACGCCGGAGGCTGCCGGCGTAGTTTTAATTGCAAGTGCTTTGTGAATCAGGCACTTGCGATGAAAACTTGCGGCGGTGTAACGTATCTATGATACGTTACGCCGCTGCACTTCTACCTGAATCTGGCCCTTTGGTTGTCCTCCAATGCCTAGGAATCAGGTCTCGGACTACAGATAAGAGGAATCTGAGGAGGCCTTTTTTGGTCTTTTTAACTAATCCATATATAATAGATAACAAGGTTTGGGTCTTGGGCCAGGCAGTTACTGTACTTTGGTGGCATATTTGAAAGATACCCCAATAGGGCCAAATAAGAACAGGACCACCACCAGACATGTAACATACTGTAATTCCACCCTCTTTGCCACATCTCCAACACTGGTCAGGGATTTATAACATGTATCTCGGTTCCTTTATATAGTAAAAAAAGACTGGTTATTACAACGTAAATACTACAAAAAAAAAATCCATATGGGTACAGTGTTGTATAACTGAGTAATTGTCAGTCAAACTATAACAGCGCTGAAAACTGAAATATGGCCAGGAAAGGGAGGGAGTATAACATGCCTCTCTTGAAGTGGTTAAAGCAGTCATGGTAAGTGCTTTATAAATGGACTCCTAGGTAAAATACAGTATCATAGGTTCATATTTTTTGTATGCTGTATGTAACCAAAAGAACCAAGAAGTGGGTCTATTCTTTGAACCTTTGCAATGGCCAATACCAGTGTGCTAATTGCAGTTATTTATAAGAAACAATCAAAAGTTACTTTATTGAAGTCAGGTGAATGAAAGATTATTTATGACTGGTTAGCATACTACACTTTGCATATTGTCCCCTGGCTTACAGATAATGTGAAATTTACTTTCAATAAGTTTTTATTAAATATTTCATATAGGAATACAGTCATCATATATACTTTTCAAAAATAGATATGGCACCTAGAATCATCACATAGCCGAATGCTAATAAATCTTGTAACGTTTAATACAATAAAATAAAATAATTCTTTGAGGAAAAAACAGAAGAAGTAGTGACTGTCTGGTAGGCTAAATAAAGTAGTAAAATTAACTATCCTCATGACCCAAGAAGGTCATTCTGAGTAAACTGTGGCTCGGATTCGAGGGCAACGCGGAGACCAGACCCTCAGCACCCCGTATGGGATCCTGCTGTGCTAAGGGAAAGGTCCCCGACCCCCGTTCCTCGCCATCCCCCCCCGCACCACTCTCACTAGTGCGGGCGAGTGGAGTGCAGCGGGATGCGAAAAACCCACTATGAAATTCCCCCTACAACATTTGCTATAAATAGAGGAGTCTAACAAGACATTAAAGTGTCAGTATCATCGACCGTAATCCTATAAAGATCGCTTGGTTAAAAAAAAAAAGAAAACAAGAGGATCTAGTACCAAAGGGATAGTCACATAAAGGTAATAGATTAGGAAATAGATAGAAGAAGAGGGAAAGAGGTCAGGGAAGGGAGGGGATATAGAATGTCTAACATAGGGCTAGGCGGCAGTCAAGCTGTGACTTAAACGGGTGCCAGAGGAACACCGATATAGTCAGCCCAAGGTCCCCAGGTCTCAAGAAACATCTCAAAAGAATCATCCAGAATGCTGGATAACTTTTCTTGGGTCATGACCCATGAAATTTTTTGCTTAGCAACCGATACCATCGGCTTGGGTTGCTTCCAGGATTTTGCAATGGCTATTTTGGCACCAAGCAGAATAAAGTGCATTAATTTTTGAGTAGGTTTGGCCAGTAGAGGGATATGGGCATTCAGGAGAGCTACCTCTGGAGACCTAGGAATCCGGGTCCCTGTCACTGTGAATATCATGTTGAAGATGATTCTCCAGAAGGAGCGAATCCTAGGGCACTCCCACCATATATGAGCCATAGTGCCTCTCAGCTGACAACCCCTAAAGCAATTCGGGTTTCCACCTAGGTACATGACCGCTAATCTGGAGGGTGTGAGATACCATCTAGTAATGACTTTAACACTAGCCTCCATCAAGGACGTTCCCTGTATACCCCGGAATGATCTAAAGAATGCTTTATGCCAGGATTCTTGGCTAATATCCATACGGAAGTCAGCCTCCCAGGCCTCCATATAGGGTGTTTTGGTTGATGGATGAGTGAGGGCCGCATAGATTGCCGAAATACCACCTCTTCGCTCCATGGCTTGGCCGCACCAGATTTCATATGATGTAAAGTTAGGGGGTAGAGGTTTTGATTTCCAAATGGCATGCAGGAATTGTGAAATCTGCTGAAAGTGGGCCTTCTCCGAATCAGGTAGTTTCAGGGTGTGAATACAGAAAGAAAGGGAAATAGGACCACTAGGGGTAAAATACTGTCCTATCCGATACAGCCCTTTATCCAACCACCATTGAAACTCCTCAGATCGCATTCCGGGAGGAAAATCAGGGTTATTAAAAATACGAGCTAAAGGACGGATAGACGAGGTAAGGTTGGTGTTTTGTCTAAGGCGATCCCATAAGGCAAAAGATTGGGACAACACTGGGGATAAGATAGAAGGGCGAGATTTAATAGGAATCCATAGAAGGCAGTCCAGTGGTATGTTGGGGACTGCTTGTTCCTCAATGTTGACCCAATCCGGTATATTGTGTTTGTCATATATAGATGAGAGCTGTACTAATCTAGCTGAGAGGAAGTAGTTGTATAGATCGGGAAGACCAAGCCCACCTTTCCGTTTATGTCGAAAGAGTGTGTCCTGGGGTATACGATACCCCGAAGCGCCCCATACGAACTTAAGTAGTTTACTTTGAAACGATTTTAAGTGATTCCTTCTGATTGGGATAGGAAGGGAGCGAAAGAAATATAGGAGTTTGGGGAACAGAGTCATTTTGATCGAGTTGATCCTACCAATCCAGGAAAGGTTTAATTTAGACCAATTAAGCATGTCAGTTTCCAGTTTTTTGTATATGGGGGGATAGTTAAGGTTATAGAGAGCCTCGGTCTTGGCTGCTAAGGTGATGCCTAGGTATTTTATAGTCGACTCACTCCAGATAAATTTAAAGGAATGTTGGAGGCCCTGAACTTCTTGGGGACTTAGAGATATATTTAGTGCTTGAGATTTGGAGTAGTTGACCGAGAGGCCCGATAGTTTAGAAAAGTTGTCTAGAGTACGACATAGGTTGGGGAGGGTGGTAATGGGAGAAGTCAAGAACAATAGTATGTCGTCCGCGAAGAGCGCACATTTATGGATCTGTTCCCCGCACTTGACTCCTAATATATCGGGATTCTGTCTTATGGCAATAGCGAGAGATTCTATCGCAATAGCAAATAATAATGGCGACAGGGGGCAGCCCTGTCTCGTGCCTCTCTTAATTTCTATGGGTTTGGAGTAGTGGCCATTTATCCGAACAATCGCCCTAGGGTGTGCATACAGTGCTCTGACTATACCTAGAAACCCGGACCCAAACCCCCAACGTTCGAGAACGTTGAAAATGTAAGGCCAGGAAACAGAATCGAAGGCCTTTTGGAGATCCAGTGACAATAAGAACCCCTTCTGGGGGGTCCCTCCCGTCCAATTGGTTTGTAGGATCGATATTAAGTCTATTGCCCGTCTAATTTGATCTGGGCCTTGTCTGCCCGGTATGAATCCCACTTGGTTACTGTGTACATACTGTCCAATAAACCCCGCCAGTCTGTTGGCTAAAATTTTTGTGAGGACCTTAAGGTCATTGTTAATAAGGGAAATTGGACGGTAATTATGGACATCTTCTGGATTTTTGTCAGGTTTGGGGATAACTGAAATGAAAGCCGTGTTAATCTGGGGGTCAAAAGGGCTGCCCATGGTTTTGGAGTTAAAGAATCTGACCATATGGGGTGTGAGTATATCTACAAAGGATTTATAATAAGGGATGGAAAGACCATCCGGTCCCGGAGCTGACCCCTTACGGAGACCCTTGATCACCTCCCTCACCTCATCCCCTGTGATTGGGGAATCCATTATCTCCCTATGAGCCCTCGAGATAGAAGGGATGGGGAGGCCATCAAAAAATTTTGAATGTAGGTTCGTCGAGGGCGGTGTATGAGAGTCATAGAGGCTTGAATAAAAGCTATGAAAAGCTTCCAGAATCTTGGAGGGATTGGTCGTGGGAGGATCCCCCCCTATTTTAATTTTAGGCATGGAGATCAGTTTGGTTTTGGGGGAAAGTTTGGATGCGAGCATGGGTCCGATTCTGTCAGCTTTGGTGAAGAATTTGTGTGCACCCCATCTAAGTGATTTTTCTGCTCGGGTTGTCAGAGCTAGGTTCAGAGCCAACCTGGCATTATCAAGCAGGGTAGTAGGGACTCCCGTCGGATTCTTTTTATGCATTTCCTTGAGGGAAGAATATTCCTTTTCTAATTTCTCTATATCAGCTAATCTTTCCTTCTTAACCCGCGAGGAGATCTGTATAAGCTTACCCCTGATATAGGCTTTGTGGGCCGCCCAGAGTGTTTCCTCCGACACTTCTCCAGTATCGTTGAGCTTAAAATAGTCTAATAGGGCAGATCCTATCTCCTTGACTCTGGCCGGCTCAGAAAGTAGCGACTCATTCAATCTCCATAACGTGCGCGAGCCTACCCTGAGGCCTAGTTTAAGTGTGATAAGAACTATGGAGTGGTCTGATATAGCAGAGTCCCGTATGGAAGCAGACAGTACAGCCGGTAAGTTGGTGGAGGGTGTAAGAATGTGATCAATGCGAGCATATGTGAGATGTGGGTGGGAAAAGTGAGTGTAGTCTCTCTTAGAGGGGTTGAGTTCCCTCCAGGCATCCGCAAGGCCAAAGCTATGCAGAAGCCTGGCGATTTTGAGGCTTTCTCTCGACGGACGTATTAGTCTAGACCCAGGCGGTTTAGTTTTGTCTAATCCGTGATCCAGGGCCATATTGGAATCACCACCAAATACTATAGTACCTTCTAAATTAGGGGATAGGGCCTCAAGCATCTCCTTGAAAAATTTTGCTTGTCCCCTATTCGGGGCGTAATAAGATACAAATGAGAATATTTGATCCCCTATCCTCCCTTTTAAAAGTAAAAACCGCCCATCCGGGTCAGAGATGTCGGAAGTCTTAACAAATGCACATTTTTTGGAGAAAAGAATAGCCACCCCTTTCGTTTTGTTTTCTGCACTGGCTAAATAAAATTGGGGGAAATGCTGATGAAGAAAAGTAGGGCTGTATCGGATAGGAAAGTGAGTCTCCTGTAACATAATGACATCAAAATGGAGAGATTTATATTGATCCAATACCTTCCTTCGTTTAATCGGGGAGTTAATACCTTGGACATTTTGGGAAGCAATGCGGAGCTTAAGATCACAGGAGCTAGCCATGGAGTTCAGAGGTGGCCCCCCAGCGCAAGCATCCCTCACTCACCTGCTGCAGTCTCAGGACCAAGAAGGATCTGACCCAGATCGCAGCAACCTTTACGAGGTCTGGACCCCCCGAGCTGATTCTGTTAACTGAGGTACCTGGAAGCATAACACATGTTAGACCAACAGAAAGATGCATAGGGATCACGGGAAGAGGGAGGGGAAGACAGGAAAGGACAGAACCAGAAAGGTCTCCTGAAATAAGAAAAAGGAGCGCTAGGGAGGAGAGGCCCCAGACGCTCATGTAAGTGAATTCACAATCAGCTCTCCCCAAACCAGGGAGAGCCGTCCATCCCTCGGGGACCATAAGTCGACCGAAGGCTGGAAGGAGGCGCATAGGGACCAGGCCCAGACCGGGTGCCCATAAAAAAGGAATGATCACATAAAAATAATGGAACGGTGCACGACATACAATACATCCGTAACCTGGGAGTAAGAGTGAGAAACCCCCGAATGCCTTCGCGGGCCCTCCCCCGCGGAAAAAAAAAAAAAAAAAAAAAAAAAATTGAGCAAAACCCAGATAATCCTCTAGTAAGCCTAAAAAGTAGCCTCCCCAATACCCAAAGGGTTCAGCTGTATTAAAAGGGACAATATAAAGTAACCAGGAGGGAGACATAGAAAAAAGACAACCGGTCTAGCATATCTGGGAGTATAGAGCACACTTGAACCTAGAATCCAACATTTTAGTAGAGACTAGGAGAGAAAACATTAGAAGAGAAGAAACACCACACAATGGAAGAAATCGAGTGAGACAAATCAAGTCAGTTTGTTCAGCTCAGCCAAGGTTTAGCACAACGGTGAACAAAAACCTGCTATTCAAGCAGGAGAAGTACTACTTCAGGTAGTTCCATCATCTTTAGCCTTCTTGTTTTTGTTCTTCACCCATAATGGAGATGGAGGGCTAGTGGGAATGGCTCGTTTATTAGATCCCTGTCCTGTGTTGGACGTGTCCATTTCCGCTTCTTGTGCAATGATCTTCAGGCGAAGGAGCAATGCCTCACCGTCTGGAAGATTGGAAAAAGCGTAGGATTTGCCTTTGAATTCAAACTTGACTGCAAAAGGGAAGGACCATTTATATTTGATCACTTTCTGGGTAAGAGCTAGGAGCAGGGGCTTCAAGGATCGACGTCTCTGGATGGTGGATGGAGATAGATCGGTGAAAAGTTGTACCTGATGTCCCTGGCACATTATGTTTTGATTAGATCTTGCTTGCCTCATGACCTCTTCCTTTATGAAGTAATGATGGGGTTTGGCAATGATATCCCTAGGGAAACCGTCTTTCCTGGGAGGTCCCAGGGCTCTATGGGCTCTATCCAGCTCCAAATGATGGGGGGCAACAGACGGGACGAGATATTTTATAAGGTCCTGCACTGCTTCTGGCACATTCAAAATGGTCTCAGGGAGCCCACGGATCCTAATATTCGCTCTTCTCGATCTGTTCTCGAGGTCATCGATACGAGACATAGCAATGTCCAGTTGGTCTTGTAGTGTTTGTAATTGGCTGAAGTTCTGTGAAGTAGCAGCAACTGTCTCCTCCATTTTGCTTTCAATAGCTTCAATTCTGGAGCCTAGTGAGTGAAAGTCTGCCTTCAAATCACCTGTTATTTTTGCAGCAGTTTGAGACAGTCCTCTCTCCAGAAGCATAGAGAATTTGAGGAATAGGTCATCCATTGAAGCTGCAGAGCCCTGTAGCTGCGTGTCATGGCTGAGGGGATTTTGTGTCAGCAGCATGTTAGCTCCCAATTGTAAGGGAGGTGATTCAGCCCCCTCTGGCGATTTTAATAAGCCTATGGCCTCCTGAGACAGAGAGCACCTCTGAGGGGAACTCCCCACTGCCTCTGGGGAAAACTGCTGGGGGGGGAGGAAGGGCTGCATTGGCCTGTGTGTCCCCTTCTCAGTCAGGCTGTGTGTGAGGGCTTTAGGCTGCTGCATGGCGGCCATCTTGATTTTACCTCACAGTTTTCCTTCTCCTATAACTGCCCGAGTCTTCCTCCGTTTTGTTCGCCGAAGGGGTCAAAATGTGCCCGATAGCCCGAGGAGTCCGCTCGTATCTTCCGTTACTAGCAACGGCGGCCGTGAACCGAGCTAGGGGCGCCGCTGTCCGGGCCTGGAGCGGAGCGCACGGATCAGGCGTCCATCACCGCCGCTCGCGCATGCGCACTGATAATGTGAAATTTAAAGCTTTACTATGGTAATTTTGAGTGTGCTAGTGAGAAACCAGAAATCATCACTGCTCTACTGTAAAGAAATGTGGCATAGAACAGCATTATCGTTTATCAAAAACCTATGGAATCCTGCACTTCGTTTACCTAATTAATTAGTTAACTGAAGGTGTATACCTTAGAGAGTGATCAGATTCTGTCTGCCATGTGCTGTAAGGATTATTCACACCGTGTCATTGGAGCTGTGTTGGTCTCCATTGATTAATGCAGGCTCAATGAAATGACCTATCAAAAACAATTGGCTTCTATGTACCCTATTCACACCATATAGCATGTTTCCATGTTTATGCAGCGTCAATGTGCATCAATGCATCGCACATCAGGAAAAAAATAGTCAAAAACGTTTTTACCCTTTCTGTTGCCTGTACAGCAATCATTTTAAGAGAAAATTGTATTTTAGAGAGGAGAACCTGATTTTTGGACCAGAGATTTTTGACGTGTTTAAAAATGTCTAATGGCTGGATCATTATTGGACAGTTTATTAGCCTAGTTTAGAAGAACAAAGCCATTCAACCAACTTGGCTGCAATTATAAAGAGAATAAGGCCGCGTACACACGGTCGATCTATCAGATGAGAATGTTCCGACAGACCGTTTTCATCGGTTCACCGCTGAAGCAGACCGATGGTCTGATGTGCGTACACACCATCAGTTCAAAAACCGATTGGGTCAGAACGCGGTGACGTAAAACACACGACGTGCTGAAAAAAACGAAGTTCAATGCTTCCAAGCATGCGTCGACTTAATTCTGAGCATGCGCAGGTTTTGAACCGATGCTTTTGTGTACTAACCATCGGTTTGGACCGATCGGTCAGCGGTCCATCGGTTCGATTTTAAAGCATGTTTTAAAATTTTGGTCTGAAGGACCAAAGACCGATGGGCCGTACACACGGTCGGTTTGGACCAATGAAACTGAACTTCGGTCCATTCTCATCGGTTTTGACCGATCGTGTGTACGCGGCCTCAGAGGTAGTACTTGATTTGACAAGTTTTTTGTGACAGAGGGATTTACAGAGTACCAAGGCTCAATATACGCCTACCCCATTACCCAAAATACAACACTTCGTCCATCTCTTTTGACCTAACACCAAATAGCGGTCATAGCAGCCCTTTATTTTAACACAAAGAAGTTTAATACAACCTTGGTGAATAATGCAATCAATGCATAACATACAGACTAACATTACCAGAACAGTAATAGATCCTACTAGGTCCAAGGCCTTGGCCTGGAAAAATGAACCACCTCTGTAATTCCAGATACAACCCAGTAAAGTTAATGTTATCAACCTAGACCTATTGCTGGGAAGCAGTGGCGTCTCCAGCTTTCATATTTAGGGGGGGCACATGGGGGGACAGGGACAAAAGTAGGGGGGCCAACTATAAAATGCAATTATATATATATATATATATATATATATATATATATATATATATATATATATAAAATCTCCTGGGGCCCTTTACTACGATCCCACTATGGGCCCTTTCACATGTTCTGCAGTGAGCTCCCTTCCTACTATACTAGGGGCCCCCCAGGGTGGCAGAAAACAAGATATATGTCACCAACACACCAAGAAAATATAAGGGTACAAAGCAGTGGGAGAACTATCAGGGTTGCAAAGGTTGTCTTGCCACCGGGCCCTGGTGTTCTGCCACTGTGGGGTTCCCCAGCTGTCCTGTCCCTGCTATTTACAGCGCTGGTCTGGCATCTGTCTCCTTGGCAGCGGCGGCAGTCTATTAGGACCTAGTGCTGGTGACATTATGGGTGCATGCAGGGGAAGGCTGGCACTATTGGTTATAGAGAGCCGAGCCCCCAGCTGGTCACCTAGCAGCAGTAATGCTGTATAACCTTCTCTGTTGACATGCTGATCGGCATGTGATCCAGGTGATGCTCCCAGTCAGATCTAATAAACACAGTATTTATTAGCATCAAGAGTACAACCACATAAATATAATCAACTGTATGATCAGCAGCCATGTGGGCTCTATGCCTGTAAAGTGTGGGCTTTGATCAATAAAATCACTGATATTTATGACTAGGATTTGACTAAGAGCATCACCTGGATTGCATCCCGATCAGCATGTCAGAGAAGGGTCCACTGCTGCTAAGCAACCTGCAGGGAGCTCAACTGTCTACAACCAATAGAGATGGCTCGGGTGTGTTTAAAATCCCACATGCCCGATCACGCCAGGAAGCCGACACTCCACAGTGCTAATCAATGTATGGGCTGCCTAAGAGCTAAGACCAGCCATAGACAGTTTAAATCTCAGCTGGTTCAGCAGAAACTGGCTGAGATTTGAACCATTAATGAGCAGATTCTCTTATAATTATCACTCGTGGTTACTGTATAGTCACTAGTGATAATCACTGTTTGTCGGGAGAATATAATTGCTGGGCAGGAGGGATATTCCCCTGTCACCACTGTCTGTTGATGGGGGGAATCATGCAAGTTTCTTTCCTGCAATCTGTGGATGCAGGAAAGAAATTTGCACCGTATATTATCTGCCTAACTGAAAGTGAGAGTAAATTGTTAATGTTTTGAAAGAACAGGAGAGGGGGAGGGAGACAAATGGGGGGGAGAGAAGGATGGAGATAATGTAGTTCAGTGATTACAGTGTACTGCAGTCTGCAGTGCACACACTTAAACAAGGTCCAGGCTAGAATATCTGGTTGTGTGAGTGCTTGCATTATGCAGTGTCGGCGAGCAGAGGGAGGGGGAGGAATCCCCCGCAGAGCTGACTGGGATCGCTCTCCCTCCCGGGGAGCAAAATACAAAAATTGCAATGGGGGGGGGGGCACATGGTGGGGCACAGCATGATGTTGGGGGGGTCAGGGCCCCCCTCTGGCCCCCTCCCCTAGGGACGCCTCTGCTGGGAAGGGACATGCATAACTAAAGATGGGCCCAACCTAAAACCCTTCATAATTTTAAGACAGTACCACCGTCAAAGACCCAGAGACCTCTTCCTGCTGCTATGAAATGTGAACAAAAGGACTACACCAATGCATAAAAAAATAGGAGCAAAAAGACCTACTGTACAAAATGCAAATAAATAGACAAACAAAAATTGGCATAAAGAAAACCTAATAAATACCAAACAAAAATATCCTTGGGGTGGGAGGGAGGGAGAAACCTCACCGATGCTGGTACAAGCTCTGACTGAAGCCCGACATGGTTCAGCCCTCTCTCCTCATACCAAGACACCAACCCCGATCCCCCAACCTTCCTATCAGGCAAGTAAGATTTATTTTTTATAAATAAATTCCCCAGCCTGCTGTACAACTTTGCCTCTTCTGCTCACCCCAGTTATGCTGGCCCTCCTCTTAGCCTTACTTAATTCCAGACCATATATTATCCAGATTTTGGAAAAACAAACAAAATCCCAGCAATTAATTTAGCAATTTGCGTGATTTATTAGTAGTGTAAAGGCCGTAGATTATTTTTACGGCTTTCATTTACCATTGGGACTGTGCACAGAGCAGCGGCCAACAGCTCATCCTGATTGAAGTGAATTACCTTGCTGGATGCTGAGATTTATGTGTATTTACTTCTGCCGGCATTAATAAACTTTTTAGAAACCTGGTAAATAAGTGTTATGCCCTGTGTTAAAAATCCGATTGTGTCAGAACGCGGTGACGTAAAACACAACGACGTGCTGAGAAAAATGAAGTTCAATGCTTCCGAGCATGCGTCGACTTGATTTTGAGCATGCGTGGATTTTTAACCGATGGACGTACCCACAGACGATCGTTTTTTTTTTCTATCGGTTTTTTAACCATCAGATAATTTTAAAACAAGTTCCTAGTTTTTTGACTGATGGATAAAAAACAGATGGGGCCCACACACGATCGGTTCGTCTGATGAAAACAGACCGTTTTTATCAGACGAACTGATCGTGTGTACACGGCATAACTGTTCTATTTCATAAAGGTCATTTTAATTTACTAATTTACAGATTCCTATAAGTACACCCCCCAAACCCCCACATTCCTTTGGGGGAACAGGATGTGGGGAAAGGGCTCTTGCTGGAAGAGAGGTTTTTGTAGCTTCCAAACAGAAATGGGCAGTTAACCCTTGCAGTGCAGCACATTTTTTTATAAATAGACCCCATCATTTATTGTGTCAAGGTTAATCTTTGACAAATTGTTCTCATTTGTGAACAATCAATTCACTTCAATTAGCTAATTGTGGTTAAAGCAATTTTTGATTGGGTATTATAAGTAAACAGGAATGATTGGATAATTAAAGTGAGCATGCATATATGCTTAAAATATTACTAAACCCAGGACCCTGCATTCACTATATCTGGTCTCTCAGTACACAGAACATGGACATGCAATTATTTTAGTAAATATAAACTGCTAAATACCTTTTCTCATCAGCAGTATATAGCAGTCTTGTGACTTCTATCAGTGTCCAGCAGAGCACTGGTTAAAGCGTGTATTCTCCTTTGACTGTCCTATGAGGCTGCACGACCCCTGACCCTCTGTCTGGACAGTGCTGATTGGCCCTAGCAATACACACCAAACTGAGCATGTGCAGAGTGCCTTCAAGACTCTGTACTATCAGCAGATGAATTGGGCTGTCACAGGAAGGTGGGGGATCAGGGGGAGAAGTTGCAGATGCTGGGATATGGTACATGTCCCAACCTGAAAATGGGTAGGACATGTAACATGTTCCAAAGGTGAACTTATCCTTTAAAGTGGTTGTAAAGGCTGAAGTTTTTTTTACCTTCATGCATTCTATATGCATATCATACCTGATGTGTGTTTTATATCTTCCTGGAGCTCATCTTTAAAGTGGTTATAAATGCAGAAGGTTTTTAAAGGGTTTGTAAAGGTACATTTTTTTTACTAAATAGCTTACCTTAGTGCTGTCCTCCTTCACTTACCTTATCCTTCGATTTTGCTTTTAAATGTCCTTATTTCTTCTGAGAAATCCTCACTTCCTGTTCTTTTGTCTGTGACTCCACACAGTAATGCAAAGCTTGCTCCCTGGTGTGGAGTGTCGTGCTCGCCCCCTCCTTTGGACTACTTTATCCTTAGATTGCCCATGACGTTAACCCTTTCCCTGCCAGTGTCATTAATACAGTGACAGTGCACTTTCTTAGTACTGATCATTGTATTGGCGTCACTGGTCCACAAAAAGTATCAGGTGTCTGATTTGTCCGCTGCAATGTCGAAATCTCGCTAAAAATCTGTGATCGTCGCCATCACTAGTAAAAAAAAGATAAACCCATACATCTATTCCACAGTTTGTAGACGCTATAACTTTTGCGCAAACCAATTAATATACGCATATTGGGATTTTTTCACAAAAAACATGTAGCAGAATTTACAAAAAAAAAAAAGCCTAAGCAGATAGGGATGCCTGTAGATAACCAAAACAAATGTGCAGCTTTGACCAAAGTTGCATAATGCCCTAGATGCCCTAAATTGATTAATACATTTTATCTCTTAAAAAAAAATATTATTGGATATGTTTTATAGCATAAAGTAAATTTATGTTAAAGGGGTTGTAAAGGTACAATTTTTTCCCCCTAAATGGCTTCCTTTATCTTAGTGCAGTCCTCCTTCACTTACCTCATCCTTCAATTTTGTTTTTAAATGTCCTTATTTCTTCTGAGAAATCCTCACTTTCTGTTCTTCTGTCTGTAACTCCACACAGCAATGCAAGGCTTTCTCCCTGGTGTGGGGTGTTCTGCTCGCTCCTTCCCTTGGACTACAGGAAAGTCAGGACGCCCACTAACACACAGCTCCTTTCTCTATCTGCAACGTAGAGAGCGTCCTGACTCTCCTGTAGTCCAAGGGAGGGGGCGAGCACTACACGCCACACCAGGGAGAAAGCCTTGCATTACTGTGTGGAGTTACAGACAGAAGAACAGGAAGTGAGGATTTCTCAGAAGAAATAAGGACATTTAAAAGCAAAATGGAAGGATGAGGTAAGTGTGAAGTAGGACTGCACTAAGGTAAAGGAAGCTATTTAGGGAAAACAAATTTAGGTAGATTCAGAAACAGTTAGGCCGGCTTATCAGTAGATAAGCCGACCTAACTCAGAATCTACGCCGACCTATGTTTAAGCGTATGCTCAAACAGAGATACGCTTAAACATATCTAAGATACGACGGCTTGCACCATCCTATCTTAGATTGCAATATTTCGGATGGCCGCTAGGTGGCGCTTCCATTGCGGTCAGCGTAGAATATGTAAATGAGTTGATACGCCGATTCACAAACGTACGCCCGGCCGCCGCAGTAGTTTTACGCCGTTTCCGTAAGGCATTAGCAGGCCTAAAGTTATTCCATCTATTAGGTGGAATAACAATGTTAAAGTATGGCCGCCGTTCCCACCGCGAGATTCAAATTTTTTACGTCGTTTGCGTAAGTCGTCCGCGAATCAGGATTTACCTCGTTTACGTCCACGTGTAAATCAATAGACCCGTGCGGCGTACTTAGCCGCGTAGCACACTGGGAAATGTAGGCGCCCGGCGCATGCGCATTAAAAAAAAACGTAAAAAACGTGAGGTCAAGCCTCATTACCATAAAACACGCCCCCCCTCCAACACATTTGAATTTGGCGTCCTTACGCCCGCCCGCTTTAGGCTACGCCGCCGTATATTAGCAGGCAAGTACATTGAGAATCATGCACTTGCCTAGCTAACTTACGGCGGCGTAGCCTAAACAGGCTAAGCTACGCCACCGCAAGTTTAAGCCTTTCTCTGTGAATCTACCTAATTGCACCTTTACAACCCCTTTAATTCTTTTTTCAAAATTGTCGGTCATTTTTTGTTTATAGCGCAAAAGAAAAAAACTGCAGAGGTGATCACCAAAAGAAAGCTCTATTTATGGGGGGGAAAAAAGAAAAATGTATTTGTGTACTGCGCGACTGTCAGCTAAAGTAACGCAGTACTGTATAGCAAAAAATGGCCTGGTAATGAAGGGGGGTAAACTTTCCAGGGCTCAAGTGGTTAAATTCCTGTTTGTTATCATGTATTTGACTCTAGCAGTGTTTTGAACACGTTTTATGTGTTTACCGATTTTTGTTTTTATGTGCAGATGGCAGCACTACAGAGTCCTTTCTATGGAGACAAAATGAACTTGTATTCTCTGTGTCAGAAGATAGAACAGTGTGAATATCCTCCCCTACCCACAGAACACTACTCAGAAAAAGTAAGTAGACCCACTATCTGCCGGAGAGTACCCACCTCTCCAAATGTAGAAGACTTCTGGGTAATTTCCATATTTACATGGCAGGCCTTGAAGTGAATGTTCCACCTAACATAAGGTGACCAGATTTTTTAAATGAAATCCGGGGACATATTTTTTCTTTATTGTAATTGCAACAATCAGTAGTTGTCAGCGTACAGTATGCAAATTACATACTTACGCTGATTCACGAACGTACGTGTGCCCGGTGGTAGATTTTTAGGTCGTTTGCGTACATCGTTTTCGTCGTAAGGCTGCTCCTGCTATTAGGAGGCGCAGCCAATGTTAACTATGGACGTCGTTCCCGTTTCGCGATTTTAAAATTTTACGTTGTTTGCGTAAGTCGTCCGTGAATGGCGCTGGGCGCCATTTACGTCGATACCAATGAAGTCCTTGCGACGTCAATTACCGCAATGCACGTCAGGAAATTTTAGGGACGGCGCATGCGCAGTACGTTCGGCGCGGGAACGCGCCTAATTTAAATGATCCACGCCCCCTACGGGATCATTTGAATTACGCGCGCTTACGCCGGCACCTTTTACGCTACGCCACCATAACTTTGCCTATAAAACTTGCGGCTGTGTAACGTAAATGTCATACGTTACGCCGCCGCAGTTTTGCGCGCCCCTACCTGAATCTACCCCATTGTCTTTTAAATTGCCCCAGCCCCTATTAAATCCAATCCAGGGACAAAACCAGGGACAGACTTGGTCCGGGGACAGTGTCCTCAATCAGGGGACTGTCCCCTGAAACTGGGGATGTCTGGTCACCCTAACCTAACATAGCATTTGTTGGCTACCCATAAATAGCACTTTGTGCATTGTACGTTGTAAAGAAAAAAAGTGGAGTTCACAGTATTAATATGTACATGATGTGTATGTAGTGCTGCTGCTCTTTCCATATTTCACGCTCAGTAATTGCCTGCTGGCTCTAGGAATTAGTGTAAGTTGACAGATGTGTTTCCTGTCTGTACAATTACTGTCTGTCCACCTCCCTCTGGCAGTGCTAAAGAGCACATGTAAGTACAGTGATACAGCTGAGGGTGCGAAGGAGTGTTTAAGGCTCCAAAGCACCAGCTCAGGCAAAGCCAAGCTCCAGATGGTGTGCATGCACTATTAGCACAGCGCCAGAGTGAAAGTGCGTGGGGCGAGCCCTTTGGCTCTGGTTTAGCTGTCTGTACATGCTGCTTCTGCCAGGAAAAGTAGCACGTCTTCTTTTTTCGAAGAGATTTGGTTCGGCATGAAATAATCTCTATCAAAAAACAAAGAACGGCACATATATTAAAAGCAGAGGCCAGGCCTGAGCTGACCCCTTTCTACCTGCTGATCCTTGGCCTTAATTTATATTCTAAGTTGTGCTTTATCCAGCAAGTGTGCTCTCCGGGGGGGTGCTGTTCATGGATCCACTGTGAATCATGAAATACAATTCTTCCTTAAATTGTTCCTCAGTGTGTCATGCACCAGCTTTAAAATATACAGTAAACTGTTAACATGTGACATTATATCCTGTATTTGTGTGAATTTTCAGCCTGCCTTTATAAAAAAATGACCGCAGCTGACTCTGCCATTTCAAAAGGCAAAATGTTATTGTATAATATAAAGAAAGGAACTGGTGTCTGAAACGGCCCTAGGCACCACATCCCCAAAATGGAACAATTTAGAAGAGAGGGGAGGTGTTATTTTTGAAGGTGCTAGACATAAAAATAAAATATGATATCAAAATTGATTTTTATTGTAATCATTTAAAAAAAAATCAAGTAAAAACTTTGAGAAAGAAATTGTTCATATAGTACCGCTGCAAAGTATTCATCTCTACATGTTTCGCCAGACTATGGCTTTTTCAGGTTTTCCATAATAGTTCACTATAAGGCCTTGTACACACGACCGAACATGTCCGCTGAAACTGGTCCGTGTGTAGGGCCTAACGGACATTTTTCCGGCCTAGCGGACAGGTTTCCGGCGGACAAAAGTTTCTTAGCATGCTAAGAAACTTGTCCGCTGGAAACCTGTCCGTCGGACATGTCCGCTGGTTAGTACGTCTAACCAGCGGACCGAAATCCCGCGCATGCGTCAAATTGATTCGACGCATGCGTGGAAGCATTGTACTCCCGTGTTAGAGAACGTCGGTGTCGTATATGTCACCGCGTTCTCTGTCCGCGGGGATTTTGGTCTGATGGTTTGTACACACATCAGACCAAAACCTTCCAGCAGACATGTCCGATGAAAACGGTCCGCGGACCGTTTTCATCGAACATGTCTGGTCGTGTGTACAAGGCCTCAGAGAACAATATATTAATATACAAATACATCAACATAGAAAAATACAAAGAGAACTTCAAAATGAACATTAAATCATAATATATTTTTAACCCAAGTAGGGGTAATGAAAACCCCTTATACAAGTGAGCACATACTTATGGGTGGACTGGGGAAATCCCCTCACCTTGCTGTTTAATTCATAAAATGTGAGGTGAAGATCCAAAATCATTCAACTCTCTACTCCGGGAGGTATCACATATAGATTCACTATACTGGTTGTCTGAAATTCTCCTTAAAATTTATGTTTTTTTACATAATTTTTATATATATTATTATCTTTTTTTTTTCTTCTATATGTGTTAGAAATAATGTTGATATTTGTTTTTTGAATTTATCAGTATGGCCAATTATCGTGAAGCAGCCTTTGATAAATTGACGCGTCAGATCTATCAGTCCCAAGGTGCCAACTTTGGGCATTACACTAGACTGGGGCAGCAGGTGATTTTGGATCTTCAGCACACATTTTATGAATTAAACAGCAAGGTGAGGGGATTCCCCCAGGTCACTTGTATAAGGGGTTTTCATTACCCCTACTTGGGTCAACAATATATATTATGATTTAATGTTAATTTTTCATTTCTCTTTGTATTTTTCTATGATGATGTATTTGTATATTAATATATTGTTCTCTTATAGCGAACTATTATGCAATAATCTAGCAAAATCTCCTGAAGAAGCCATAGTCTAGCGAAACATGTAGAGATGAATACTTTTCAGCAGTACTGTATGAAATTCTTTCTCAGTGTTTTTACTTGAAAAAATATTTTAATGATTACAATAAAAATCAATTTTTATATCATATTTTTTGTGTGTGGCACCTTTAAACTCGCATATACCCTCTTTTCTAAACTGTGTTATTGTTTATAGTTATCTTCCCTCTTAAAATGTATCTATACTGAGCTTTGACCACTCCAATACCAGGCACTTTTACCCCCTTCCCACCCAGGCCAGCTTTCAGCGCTGTCACACTTTGAATGACAATTGCGCGGTCATGCAATGCTGTACACATTTGAAATTGTTAGCATTTGTTCACACAAATAGAGTTTTCTTTCAGTGGTATTTAATCACCGATGTTCCTTTTATTGTTAAAAGACACAACATTTATTTTTTTTGGGGGGGGGGACACCTATTTTTCATTTATGTTGTAAAAGCAGAGCATGATCCAATTTGCTACTGTAGGGGAAAAAATTCCTTCCTGATCCCCCGAGAGGCAGTCGGATTTTCCCTGGATCAACTTTACCTATAAATGTTAGTACCCAGTTATATTACGTACATTTAGGAAAGTTTCCAGGCCTTTCTTAAAGCAATCTACTGAGCTGGCCAGAACCACCTCTGGAGGGAGTCTATTCCACATTTTCACAGCTCTTACTGTGAAGAAACCTTTCCATATTTGTAGATGAAATCTCTTTTGCTCTAGGAGTAAAGAGTGCCCCTTGTCTTTTGTGTTGACCGTAAAGTGAATAACTCAACACCAAGTTTACTATATGGACCCCTTATATATTTGTACATGTTGATCATATCCCCTCTTATTCTCCTCTTCTCAAGAGTTAATAAATTCAGTTCCTCTAATCTTTCCTCATAGCTGAGCTCCTCCATGCCTCTTATCAGTTTGGTTGCCCTTCTCTGCACTTTCTCCAGTTCCAGTTTTTTGAGACCTGGGGCCCAAAACTGAACTGCATATTCCAGATGAGGTCTTACTAATGATTTGTACAGGGGCAAAATTATATCTCTGTCTCTGGAGTCCATACCTCTCTTAATACAAGAAAGGACTTTGCTCGCTTTGGAAACCACAGTTTGGCATTGCATGCCATTATTGAGCTTATCATCAACTAAAACCCCAGATCCTTCTCCACTACAGATCCCCCCAGTTGTACCCCCCCCCCCCCAGCATGTATGATGCATGCATACTCTTAGCCCACAAGTGCATAACGTTACATTTATCAGCATTAAACCTCATGTGCCACATAGTCGCCCAATTAGACAGAGCATTGAGGTCGGCTTGTAAATTGGCGACATCCTGTAAGGACGTTATTCCACTGCATAGCTTGGTGTCATCTGCAAAGACAGAAATGTTACTTGTGTGTGTGTGTGTATGTGTGTAATCATATATATATGTGTGAAAATTGATCAATCCTGATGTCAGAACAGTATAAATATCCCCCAAATTACCCTTTTTTGGAAATTTCAAGGTATTTAGTAAGAGGCATGACAAGTTTTCACTTTTTCTTTATATACTGTCACCAGTGCAGTACATCATCATCATCATAGGTGTGCGCAGCCTATTGCATTAGGGTGTGCACCCCAAAGCTCTAACACACACTAATGATCACTCACGATGTCCATTCAGAAAGGGAAGGGGATGGTCAATTACATATTTACCGGCCCCTTCCACCTCTCATCCTAAACATCTCTGCAGCAACAGCTGGCGGGAGAGGAGGGAAGCTGGTAGCACTGCAGGGGGAAGGAGGGAGCCAGGGAAGTAGGAAGAATCTGCGCTGTAAAGGGTGATCAGGGTGTGCCTGGGCACACCTGGCACACCCTGTGCGCACGCCTATGATCATCATATAACTGGTGTGGCAGTGATCAGAGACACTGACTGGTGAGAGTATGTAATATATATATATTTATTTATTTTTTCAATTGTTTGAATGTTATCTTTCATAACATTTTTTTTTCTTACACAGTAACTAGAGCAATACAGTGTGGCCACAGCAACACTGCACTACTCTGGGGAGGTGATCAGGATTTTTAATATTTTTTTTTTACACATTATGATTGCTTATAATTGTGCATTTTACAGTTATAAACAACCATGGCCACAACTAATCACATGGTATAGATGGGCTGTGATTGCCCTGTCTGTACTATGTGATCACTAATTGACCAATCACAACTAGCAACACAATTGTACACAATGGATGGCATTAAAGGAAGCCATACATTGTGTACAATGGTCATGTGACCTGCTGTGATTTATCACGGCGGGCACATGGTACGGGAAGCCGTCAGGTACAGTGATCTGAGACAGATCGTGCCGGAGTGGGGCTTGAACCTGGGATAACGTCATATGATGTCCTCCCAAAACAAAGGTGCTCCCGCCAGACCAATTGTTAAATGGCAGCTGGGCGGGAGCACCTTTGTTTCGGGAAAACGTCACTGCCACAGCCTACAGCGAGACCTCTCAGAAGTGGGGACGCCTGCTCCCCACCCCCTGGAAGGTGCCAAATGTGGCAGCGGAGAAGGAGGAATCAGATAAGCGGAGAATGCACTTTTGGGTGGAACTCCACTTTAAAGTATATATTTGTCTTTAGTAAATGAACCTCTTTGTGCTTTATGTAATGTGTTGACATATTCTGCTCTACCAAATCATTTTCAGTGTGCCCTTAATATGGGTGAATTTATTTTATCATTGAATGCATGTTGGGGTGCCATTGAAAATTAATAGCAGTGAACCCCAATGTGGTTACACAGCACATGGTGGTGTGAAGGAACCTTGAATGTTTCCATTCAACAGCTGCAGCTTCGGTTGTGTTTTATAAGGCAGAAACCTATTCTGCAGTAATTGACAGGGTTATTGAGTGTCAACTAAACCTGTCCACTTAAACTGCAGCTTACTATTTATCTCTTGGTGTCCTTCTGCCATAGATGACTCCAAGATATGAATCAATATCTCAATCAATTTTCAGGCTACAACTATCATGCAGCTCACTCAACAATGTTTGTCCTGTAACACACATCAACGACCCAAGGAAATATTGTTTCTGAGCTTTTTTTTTTCCAGCTCACCACAAATACTTCCAGTTGATCATGTTTGGATGTTGTTTTTTTTCTCCGTCATCCCCCTACATCCCCTTGAGAGCACAAAGCAGAGCACGGTGTGTTACTGATCAGCTCATTCATTCCCCTGGGCCCTGATCCTGTGCAACCTCATAAAGATCCTGACTAAAGCAGCTTCTGTAGTCCTGCCTCACTCCAGCAGCAATTTTGTTCTCATGCACACTGTTTGTGTTCATTATATGTGATAAAATATTAAATGCTTCCAGTGTTGCAAACCAGGTTAGAACCGAGAAAATTGCTCCTTTAGCTGTACAGCCATTGATTTGCTATTATTGGGCAACTATCCTGAGCCAGCCAATTAAATAATGAAACAGCAGTGATCTTGAGGGAGTAAAATATAATAGTGACATCCCCCCCTCCCCCATTGACTTCTATAAAGATTAATTTTAATAAAGTATATATATATATATATATTATATATATATATATATATATATATATATATATATATATATAAAATTACCTATAAGTAATGCATGACATACAGAATGCAATATTACCTTGCTCAGTAAAGAGAATGTAATAAGTAAAAGCTTCAGACAGATTTGTATTATGTACACAAAAGTAATGTTTAATTAACAGTGCACTGTCTTCAAGCCCGTATGTCCCCTTCCAAACCTTAGTATTGCGTTGTTACTGCCTATTTATTATGAATGGCTGACAATGTACCCCAAAACAGCAAAAAAACAGACCTGAGGCAAATCTTTAAGGCAACACCCAGTCGATCATCACCTAATGTACTTGTGCATTTAGGGTGCCATTTGGATTAAAAAGCGGCGCATAACAGAAAGTGGCTTGATAGCCTAACAGGAAGGCACAGGAGGGAGCAGACCAATTCAAAGTCCTTCCAAGTCATCTATACATGGGCACTAAGTTTTTGAGTTCCAGGGTGCCCTGTGAGATAGCTAAAGGTGTGTGGTGCTTTCATTTAATCCTTATTGTCAGTTTACTGTGTTAAATTCCATACAGGTACACTTTAAAGAAACGTGGTAACATTGCATATTCAAACTCCAAATGTTAAAGCTGCCACTCTGGACCTGGTTTTATAAGCTCAGGAAACTCTACGATGTAGTTCCCTGTGTCGTTGCCCATATTTGGACTAAGTCCAGATTTGGCCAATGTTGTCACAGTGAATACTATCTTAAGATTTCCTCTCCTGGGCACCTGTGCTTTAAGAGGGGGACCCCCATCTTTGGAAGAACCCCTTTCCAAGCACCCACAATGCTGAAGGGCAGGTGAACTTGTTCCATAGCAGGCAGTTGCACGCTCACAGCTTCTCTTCTATGGGGTACCAATCTATAAGTCTGGTTGGTGGGAAAGAAGGGGTTGTTTCCACACTTGCTTTTCTATTAAACCAGGTGGATTGGGTACTGTCAAAGTTCTAGCTCCTGGCCATCAGCATATCTAATCCCCCTGCCTGGGAATTCCCTACTAATTTCACGAAATCTGACCAATTAAGGTATTTTTTCAGTTTCCCTGGCTAATTATCTAAAAAATATATCTCATAGGTATACACCTGTCCTCGTTTGTCAAATGGCATGACCTAACCTATCACACCACCAAGAAAAGGAAACTGCCCAACATTGTATAACAATGTTCTGTTAACTTCTAAACAAAACTCCTTGATATGAAAAAAAGGTCAGGAAGTTGTAGTTCTCCTAAATGCCTTTATAACCTCTCGAACAACACAAAAACTATTATAAACAAACTTTACTTTTTATAAAAAAAATTACATTTTACAGATGGGGAAACAAAACTGGCCACTTCTCGACAAATTACCTAGACCAAAAAGCCATGTTCTCAGAACAACTGACCCTAACTTTTAAACCAGCACAAATACAATTATTTCAGCTTTTGAGCTCCTGAATACCCACCTCTTTACAACCCAAACCTCACAACCTTACTACCCCAACAACTGATAGACCACACCAGATTACCCAAACATACTCCAAACCAAAGTGAATGACTGTTACTACTTCAACATTCGGCCAAAAACAAAATCTCCAGTCTGGATGTCTATCCAGCCAATTCATATAAATTGACTGGATAGCCAATATAATTTTTTTTACATAAACCTCTATCTAATAACCCCAGTACTTGAGATCTCTACAATTCAATTCTCACGCACAATACTCTATACCCCAAATGTAACGAATCTATACTACTTTAATCTTAAACTTGGGGAAAAATTTCTGGATATGTTCAATCTTACCAACCTACATACTCAATACAGATTACAAGTTAATAGGCAAAATTATGGCAGGTCGTATTCAAACCCACATACCAATATTATTCACTCCCCACCAGCTAGTATTCCTTCATAACAAACATTTCACTTTAGGCATCCAAATTGTGGTCGCAGCTATGGTAAACATTCTTCTCTCCCCTCTTAATGCTCCTAAGTCTCGATGCCAAAAAGGCCTTTGATAAAAATAGTACGGTCCCTCCTGAATCACATGCTGTATACTAGGGCCTTTGTCACACGTTCTCCTCTTATATACAATATATTTACCACAACTCTTATACAAAACTGGTTAACAGACAACTCTCTTCTCTGATACAATGTCTCAAAGCATGAGGCAAGGCTGTCCTCTCTCCCCCCCACTCTTTTAATCTTGCACTGTACCCCTACTTTTATTCTTTGAAATTTAGAGTCTCACAAAATGTTCCAGGGCATAACTATAGGCTACAAAACCATCAGCTTTAACACATAACCCTGCTTTTATATATTCCCCACCCAGAATCTTACGACTTCACTATACTGATGCTTATTAAATAATCTGGCTTAATCTCTGGCTACACAATTCATTTTGACAAATCAAATGCCTTCATCTAACAAATTGCCTTAAGCCTCCTTGGAGTAATCTTTACCCCTTTATTTTGTGTAAAGATAAACTATTCTACCTTGAAACATTAATACAAAACATATCTCATAATTGATATAAGACTAATACTGTATCTCTTTCTTGATACTCTCATTTAAAGATTCTGTTGATACATGGATACATTTGAATATCTCCTTTAAGGATAGAAAACATTCTGACTTCAATATACATCTACAGGATGTTTCGAGAAGTCATTTTGGGCGGTAGGAAGGCAACAATAAGCTTACACACATTGCAACAACTTGCTAGTAATAGAGGACTTAATTTTCCTGAACTCAAATTGTGTAAGGCCCCATACACACGATAGAATCCATCCGCTGAAAAATCCCAGCGAATGGGTTTCAGCGGATCGATCCTATGGTGTGTACACTCCATCGCATGAGAAATCCGCTGAAATCCTCGAGAGGATATATCCGCGGAAACGTTCCGCTGGAACGTATTCGCGGATAAATCTCTCGTGTGTATGGGGCCTTAGGGATTGGATTTATGCCACCTCATTATACATGGTTACAGGGCTTGACCATAATATCACATCATAACAATTCACAAGAAGTTCTTCATATTCATAAAGAGCTCCCGAGGTGACCCTGAACCCTCTTGTGTATACTACGTGATTGCATGCCACAAAATTCACACCCATTAGGTACTGAATAGCCAAGCATCCTTTACTCCCCTATGGAATAACTCGGATCTCCTATAGTCCACAGGACTTTTTTATACTCCTAAACCATGGCATAACAAGTCTTTAGCGTATAACATTTTTAGGCAAATCAATTACTTTCTTTCAATGCAACAGCAGAAAAATTGCCTTACTTAGCCAACAATCCATTGCTATTTCTAAAAGCCAAATTTTTATCACTGTCTCCTTATTACAAGACCAAGTATCATAAACCTTACTTTATGCCATGCTAGCAAAATGACAAAATGTTAGCTTTGTATTGTACTTTTGGCTAAATGTTCTAACCACCTTCACTCTCTGCATTCTCATAATTAAAAAAATAAAGCAAAAGTTCCAGCTCCTGATGTCAGCGACAGCAGTGTGGGATGAGAGGAAAAGTCCCCACAGAGCTGGCAGCGTGGGATAGCAGGAGCACTCCTGTTTTCTCTAGGTAATTATGATGTATTAGTGCATCTCATCTAGAGTCCTATTGTACCACTATTAGTATGACAAATAGGTTATTACAGTGAATGCAGCTCCAAACATTCACCATATTGCTCTAGATGGAGAATGTGACTCCTTTTTTGATTTGATGATGTTTAAAATTGCCACCTGACATAGTGATAAAGACAATGCTCAGAAATATTGCAGAAGGGTATGTGGCAGCAAATGGCAGTGGGCAATAGATAGGGAAGATGCTTCAAAACATTTTGTGAACTCATTTTGGAATGTGCAAGAAGATATAACTGCCCCTAGCATAGGTGTATGAAGAATTGTTGGCGGGTGAAGAGCTATCTAAGGCCCCGCACACACGACCAAACATGTATGCTGAAACGGGTCCGCGGGCCAGTTTCAGCATACATGTTCGGTCGTGTGTAGGCGCGAGCGGGCCGAATTCCAGCAAACATTTGCCCGCCGGGCCTTTTCCCAGCGGGCAAATATTCCTGGACGTGTTTTAAAAACCGTCCGCTGGAATCCTGCCCGCTCGGACATGTACGGTCGTCAGTACAGACCTACCGTACATGTCCGAGCGCCCGCCGTCCCTCGCTTGCGTCGAATGACTTTGACGCATGCGTGGAAGCCTTTAAATGGCAGGCCCGCCCACGTCGCCGTGTCATCGCCGCGTCATCGTCGCGGCGACGACGCGGACACGCCCCGCGTATTGTTTACGCGCGGACTTCTGTACGATGGTTAGTACAACCATCGTACAGAAGCCCTCTGGCAGGCATGTACGTTGAAAACGGTCCGACGGACCGGTTTCACCGTACATGTTTGCTCGTGAGTACCCGGCATAAAAGGTGTGGGGATGTACAGTGAGCTCTTTATTACCCTTTTCTAAACATCCTCATATTCTAAGAATTATATTTTATTTCAGACATTTGTAATAGAACATGGAAGATTATGACCTTCCAGATTGCTAGCATCTATTTTAGATTATTATGGTTGTAACTAGTATATGTTTTGTATAGGTAATTTTCTGTTTCAATCGTGTTTATTGAATTTTATATGTTCAAACAAGAAATAGACAACAATACAGAGCAGTAAACACTTCGGGCCAGATCCACATAGAAATAGATCGGCGCAGCGTATCAGAGATACGCTACGCCGCCGTACCTTACCTGGCGTAATTTCGAATCCTTAAAGATTTTGTGCCGTAAGTTACGGCGGCATAGTGTATCTTTGGCGGCGGAATTCAAATCGGCGATTAGGGGGCGTGTTTCATTTAAATGAAGCGCGTCCCCGCGCCGAATGAACTGCGCATGCTCCATTTCAAAATTTCCCGCCGTGCATTGCTCTAAATGACGTCGCAACAACGTAATTTTTTTTAACTTAGACGTGAATTACGTCCATCCTGATCACGGACGACTTACGCAAAAAAAAAAAATTAAAATTTCGACGCGGGAACGACGGCCATACTTAACATGGCAAGTCTAACTATACGCTGCAAAATACCAGCTTTAACTATACGCCGGAAAAAGCCGACTAGAGACGCCGTAAAAAAATGCGCCGGCCGCTCGTACGTAGTGGATCGACGGGAAATAGCTAATTTGCATACCCGACGCGGAAAACGACGTGAACGCCACCCAGCGGACGCCGAAGTATTGCATCTTAGATCCGAAAGGCGTACGAGGACCGTATACCTGTCGGATCGAACCCAGATGCCGTTGTATCTTGGTTTGAGGATTCAAACCAAAGATACGACGCGGGTAATTTGAAAGTACGCCGGCGTATCAGTAGATACGCCGGCGTACTCTGTCTGTGGATCTGGCCCTTCACATGTAGCTCAGTTTACACAGTTGAAGCAGTGTACAAAGAACAAAAAGGATCCCGGCAATAGGAATGCACCATTTTGATAGTTCAGTGTAAATGCATACATATATGACGACTAGACTGATAGAAAAGGGGTGGAGGACTACAATGCCTTGAAAAAGTATTCATACACCTTGAAATCGTGCACGTTTTGTCATGTTGCGACCAAAAACGTAAATGTATTTTATTGGGATTTTATGTGGTAGACCAACACAAAGTGGCACATAATTGTGAAGTGGAAGGAAAATAATAAATGATTTTCATTTTTTTTTACAAATAAATATGTGAAAAGTGTGGCGTGCATTTGTATTAAGCCCCCCACCTTTTGCTGCAATTACAGCTGCAAGTCTTTTTGGGTATGTCTCTACCAGCTTTGCACATCTAAAGAGTAAGATTTTGTCAATTCTTCTTTGCAAAATCAGATTGGATGGAGAGCGTCTATAAACCGCAATTTTCAAATTTTGCCACATAGTCTCAATTGGATTTAGGTCTGGACTTTGACTGGGCCTTTCTAACGCATGAATATGCTTTGATCTAACCCATTCCATTGTAGCTCTGGCTGTATGTTTAGGGTCGATGTGCTGCTGGAAGGTGAACCTCCGCCCCTTTTGCAGAGTCAAACAGGTTATCTTCTAAGATTGCCCTGTATTTGCCTCCATCCATTTTCCCATCAACTGTGACCATCTTCCCTGTTCCTGCTGAATTAAAGCATCCCCACAACATGATGCTGCCACCACTATGTTTCACGGTGGGGATGGTGTGTTCAGGGTGATGTACAGTGTTAGTATCATTTTCCTTCCACTTTATTATTATGTGCCACTTTTTTTGGACTACCCCATAAAATCCCAATAAAATAAGTTATTGGTATTAACATGACAAAATTTGTAAAATTTCAAGGGGTATGAATACTTTTTCAAAACACTGTATACCTTATAGACCCATAACCCATAAGTAATTAATAAAAAAAAAGTCATCCAGTTAAATAATTGTACAGATCCACCAATAAATAAATATGACCCGTATGGCCTAAGGCACTTATACTACTTAGCATCTACGAGGTGGTCTGTAGGAAAAGAAAACTGGTAACTTATCATAAAATATCAAGCCTCAAAAAAAAAAAAACATCCAGTGTCGACCAACTGCTTGGTTGATTGTTGGGTTTACTAGTCCCCTTTTGTTTACAGCAAAATTATCATAAATTGAGAAGGGGGGGGGGGGCACACATAAAATCAACTGGAGAGAAGAAAGAAGAAGAGAGGAGTAAGAAAATAAGAGTGGAGAAAGAAAGAGTGGAGAAAGAAAAAAAAGGAAAAGAGAGAAAGAGAGAGAGAGAGAGGGATCCAGCGATTGTGATCCAGAAAGTCAGCTCTGTGTATCTGGGACCTGTAAATAGGCAAGCCAAAGGGACCAAATTTTTTCAAACAGGGATTGTTTGTCTCACAAGACACTCACAATCTTTTCATTCAACGTGATCCATGTAAATTTACATTTCATTAGGGTTAAATCTAGAACTGGACTTTTCCATACAGTCACAATTGCGATTTTAGCTGCTAAAAACATAAAATACAGTCTGTGTGTGTCTCGGGACATTTTCAACTTGTTTGTTCAACAGGGCAATGCCTGCATCTTTGGTGATATTGACCATAGTGACAGAAAATATGAAGGAATGTATCCACATCCATCCAAAAATTGTGAGCTTCAGGGCAAGTCCACCGTGTGTGATGCTGTGCCTATCTGACCACAACCCCCGAAGCAGGAGGCCCTGAAGCAGGAAGCCTGGGTACATCTTTCAAAGGTGCTCTGGAACCAAAGTATGAGGTTATTTTCACTCATGCTCATACCAGGGTTCTATAGGAGGTCATTGGGGGTTCTCCGAGAGATTGTGATTCAAAACAATTAACAATGTTTTGAAATTTATCTTTACCTACACTGTTGACATACATTACAGATTATGCCCTTCTTGGGGCAAAGGGGAACCAAACAAAAAAAAGGGCTAAACAGTTAATACAAATAAAAAGATCCACAGAAAAATATTAGTTTATGCTCAAAAACGCACTGATAATTATTGGATTACTAGCTGAATACCCGGCGTTGCCCGGTCTTCCTATCTTAACCTTTTGGGGAGGAAAATCATAGTAATATAAATATACCCATCTTTTATATATAAGGGTGTAGGTAAGGGTTAATTTAACTGTCATATATTTTTATTTGGCATATAAGTAATATGTGTACCAGGTATTATTGAAATATCTCCAGGCGTACAGAAGTTATGTGGGAACATACATTTCCCATTGATTTGCATGGGACTTTAAACAAAAACCCCGACCCTCACAAATGGGGGTAGTTAAGGGATAAATTAACTATCCTATAGTTTAAGTGGACATATAAGTAACATGTGACCAAGTGTTATCAAAATATCTACAGCCGTTTGGAAGTTATGAAGTAACATGTATTTCCCATAGAGTTGAATGGGACTTTAAAGAAAAACCCCGACCATGGCAAATGGGGGTGGGTAAGGGTTAAACCACCTATCCTATGTTTGTTGCTGACATATAAGTAACATGTGTGCCAAGTTTCATGTTAATATCTTTAGCCGTTTGGACGTGATGCTGGAACATACATACATACACACACACACGTTGAGTTTTATATATATAGATAGATTATAGCTACAGTTTACTAATTATACTATCGTACTCTGGGCTGTAGGTATAAGTTTGGGGTTTCCCGAGACCTAAAACTTATTTTGGGGTTCCACCCTGGAGTAAAAAGGCTAAGGCAGGCCATACCTTATGCAATTTCCTTTCTTTCAACCACAGGTTGATGGAAATAAAATAGCTCAAATCCCCCATTGTGTTAATGGGGGAAATCCTCCCATGGAACTATTGTATTCTGACAGTAGGAGGTTTCCCAGCCATCAGAATACAAGAATCACTGTCAGCAGCCACAGCTGCCAGCAGTGATCGAGTGAAAACAAACAGGCTGGTTGTACAGTCAATCGATCGACTTCATCACAACCAGCTTGCACATACATGGATCAGAATTCAGACAGTTCCTGCTGACCTGGAAACATTTTGATCCATCCATGGCCGACTTAAGAAGGGCTGCTTAAAGTAAAAGTATGCCCAAAATTCAAAAAAAAATCCTACAGTGGAGAGGGATAAGAACACCTGTATGGCTTGTATTACTGTCAGTGCCCCCATTAGGGAGTTTTCCCGTGCCCATTTCTCATGTTTACTGTAATCGTCAAAAGTGAAAGAAAATTCCAAATTCTCGGTTTTCCCCAGAACAGTAATGGGGGGGGGGGGATCTTCCAATGGTGACACTAGTTATGGTGACAACCAAGTTTTTTTCTAAATACATGGAATTATAATTCATTCACCTGTATACCTGTATTCATAATTAGGGATGAGCTTCGCGCTCGACTCAAACCCATGTTCGATTCGAACATTGCCTGTTCGATTGTTCGTCGAAATTCGAACAAAACGGGTCGTTCGCGCCAAATTCAAGTGACGCGTCACGGACCAAAATTCACTGCGGCATTGCGTGCTGATGATTGGCCAAGCATGCACTATGACCCACATGCTTGGCCAATCACAGCGCGCAAAAAACGGAGAGCCATAATTGGCCAAAGCCAGGGTGGCTTTGGCCAATTATGGCTCAGGGCTTTAGCACACGCCCCACACTATAAAAGGCCTGCAAGGCGGCCTCGTGTAGTGTGTTGCGGCGTTGTTAATAAGAAGATCAGTCCTATAGAGAGAGAGAGACAGTGTCTTTTTTACTAAATAGATAGATAGAGCAGGAAGGCTAGTCAGTTTAGTTAAATTTACAGTGTGTAGAGGATGTATATACATCCCAGGTGTTGTACATATATTTATACACTGTATAGTTTAGCTAGATCAGCTATTCCTATTTGTCAGGCAGTTGATTGTGCTAGCTGCAGTCTTCTAACGTGTTGTATTGCCCGTGTGCTGTATAGATTGCACCTAAACGTACTTGGTGTTTACTGCACTTGTGCTGTATAGTTTGCACCTAAACGTACTTGGTGTTTACTGCACTTGTGCTGTATAGTTTGCACCTAAACCTACTTGGAGTTTACTGCACTTGTGCTGTATAGTTTGTACCTAAACGTACTTGGTGTTTACTGCACTTGTGCTGTATAGTTTCCACCTAAACGTACTTGGTGTTTACTGCACTTGTGCTGTATAGTTTGCACCTAAACGTACTTGGTGTTTACTGCACTTGTGCTGTATAGTTTGCACTTAAACCTACTTGGAGTTTACTGCACTTGTGCTGTATAGTTCGCACCTAAACGTACTTGGTGTTTACTGCACTTGTGCTGTATAGTTTGCACCTAAACCTACTTGGTGTTTACTGCACTTGTGCTGTATAGTTTGCACTTAAACCTACTTAGTGTATACTGCAAGTGTGCTCTGTAGTTTACACCTAAACCTACTTGGTGTATACTGCAAGTGTGCTTATTAGTTTGCACATAAAGCTACTTGGTGTGTACTGCACGTGTCCTCTGCAGTTTGCATCTAAAGCTACCAGGTGTGTGTACTGATTTTGTCCTCCTCAGGCCATTATAATGTCTGGAAGGACA